>NC_089733.1:16698198-17013823 GCF_035083965.1 Branchiostoma lanceolatum
CAGTGGTCCTGGGTTTGAATCCCCCTGACGCCACCAATGTTGTGTCCTTGGGAAAGGAACTTTACAAAACTTTCCTTACTCCACCTAGGTGTAAAAATGGGTACCTTTGGTTGAGGAGGTAAAAGGTGATGGAAGGAGAAGGATGGGCTGCACCTTCCAATACCGTGCCCTAGACACAGTGGATAACAGCCCACGGCCACTGCCCTTACGGCCTCAAAAAGGCTATAGACCCCTTTCCAAATACCGCGGCCATTTTGAATCCAGGCCGAGCGCACGTGGTTCGAGCGCGGGAAAAGTCAACACCCGGTAAGACCAAGCCAGCGGTAAGGCGTCCCCAATAGAAACCAGCGTTGAGTCATCTTCGGCGGCGAGATGTTCTCCTCCTCGGTGAAATCCATCCATATATTTGCATGGCACAAGTAGATGATATTGTTGTGGACACTTGGACTCGATATCGGCCAGTAAAATTGTGAATTTCTGCTCCTTTTCCACAGTTCCTGACGGGATGTTGAACGCGCGCTACGGTGATCGAATGTAAATATGTTTACACCGCGTGCTTGTAGTTTCCCTAATAACGTTAGCTAAATTCGAGAAAAAACCCACAAAACATACACGTTTCGGGCTGGGATCCTTATAGCTACTTAGATAGACATATACAGAATTTTACCGGTTGTGACCGTAATTTTGGTCCATGCCAACTTCGCCTGGGAAAACACGCGTTGAGAGGGGGTCGTGTGTTCTGTCTAGCCTTTCTTTCTTTTCTGTCTAACTTTTCCTTTCTTTCTTGTTACATCGCCCCGCATGGCGATATTTGACATTTCCGCTGAATGCAATCCCACAAAAAAAGACGTGTAGGCTTGAGCTTAAGGTCATTTTTGTTTAGTCTCTACCAGACTAACCGCGCCGGCTACGGGTAGATCATTTGCCGGGGGACTTTGGCCATGGAGGGTTGCAATATTGGACCCCATCTCCATAGCCGACCCCCTTCATACAATCGACTCTATTTGGCCAATTGCTACTATTTTCCCAGCAACCCGTGGAGACTGGTAGAGTCTAATTCTGGTTAGGAATTTAGCAGAATTTCAGCGGCTTCTTTTGACGAGTTTTCTGAAATATCAAAACCTAAAGTACGTGAGTGAAGATGGAGTGTTTTCACTTTGCGCCGTAATATCTTAATTTCCGTCGGATGATATTACAGAAACGTGAAAATATAGGCTTGAGGGCTTTGCGAGTATAGAAATTTGACGAAACTTCGGTGGCTCCTTTGACTTTGACGATATTCTAGTGCCAAGATTAGTTTGATGAAGTTCGTGAGTGAAGCAGGGGGCGTGTTTTCTTTGTAGCGTTTCATTACATCACTTTTCGTGGAAATATTTTCGATTTCCACAGGATGAAACCCCACAAAAAAAAGGAAAAATATCGGCCTGAGGTCCTTCCCTCCTCAAGTCAATATTATCTAACGTTTTTTGGGTTCCATCCGGTCAACAGATATCTGAAATATTGCCGCGCAAAATGATTTAAAGAAACGTCAGATACAGTGGAAAACGCACCTTCACTCACGTACTTGGAGTCCGCAAGACTAAATTCTTGGAATCCGAAAAGATCGTCTAAAAGCCGCCGGAATGCTGCCAAATTTGTACCCAAAAGGACATTGAACTCAAGCCTATATCTTAATGTCTTTTTTGTGGGATTAAATTCAGCGGAAATGTCAGATATTGCTGAGCGAAGTCGATGTAACGCTGCACAGAAAACACGGCCCTCCCTCAAACTAATGTAATTTCAAGATGATGTTGGCATTGTCACGACAACCAAAAGGCTCAAGAGTCATACCTAAACTTAGCTACAAGGATCCCAGCCCGAAAAGTGTTTGTTTTGTGGGATTTTTCTCGACTTAAGCTAACATTATTAGGGAAACTACAAGCACGCGGTGTAAACATATAAGCATTCGATCACCGTAGCGCGCGTTCAACATCCCGGCAGGAACTGTGGAAAAGGAGCAGAAATTCACAATTTTACTGGCCGATATCGAGTCCAAGTGTCCACAACAATATCATCTACTTGTGCCATGCAAATATATGGATGGATTTCACCGAGAAGGAGAACATCTCGCCGCCGAAGATGACTCAACGCTGGTTTCTATTGGGGACGCCTTACCGCTGGCTTGGTCTTACCGGGTGTTGACTTTTCCCGCGCTCGAACCACGTGCGCTCGGCCTGGATTCAAAATGGCCGCGGTATTTGGAAAGGGGTCTATTGGACTACCTTTACCATATTGTTACTCTTCCACACTGGTGTTATAGTGTAATATGGGGGTCTAGATCACAGCAAACCAGAGTGGGGGCCCCTACCCTATGCTAACTAGTACACTGTTCTGTATATACTCTTCATACATATATATTAAGCATCTGTCCTTGTCAAAACCAGTGGCAGGTGACCTTGAAGCATACCCCATTAAAATATGCTCCGTTCTTCATAGGTATACTGTAATTCTTGTTTCTATCAATGTAACTTTATGTTCACTGTTTTCACGGCCACCTCTGTACCGTGAACTTATCATCACCGTGAAAAAAATTGTCGTTATTATTTATGATTCCTTCACATAAACGTTCTATTAATCAAAATGCGGCCACTGTGAAGTTAAAGTTCAGTGAAAATGTCCATTTTCTTTACACTGTGAAATTTTTCTAGTGAATTACAGTATACAGTAGCATCTGTCCTTGTCACAACCAGTGGCAGATGACCTTGAGGCATACCCCATTGCGATACGCTAATGTTCCGTATTCTAAAACATGTGACCTCCCTGCGGGGCTGTGCTTTACATCATAAAACAGGATTAAGTTACTCTTGTGACCTACAAGGGGATTACCCTGTCCCCATCTGCAACCGTCACGGACTTACTAACCAAAGCTAATAGCAATACAAGGCTCATGAAATTTTAATGAGCATACAACATAATTGCAGAGAGTAGAAGTAAGATGATCCGGGATAAGCTTCTGTGTACAGAGTATTACCTTTCTGTAAAGATGATGCTAAGAGTATTAAACATAATACAAGGACTAGAAGGGGTTAGATAAATCCATATTTGATATCATTAAGATTACGCCACAGGAGTATTAGTTCTGATTAATATAATACATGTAGAAACACTTTATAGACCTGGTCCAGAATTTCAGTACAGGATATGATATATACAGCTGGGCTCTCTTAAGTGCATATGGACTTTTGTATAATCATCCTAATTTTTGACTGTGTGTGATATCTAACCTAGATATCGGTATAGGGTTATGTATGTACAACTAGAGTTCCACGACCTCATACCTTCGCCAAATGATTTTAACCATTGTGACTGACGTATTAGGAGTGTTTCTCATCAATTATAAATCAGACCAGTTGATTGTCTTACCAAAAGTCATGACCATCCATCAAGGCCATCTTGAGTTATAGTTTTTTCTCAATAATTATGCAAATGAGGTCTTCATTTGCATAGTTCAAATCAATTAATATTTCTCTCTTCCTCACTTACATATGTCACATGTTTCAGAGTCCTATCATGGAATTTGGCGGATGGATAAACTTCCCTCATTAATTATGCAAATTAGATACTGATTTGCATAAAAGGTATCTAATCATGTACATCATCACTCAAGCTATCTACTTACCAAAAATCATTGCCATCCATCAAGCCCTTCTTGAGTTATTCCCTTTCAAAGTCAGATGCAAAACCTGCTCCTGCAGTTCCAAAAAAGCCGCTAGGGGGCCCAAACCCATACCACTTACTCTCTGTCCAAAGAGCTATCTACCACTCAAAAATCAGTTCCATAGCATGTCCAGAACACGAGATATCAAAACAGGAAGTTCCGCTGCAGTACCGTAACAAGCCGCTAGGGGACCCAAAATCTAATCATTTCCTAGTCTCATCAAGACCTACCCACCTACCAAATATCAAAACAATCCATGCAGGCCTTCTCGAGTTATGCTGTACATTACATACACACATACATACATACAAACGCTACCCTATGCATAACCTTCTCGGCGAAGGTAATTAAACAGCATATACTTGACAAAAACATATTATAAAACCTTTCATGTATTACTTGTTAAAAATTTGTTAAGTTAGCCATAAAATTTCAATTTCAAGCTCTGAAGAGAGACAGTAAGATTTGAATTTAGATTTTTCTGACAATTTTTACTCTTTTAATTTATGTTATGAACCCAAAATGTTTTCTTTGGACTTTTTGTAGAAACTTTCGTGTAGAAATTGCTGGGACAAATTCACAGAAACAATGCCATCTTGTGGTTTTCATAAAAACTACAGGAAGACAGGTAGAGCACAACAACTTTGACCAAGATAGTACTAACAGACATCCAAGAGAAAAGAGACAGATAGTATGGCACAGTTTTGACCTAGTTGTTGAGGATATAACACATTACTATTTCTTATTTATTTCTAAGAATTATAACAAATCCTAGGAGAAATAAACCACGTCTACACCCAAACCACTGAATATGCAATGCACATGAACATTGCCGACTGTATGATCATGTAACTGAATTCCTCAACAGTCAACACAAAGGGGCTACGAAAAAATCAAGCAGCAGTGCCTCCTGGTGATATTGAAATGAACTGCAGGACACAAAATACAGGCATGATATCGTATTCTACGACCATCACAATAAATACACAATTATGCATACATGAAACAAGGCAAATAAACATTTTACTAGAGTACAGGTCATATATGTCCTTACTAACATAACATAACAGATACTGAATTTTCTTCCTTTACAGGGGTTTTAACCGCTATCTTATCTAAAAAATACATTATGATTTGACAAATAAAGAACTGAAGCTGCAGTACTAGTATTCTTAGCCATGGTCTCTACCAGATGGCACAGAGTCATAATTGATGGACAAGAATACATTATGCTGAATAAGACAAATCACTATTTCATGATTCAATTTGAGGGGAGGGTGCTTTGATGCACAACTCTTAACATGCCACCATCTTTACTATAACAACAAGTGGAATATGTATTTCCTTATCCAGTCTTTCAACCTTTTTTCCAGCTACCTAAACCTTTAGCTGATGCAAATTTGGCACCAAAGACTAACATCTACATTGTGTATTTACATAATATTCTAAAAGAGTACATAATTCCGCCACCCTGAATTTACGTCCAAACAGATCTCTAACCCAACATCCCCCAGTATAATGCACTCAATGTGTGTATATCTAAACTGTGCAGACTTGGGGGGTGCTACACTAGAGATCTCTTAAACCCACTGTTTTCCAAAGTGGCAGATTTACTGTAAATGCAGAAATGTTCGCTCGCACTGGTTTTATGTTCGCGGTTTTCGCGGTGAACGTTTTACTGCGAACTTAAAACCGTCGCAAACATTTTGTCCAATGTTGCAGCAGTATGTGACTATATCACTGCGGCAAAGTTGAAACCACTGCGAACACTCCATTTTTGCCATAGCGCGAAATAAAAACCACGCAAACTTAAATGCATTTACAGTATGTAACCAAAAAAATCGAAAATATTTCATTAAGGTAAGAGATCTTTGATTTCTTGTTTTGCATTGCCCTCTTGAAATTTACACTAGCCCGAGGAAATAAGAGTGCCTGTAAATTCTACAAAAAAACACATTAGAAAAAATCAGCAAGAAATTCACAATGATATATGTATGTAAAACAAAAATGTAAACAAAAATAAATTATTTTACAGAGGTCTACGATGTACAATTTGTTGTTTTGCATTGCAGTTGCCCTTTAGAAATTTACACTTGTCTGGGGAAATAGAAAATGCCTGTAAATTTTACAAAGCACATTACATGTCCTCACCAGTCTGTTTACTGTCCCCATAACTCCTTTTAATCTTATCTGTTCTTCTTGCATTTCCGACGTTATGTTTTCAATGATTTTTACGTCCTATGATAGCATCAGTCATGCAGTAAAAGTTCTAGCAAGCGTTTTACGACGTATCGATCGGAGGCAAAGTAAACGAAAATATTGGCCTGATCTTCTACCTTTGCCCAAGGAGATTCTACTAATATATAATCATTATAATGTCCTTGGTGTGCCTCACTATCAACACAACAATAAAAGCTCCCCCTTGTGACAGTGCCTTGTTCTGCATGTTGCATAAACCTTTGCTTAACCCTGCTTTTCAGTTTCATGTTACAGAAACTGAAATTTGCCTAACAGAAAAGATACTCCTCCAAACAGATCTCCAACCCAACGTCCCCTAGTAAAATGCACTCCTACATGTATATGTATATCTTCACTGTGCATACCTGGGGGCGCTGCACTAGAGATCTCTCAAACCCACTGTTTTTCAAAGTGGCAGATTTATGTAACCAGGCAAATTAAAGTTCATACAGTTTATTCTAAACTGTCTAAGAACCAAGGAAATGCATTTGTCTGGCCTTTCAGACTCAGACTGCTCTTCATCATACCCTATGATGCAATATTGAAGAGATGGCTTCCATTGATAAGTTTGTTAATATTTCATGCATCGTCAATCCCATGTTAATATTTCAGAACCAGCCTGATTGTGTGTGGAGACTTATTCATAGCCAAGGTTTTGACTTGAACAGACAAATTTGAACCGTACAAATTGGTTTCGTCGTCGGGGGATTTTGCTCACAAAGTGTCCAGGTCATCGCGCACATCTGTAAAAAAGTTTGAACGACATTGCCCGAGCCTGGAAGAAGCAGGCATTTGATTCTTTACCGTTTACGGATGTGCGCGATGACATAGACAGTTTGTGGGCAAAATCCACCCTATGAGTGACGAAACCAGTCTATAGGGAAAATTGCACACTGCATCATTCAAATTTACAATTCTATGATAAGCCTATAGTTAAATTGTCAGACGGCTTTGACTTCTGGATCACACGGTTGGGGGTTTGAATCCCGACCAAGTCGTTGGGTGTTCTGAACCCTGATTAAATTTGCACACTCTATTGGTACATGTAGATATACCCACATTGTACATTGTATGTTTCTATTAAACATATACATTTAAGCTGGTGTGTTACGCCTAATGGTGGTTGTACCGGCTATATAGATACAGATACATGTACAGGGCTCAAACTAGAGAAATGTTCCTGATGTCTCAGTGTCTGGTATGAGGAAAAACAACAGTCGCAGTGTGTGTGTGGTGGAGGAACGCATGTAAATGTGTATGTAATTACCAGGGAAACAGGGTGTCCTTTGGGTGTCCCCTGCAAAAGGAGGGCATGTTTGTTATCTTTAGTTAGTAGTAAAGGGTGTCCAGAAGGCACCCTGACACCCAGCTAGCTAATAGCGGGCATCCCCTGCAAAAGGAGGGTGTCTAATTTCTTTGTTATCTTAGTATAGGGTGTCCAGTAGACGCCCTGACACCCTGCTAGCTAATAGCGGGCATCCCCTGCAAAAGGAGGGTGTCTAATTTCTTTGTTATCTTAGTATAGGGTGTCCAGTAGACGCCCTGACACCCTGCTAGCTAATAGCGGGCATCCCCTGCAAAAGGAGGGTGTCTAATTTCTTTGTTTTCTCAGTGTAGGGCGTCCAGCAGACGCCCTGACACCCAGCTAGCTAATAGCGGGCATCCCCTGCAAAAGGAGGGTGTCTATAATTTCTTTGTTATCTTAGTATAGGGTGTCCAGTAGACGCCCTGACACCCTGCTAGCTAATAGCGGGCATCCCCTGCAAAAGGAGGGTGTCTAATTTCTTTGTTTTCTCAGTGTAGGGCGTCCAGGAGACACTCTGACACACAGCTAGCTAATAGCGGGCATCCCCTGCAAAAGGAAGGTGTCTAATTTCTTTGTTTTCTCAGTGTAGGGCGTCCAGGAGACACTCTGACACACAGCTAGCTAATAGCGGGCATCCCCTGCAAAAGGAGGGTGTCTAATTTCTTTGTTTTCTTAGTGTAGGGCGTCCAGAAGACGCCTTCACCCAGCTAGCTAATAGCCGGCATCCCCTGCAAAAGGAGGGTGTCTAATTTCTTTGTTTTCTTAGTGTAGGGCATCCAGAAGACGCCTTGACACCCTGCTAGCTAATAGCCGGCTCCATAACTCCTTTACCTGACTGAGGTTTTACCCCACCCACAAGGCCCAGGCAGATTGGGGATTAACCGTAAGACAAATTGAACTCCTCTAGCCCGAAGCCTTAATATCCGGTATCCTTGAGGGGCCCAGACTAAATCACAACTGACAAAGATCAATGCATCAGGGGTGACAACGGCTGGAGGCAAAACAAAAACCAGGGAGTGATTACTGCAGACTTGCTATTGGATTAACACAGTATCTAGCTTTACATTTTTCCGTCCCACTCATTGTTTGGAAGCCCATGTTGTTTATTTTCACTGTCATCTTTAGCTTAGGAAAATACATTTTCATCAATTTCATGTTATGAAGTTCAGATTTTTTTTGACAGGCAAGATGATACATTAGTTTGGAGCATAGTTAATTTTCCATTATTATAGAATTTATACAGGTGATCAAAAAAATCAGCAACACTTGATAAACTTCAATCCTACCAGTTGATGAAGGTTAGACATCCAGGTAAACAAAACTAATATACAATTGAAACTGTATTACTGGATAAATTATGGATATTATTTCCGGAAATAATCTCCGTAATTTATCCAGTAGTAGAGTTTCAATTGTATATTAGAATCCTACAAGTATGTATACAATGTACAAATGTATAATTATGTAAGTCAGAATTCTCTGGTAAAGGAAGAACATATCATATACATTACTGGCCTTCTTCCTTCATCTTACTAGCCGACTGCTGCCCACCTCTGTGTCAGCAGTATTATCAAATTCTGATACTACTACTACTATATACAACAGTTACTATATTTCCTCTAATACTCATAAAATTTCTACAAGTTAGAGATTGGGCACCAAAACATGGACATGTTGTGTAGGCAGGCCTCGCACAACCTACATACAGCAGCTGTATGAGGATGCAGGCTGCAATTTAGAAGAACTACCGAGAGCAATGGAGGACAGGGAGGACTGGAGGAGGAGGGTGATGTTCATCCGTGACACTCTCAGGACAAGAAGAAGAGATTAAAATGTGGGAACTTCAAAGTTAACTTAATGTACAATGTACTATTCTCCACACTCTTCTTCATTTAATTTTAAATGGAATTATATTACCCCTACAAAATTACTACTTGATATGGGTATAAAAAATGAGGTTAATTTGTTACCGGCACAGCTCGTTTGTCAGAAACTGACAGATGCCGCCAGGCGAACGAGGGGAGAGAGAGAGACTGTAATTTTCAGACCTATAATTAATCATTCTGTCAACATTTTGGCAACGTCAACAACTTTTAGTTCCCAGAAGGCCTGGGATTATGGATGACTTACACTGCCGAGAAAATTAGGGAAACTACATGTAAAAGAAGGTTTTGGTTGACTTGATTTTCAGAATCTGAATTATTGAATGTACATTTAACAGATCTCTAATTATGGTAATAATAAAAAAATTTAAAAAACCCTGGAAATTGGTGCCTAAAACCAGATTTGGAATAAGATTTTAATCATGAGATTTAAGTTCCAGCTGCCTTAGAGGGTACAATTATACAATCTCTACCAGATCAAAAACTAGTATGTATTATCCAAAAGCATAAAATCTGAATCTAAAGCAGGCATGCCTTAGTCTAGACCAAACCAAGAAATCAAAGAGCTCATACCTCCGACAAATATGTAGAGCTTTTTTCATGTGTGAATTTCCTAATGCCGTAGCCTTATCATTGTGATACAATGATAGTTGATGCTTAAGAAGACGGATGCCCCAACATGAGGTCATTGACCTCGCTGGGCAGACCAGCTGTTGTTGGACTATACTATATTACTACATCAGGAAGGGGGTGTCAGCTTGTAATGCAGCTGCGGTACCTGAAAATAATGCTAGGGGGCTAGGGTTTCTTCATGACCTCAATAATTAGTCTTGACCCACATACCAAAATTCAAAAAGATTTTGTGTTATACGTGCAAAAACACATACCTGTACACAACTGACAACAGTACCCTCGCCGGAAGTGAACTTCATCCAAGAGGTAATAAAATCAGGCAAAGCTACTGTAACTGTAGAATAAGATTCTGTCATCCACCAAAAGATACTGTAAAAGGGGAAATGCCCGCAGAGAATTAATTTTACGAAAGGAAGAAAATGTAGTGTTCGCTGTGGTTCTTATGTTTGTGGTTAAAACTCCAATGCCTAAAAAACGTGCACAATGAATAACTGCGAACATTTCCTCTTTTAAAGTATTCTAACTTCCAAGCCTTTGATGAAAAGGTAAGCCTAACTCTTCCCAATCTTTCATCCATTGCTTCCCACATATTATCTCTGATGACAAGAACATAAAACCCCCTTCATTCTCTACCTGACACCTGCAAGCCACCCAACGGATACCCCCCATAGACCGTCTCTTCCTGTCGGCAGGTACATAATACCTCTCAGACCCATCCCATTGATCCAACAGATACTCCCGATAACTAAGAGCTTCTCAGCGCAAATCCAAGGCAATTTGCAGCGGCTACACTCTTCTTTGTGTCTGACAACTCAGGTCATACCAGGTCGTCCATCAACCCCCCAGTTGGACCCGTTGCGGGGACAGGCGGATTAAACTGTGTCTGTTGGACGAGCTTACCATCGACAGAGTCTAATTACTTTTCGGCAAGCATCAAGGGAATCTTCGCTGTGAGTAGATGAAGACTGGGTGTCAACTTTGGGGATGAATCGGACTTACTTCATCTTTCCAGCCAACACAAGGACAGCGACCTGGGCTCGAAATACCAGTTTCATGTGCAAGTGATGACCTGCACTGGTGGAAGTTACCACCAGTAGAAATTCATCTCCTTTTCATCATCATCAGCATCATCAGTTGACGTGTTTACGCACCATCGTGGGTTATACCACCCCTAACGGGGTGACATACCCTTTCGTTGGCTGATACAAGACGGGATGCGCCTTTTACTCAGGTAATTTTCACTCCAAATGAAGAATCGGAGCTCAAACAAATTACATATTAAGCAAGCAACATTTTGAACTTGTATTCAATCCATTTGCAACTTAAAAGCTGCGATCTTGGGGGATAGGCACTTACCGAAATACGTTGGTGGTGCAAGTAATTTCTTTTTGGGGCTAGTAATTTCTTTTTCATCAGTGCAAGTTGATACAAAATAAATATATAATTCGAGCCCTGGGCGACTCACCAGCGAAATCGGGGATGTGAGATCTCTGAGATGATAAATCTAACAAAAGATCTAAAGAGATCAAGGCTACAGGGGCTTGATTTGATCCTCCTCTACTGTAATCCATAGATAAGCTTCTTAAAACCCAAAGGGACATCAAGCACTGCATGGCATTCTTTAAACCTTGACTTGGAGGTGTTTGGATGCAGCTTCCGGAAGAATAAAGCCTTAAATTTTCAACCACTCCAGAATGAATAAAGTTTTAAATTTTCAACCACTAGGAGTGGGAAATACAGTATAAGGCCACACCAATTTAATTTCTTGCTTAACAGATTTTTTGAAAAAATGCTAAATTCCAAAATCAACATGAAAACAGAATCTCAGAGGAATGTTTTTTACTTTGGTGCACACAATTTCAGGGAGTGAACAGGGTCAGGTGCAAGTTTTCACCCCAGCCTTCTGTTTTCATGATTTTGTTTTTGCTAACATTTAAAAAAAAATCTGTTAACCAAGAATTTAAATTGGTGTGGCCTAAGCATCAGCTTTGTCTTTAAATATTTAAGAGGGCAAACAGGTGATTCAGCTGAATCTTAAGTGTAATCTGCATCAAAAGTTACCATCTTAGATTCTTACTAAAACATATTTCTATGCAGTACAACAACCTTTCCTTGCCCTGTCCTTAGTGCTGAAGTCTAATGTTCTAACTTTTCTGTAACTATCTCTAGACCAACAGATACCATTGCCACCTACATTTGTACATGCACTCCTTACATTTGTCCATTCTCCTACTCCATGCTGGTATCAAAATTGTGTTTTTTGAAAGTATGAAGCAAATCATCCAAATATCATACTAGCAGATTTGAATCGGTCAATAGTAGCAATGGCATGCTACAACAAAGTATGTAAAAAATATTGAGGAAAAGTTTGTTTAGAAAAAGATCCTGTTTTTACTGTACATCATCCCAATAGTGTGAGTTTTCACAAGAAAACCCCTGGTTTACATGATCCTAATGGTTTGATTTTAGCCACTCTAAAGTCCTCTTAATTCTCCAGACTTAAGCACCAAATTGCCACGGCTCCAGCAAACCTCAGGGGCTCCACACTAAGTGATAACAACAGGCTTTTAACCATTCCCTCCTGAGCTAACCTGGAAGGACCAGCCTCCAGTTTCTCTGACAGGCCCATGAATCACAAAACAGCTGATGCTGGGACAATAATGGGCTTGGTGCGAGCGAAGGAATGCCACACAACGGTTGATTTATATTAATGAGGAAAGTTTGGAACAAGTTTGATTGCAATATAGAAAAAAAAATGACCTCATGATAAGCACTAAAAAAAAACAAGTCACTGAAACAGCTATTGGCACCAGAAAATACTGTAAATGCAGAAATGTTCGCGGTGATTTTATGTTCGTGGTTTTCGTGGTGAAATCTTCAGTCAGATGTCTGAGGTATAAAACTATAATTGAGCCAATGATATTGATAAAGAAAATTCTAGTACTTAAATTTTCTCAATCATCCACGGCAAGAGGTATTGCAACTCCACTTACACAATGTCACAGAGGTCAATCTAGGTCAAAAGGATGCATCACATTCAACACAGAAGGAAGGCTCCAGCCCAAACTCAATTTTCACAAAAGAATGACACTCCTTAGGCTTTTAATGTCATTTCACAGCAGACTTTGAGAAATGTGAACTTAAACCAGGAACCTTTTAAATTTTTGCCATGCACTACCACTGATCCCGGTCGCGAAAGAACAGGCATTAAAGAGAAGGTTAAAGAGGGGCCAACGTAAAGACAAAAGAATGCCATACAAATGGTCCAGTGCTGTTTAGCATGCCTATGGGGCTTCTAACTTTATCAAATGATACATGGTTCTTTCACCACTGACCTAATTGAGAATTGATTTTTGCTCTGTTGTTAAGTGATGGATGGGCACATCAACTGTTGTAAATCAGTAGCTAATGCCACTAATTTTCACAACAGTTCATTTCACTTTTCCCGCAGTCACAGCTCAAGGTATGAATTTCATCAATTTATTGACGCTCTCTTCAACAGCTGCAGATATACAAGGATTAGCCAACTGTGGCATACTCTGTGATAGAAAAACAAGTTAAAAAAAGGACTTTCTCAATGCAAAAATCTTCTATTTTTAACTCTAACCAATCCGAGGCCCCCAACAAATTCACCCTTCTCTCAGTACAACCTTTAGGATAAATTAAAGGAAAAAGAAGCAACACAAAATTAAAGCCATTAAAAAAAGTAAGACTGCTTTGACTACATCTCCACAATAATGCTAAAAGTGCCATTCACAGGATTCCACATGAAGTATCCATACATACTACTGTAAATTCACTTAATTTCACAGGATCTAATTTCCCAGTAGAGGGGGAAAGGAGGTTTTTGTTAGTGTTTTACCGGTACGTTCCTGGTTAAAACAATTGTTGTGCAGTGCAGAAGTAACACATTGGTACACATATTAGTAGTGTCATGATTTGTTATTCACAGGACACAGCATAAATTGAAAAACACAAACATTCAAAGATTTACCGTACAAAATTCCCCAATTTCTAAAGGATTGAATCCTGTTTCCAGGTTTCACAAAACTGATTAGACCGAAAAGTTACTTGCTCCTGAAGATACTTGAAGTTCTGCCATTGGGAGATGCACTGGTGTTTGAATACATCGGGTCACAACAGAACTCATTTCATTTTATTGCACAAAATTTACATGTATATTCAAAGTCTAGGTTTGACATTTTCCAGTAAAGGAAAGAAGAAAAGGTTGTGACCCCAAAAATGTCAGCGAAGCTCAGGCCTGGCAAGTGGAAATGTCTTATTCCCCGAACTACCCCACTCTCATTCATCCAGAATATTAGAAGACTTCTTTTCAAGATTCTGACATTTAAACCAATCACATAGCTGAACTGTCATGGAATTGCAAAAAGTACTTTCAATGTTGGAATTTTGCAGTGGTTTTAAGTTCGCAGTTTTTGAGGAAACTTGTTCACTGCAAACTTTAAACCACTACAGAAATGCTCTTTTTGTCTTCTACCCAATATATTCTCTTGTTTCAACCGTGAACTCAAAACAACCCCAAACACTCCATTTTCTCCCTACAGCGAAATCAAATCCCTGTGAACTTAAAGGCATTTACAGTGGAGTTGTGGTTAGCAATACCACTAACCTCACCAATAGACCACAAGATAATGTTCTGAATTCTAGGAACTTTAAATGATGCTTTGAATATACATGGACATTTTAACAATGTGACCAGATTTGTATTCTAGTATACAAAATAGAGTAGGGATGTCCCTACAGCTCAACTGGTAACAGCCTCACAGTTGAGCTCCTAGTTCCAATCAGTTGCTAACTGGTCCAATCCTGGACAGAACATCTGGTGTTGCGGCTGCACCGTTTTCGGAAGGAATGTGAAATGGGGGTCCTGTGTTTGAGGAGGTGCCTGAAGCACATTGAAGGAGAAGGACTATTAACCCCTCCATGTAAAAACATACCCTGCTACTGAAACAGTGAGGAAACTTGCTGCCCTATGTGCCACTAGGCACTACAAGGGTCTTAACGAAGGAAAAATGAGTAGTGACATGAATTTGAAGTATGAAATTTGTGCAAAACCACCCCGAACACTCCATTTAATCCCTACAGTGAAATCAAATCCCTGTGAACTTAAAGGCATTTACAGTGGAGTGGTGGTTAGCAATAACACTAACCTCACCAAAAAGTCAGCCGAACTCGACCTGACAACAAGCATTAGATTCCTCCAAATAGAAATCCGGTACCTTAAATTAGATCAGCCCGCTTCTTCAACAATTGATTTGTCCCATTAAAACAATCTCTGCTTTTGTCCTGATGGCACCAATAGATGCCAGTAGCTTGAAGCACCAGTAGAATCCTATAATCACCCCGATTATTGAGACTGATCAAGGGCTGGGATATTTACAATGGAGGGAACATCCCAGTAATTCTCACAAATACACAGCCTGGTAAAAATACAAAGATAGTACGTGCACGGAGTTTAAAAATGGCAAAGATAACTACAGGAACTACCTTTACATGTCAAAAAAGTATACATTACCAACTTAAAGATAGTATGTCTGAATAATCATTGTTGTTACATTTACATATACCAGTAATGCTCACAAATACACGATCTGGTAAAAATTAAAAAGATAGTACGTGCACAGAATTAGGATGGCAAATATAACTACAGAGACCACATTTACATAACAAAGAGTATACATCACTTAGATAGTATGATGTCTGAATAACCATTGTTTCTTACTATGTTTATGATATAGTTTACAGTACTAATGAGTTTTCAATATAATCTACAACATTATCTTCGCATTGTGAGGGGAACTAATATCACCTTCAGCAGTAATTACTAGGAACATTGATTCGACCTGATTGTAAAATCGTACTTAATGATGAGAGAGAGAAGAAATTATTCTAGTATCCTCTTAATGAGGATCGGGTGCATGTACCGTGTTAATTGATACACTATGTAATTAAAGCAAGAATCGAAATACTTCTTCAACCATGGTAACACCCCTAGCAACCTGGCTAAAAGTTAGTTTGCTATGTGTGTGCTGAAAGGCTGTCTACAACTCCTTTTTTTTCTGTCCCACTCATTGTTTGGAAGCCCATGATGTTATATCTGTGATCTTCAGCTGCTGAAAATACAGTTTCTTCAATTTCACGTCACTAAGTTCAGATTTTCAGAGTTTCAGAAGGACCGGTTGCCATTTTTGTCCTTCCCGGGACGGAGGAATGGATCTTGGAGACAGCACTGGTGTGCTACCAGTGTATTCAAGATATCATAATAAATGATATCCTTCCACCTAAATTCTGGTGTCCTGAACAATATCCCAGGAAAACTACAGTATGTAGTTGTAATGAGATGCATAGAATAAGCGATATCACTTAGATTTTGAGTCAGTTGTGGAAAAGCTAAAGCACAAATCTTTCAGCACCACGGACAGGACAAATTGACAAGTTTGAGGAATGACGTACATGCACGGTGTAACAGGACTGAAAACTGAAAGATTTATCACATCACTGTGACCTAACAACTCTCTATGAGATCACTGATATAGATGAGAAGAAATTCACAGACATGCAGTCTCTATTGTATAGACCCCACGGAACCTTCACTGTCATTAGTGGAAAATATGCAGATTTTATCAAAAATGCTCGCGGCAAGGTGCTCCCTCCGTGATCCCCGATTTTGTCACATTATTGCAGCTGCAATCACAGCAGCAATCTTCTATTCTTACCTGCGGGGAGTGCAATGACCTTCCTGCATATAAATTCTTTATCTACCTTAAGTAAGGGACAGAGGGTTCTGTTGCGCAGAAGAATTTACAGGTACACTTAGCTGAAACTGGGTACTAAATAAATGTACCAGGCTCAGCCAACTGTCTCTTGCAGTACTAGCACATTTGGCTACACTCAAAGGAGTGACTTGTCTGTCTACATGTATTTGCCTGTGTGTGTGTGTGTGTGTGTGTGTGTGTGCCTGTGCATGTGTGTGAATGCCTGTGTGTGTATATGTGTGTGTGTGAGTGCCTCTGTGTATGTGTGTGTGTGTGCCTCTGTATGTGTGTGTGTGTGTGTGTGTGCCTCTGTATGTGTGTGTGTGTGTGTGCCTCTGTGTGTGTCAGTGTGTGTGTGTGTGTGCGTGTTTATGCATGTGCTTGAGTGCCTGTGTGTTTGATGTTCACTTTACAGCACATTGTTTCATCAAAGTAGAAGCCTTTTCAACTACACAGTTCTCTAACACACACACACACACACACACATTCACTCATTCACACACACATACACAAACAAATACAAAAACCTCTACTACATATAAGTGTGAGTGTGTATATACTCACACAACGAAATACTGACAACATACAAAATGTATCAATCCTAGCACTGTGCTACTGTACATGTATCATTATAAGTTATAGCCACACAAGTATACTCCCCAGCCTATAACACATCTGGCTCATTCCTCAATTTCAGAAACGCCTTCCCAACTGCTGTGTGGGATATGTTGCTTAGCAACTCGTCATAAATGTGCCTCCATAAATTTTATCACTGAAAGAGACGTTGGGGAAATTTCTCTCCCGAGCGATATCGCGACTTCAACATTGCGTTCATTTTATATTCATGGTGCAGCGGTAGTTACAGTAACAGTTATTTATGTGATGCTTATAAGGCATGTTTTACTGTCTGCATGTTTAGATGGTAATAATATTCCAGCTTATAAAATGTGAGATATTAAAATGTGTATTAAGGGGCATACCAGGAGGTTTCATGGGGTTTTCTGTCAAAATGCTGATTTTTTTCTAAATTTGGATTAGTTGTATTGGTGAAGATTTTGGCCATTCCATCATTTTTGACAGATTTATCATGACAATGTAAAAAGATTATGATTAAACGAAATCACATCAAAAGTAAGCAAGAAAACTGCAGCTTGAATTGAGATTACAGAGAAATAATTACATTTGGGCAGAGTACAACTTCTGGACTGCAGTCATGAAATTTACGGGCCTGACAAAACAAATAAAACCTGCCTTGTGTCGACGAATCTTCCACTGGGCAACAGACCATATTCAATATAGGTCAATAACTTCACAAAGTCATTATAACAGCATGACATTTGTCAACAGTACATGAGAGGCCGTTCTGGGTCTTAGTGCGCTATTTGTCTCTATTTCCCTGGATTTGGAGACTTGTTATATATCACCTCTATTGAACATGAATTATTACAAGGATATGATGGAATGAGGAAATACCTAGCAGGGAGTCCACTCATCTTAACCCTCAGCACACTGAAGTAGCTGTTTGGCACCCCATTCTCTATTGGTTACGGAGCTAGGCAGCAGGGAGAGTGTTAAACTGCAACAAGTTATAGTCTAATGAACAGTACTGTATGAGGTTGTGAATGGAATCCCAAATCAGTGTTTTGTACTCTGCTGGTAGCTCTACAAGTACAAGGCGTCTTTTGGAATGGACGTAAAAAGGGGGTCCCATGTTCAAGGAGGTTCCTCAAGCACATTACAGGGGAAGAGCTTGCAACCCTTCTCTGAGAACATACCCTGCTACTGAAACAGCAAGGAAACTTGCTGCCCTACGTGCCACTAGGCAGTACAAGGGTCTGAACGAACGAAACATAAGAAGCGGCACAAAAAAATGTAGTGCAAAATTTCTAGCAACCCCTCTCTGTAAGAATTTACCCTGCTACTGAAACAGCAAGGAAACCTGCTGCCCTACGTGCCACTAGGCACTACAAGGGTCTGAACGAATGAAACATAAGAAGCAGCACAAAAATGTAGTGTGAAATTTGTAGCAACCCCTCTCTGTAAGAATATACCCTGCTACTGAAACAGCAAGGAAACTTGCTGCCCTACGTGCCACAAGGCACTACAAGGGTCTGAACGAACGAAATATAAGAAGCAGCACAAAAATGTAGCGTGAAATTTCTAGCAACCCCTCTCTGTAAGAGTTTACCCTGCTACTGAAACAGCAAGGAAACTTGCTGCCCTACGTGCCACTAGGCACTACAAGCTAAGGGTCTGAATGAACAAAACATAAGAAGCAGCACAAAAATGTAGTGCAAAATTTCTAGCAACCCCTCTCTGTAAGAATATATCCTGCTACAGAAACAGCAAGGAAACTTGCCCTACATATATGTGGGGGTCTGAACGAACGAATGAACGAACGAACGAACATTGACTAAGCACTGAATAACACAGTTGCTGCTTCAATCGGGAGAGCGACCTGGTTGATTGCCAATTTTGATTCCGGCTATATTGCAGGCCGCTTCGACCAGCTTGAAAATGGACGGCATGTAATCAAGCTTCTGACGTCCCGCCGGCCAAATAAGGCAGTGGGCTGTGGCGGGTAATGGGGAGGGGAGGGACGCATGCTTGTAGAACACGAGATAACTACTGTTCAATTACCTTGATGAAGGTTAGACATCCAGGTAATAAGATACGCCAAAAATGATTACTCAAGCAACTGGATAAGATTTTGAAACAGTCAGACGTTTCAGATAGCATCCGCTATCTTTCGTCAGTGACTAAAGAAGGATCTGGTAGAACTGGGTTTTATACCAAAACTCTGAATAGATATGTGAATGAAGGGAAGACAATTTCAGATGGTTCAATGGTAAATTAAGACAAGGTTGTATGCTAATGAATCAATTAGCCCATGTTGTTTTAGGAGCTAAATGTTTGTCTTGGGGGGGGGGGGGCGGGGGGAGTGCGCTGTCCCAAGTGTCTGAAAGTTCAACGCGGAGACCCCCTTTTCTGTTGTGGGCAGGATTGTACATTCTTTCATATATTGCTTCTCTAACTATACTGTTCAATTACATGTATACAGTTTTTGGGGAGGCTAGGACGTGAGGTTTGCGGCATTTAGGGTCAGTCCAGGCCATGGCCTCTTTACCATTCCCAAGTCTCCTTGGCACTCCGGTTCCGGATCCTAGAAATATATCAAGAGACAGCATACTACTGTACAGTAGACTGTGGTTTTATGTTAACTTCTCTCTGTCTTGATACTGTAAAAGGAGAAATGTTTGCTGTGCCCAAACTGATGCAAGCGTGCAAATGAAATAAAAAAGTTTGGCATTAAAATAAAAAGTTGAAAATCTATGTGGTCTGGAAGGTTGAACAAATAACCCACACACGGAGTATGGTATAGCAAATCATAAATTCATCATTTTCATTTCTTCATCGTCTTCTTTGACTTTGGAATTGATTTTGGCATACTACAACATTGGTACTGTTTTCTAATATTTTTTTCATCCTTTAGTTTACATTTGATAATTTTACAGCTGCTCTCTACAATTTACGATAGAAAACTTTTTTTGTTGTTAATGGCCAAAAATTGATGCATGTGCGCGGATGTCATCCATATAATCAAATCAACATGGCCTTACAGTAACTCACAATATTGCAGAAAGTATCTCTGAGGCCATGCAGGTTAACCACTCCGATAGCCATTCACCACCGCTGCATTCAGCAACCATTTTACAACCATGCAGGTCTAAACATTTTACGGCCTTGTAGTCTCTAAGTGCCTCTGCCCCGGGGGGCTGACTGTTGATAGGGTTAAGTGCTACACGATTGGGATTCACTTGTGTCTGGGGATTCCCCGTAAATTCATGACCTTGTACTTATCTGGGGAAGCGTTTTGACAAGATCAAAGATGGTTGTCAAGTCGTAAATTTCACCAAAATGGCTGGATGTAGATGCTCTCAGCGGTGGTAGTGCGTTGCTCAGTTGATTTTTTTGTTTGTTAACAAATTTGAAAGTTTTAAACAACTTTTTTGCTGGTAAGTACACATGAAAGTGTAGCCATTGATTCAAGGTACAGGACTTTCAAGAAGTTTCTGAATATACACTTCACTGTCTTTAATTTCTTTCATCTTCTGAAAACAACATCATTATTCCAATGGATCAGGAAGGATTGTGTGAGGTGTGCAGGAAAAGTTCTGGTTTCAATAGCAGCACTTTCAAAATCCAACCATCAATGCTCATCAAACACCAAATGACTAATATGTTCCATTCAAAACTTTTGATAACAAAGAAAAAAATACAGGCAAGGATATACATTTTTGTAGCTTCCTCCAAAGACATTGCCTTGACGTTGCATACATTGACACTATTGAATCTCATGCTGCAATACATCATTTGAACTATGACCCACACCTACATATAGTCTGAGGGCTCTCCTTACAGGGGTAGACTGCATGTTCTCTACGGAGGCTAAACTTATCGGGTCCCCTCCATGGAGACTGAATTATTGACTAATTCCAGTTTGATGAATGGCCGTACCCTCCCCTTGTCGTGGGTCAGGCGTTACCCCTTCCAAAGTAATGTCAGAGTCACGATCGTACCATTTTGGCATTTCAACTTATAAACTTTGAAAGGAAAGTTGGCACTTTGCCTTCTTTTGTCTAGAACTGAAGGTCATGAGAGTTACACCCTAAATAAATCATTACCACTGCCAGGCATGTTATGTTCTTGTTGTATGTACTTTAAAACTACAGTAATCTAAGAAATTTCAGCCGATGTGTTTGTTTGTTTTGGTGTGTGTCTGCAATTATGAGACTGGCGGGATGTACTAGTATGATGAAAATGGTGTAATAGGATACTTAGAGAATTGGAAGTCTGGTTTGGCTATGGTCAAATGTTGTAGACAGGCAAGAAGTGATGACTCATGACTGCTCCTACTCAGTTATGTCAGGGCGTAAGGGGTACCCATTTAGAGCTTGTTCCTTTAGTAAGTTTATCTTGTTACAAGGCTAAAGAGGCTTCAGTATTAAAGTTTAGAAAATAATTGAACCTCCTCGGGGGGTTACTCTTCTCTCCCATTTCCATTGACAAAAGTCCGAGAAACAACGTATTGCTCTAGTCTCGCCTGATGTGGACCGATTCAAATCCACTGAAAGTTGGAGTGCAATGCAGAAGGGGAAAACCTCAATTTAAATGCGTGCAATTTGGGCCAATTTGAGCATGCTATCACTTTATTATGGAAATATACTTTTTGCACCTTTGACATGAGTGGGAGGATTATACAAGCAGTACAATCAGGCTATGATAACGAAATTCAGGTTTAACGATCTGGTGCTGATATTCAACACTAAGCAGTTACAGTAGTACTGTAAAGGCATTGAAGTTTGCAGTGTTTTTTATGTTTGCAGTTTTCGCTCTTCACCACCATGAAAATGATTAGTTTGTCTTCTGCCCGCCTACCATATTCTTTCAACCGCAAACTTGAGCTGCTGCAAACACTCCATCTTTTCCCTTCCACAAAATCAAATCACTACAAACTTAAATGCATCTTTAGTATATCTCACTGGACTGTGGGGGGTTTGCGCCGGTTCACACCCACTATAAAAATGCCTATCGTAATCTTTGGCAGTCCTTTAAGATACTGTAAATGCAGAACAGGCGTTCATCTAAATCAGGAAAGAGGGGTGCTGCGTCCTCTTGTTTCAGCCCAGCGCCCTTCTGTTGAATTCAGATTTTAGCTTAATCCACAGCATACAGACTTCCCTCAGCGATCGATTCTTCCATAAATACATAGAATTCGCTCCCTCTTGTTTAAATTTTCCAGAAAAACCTCTGCAGAAATGTATGCAGTGGTTTTGTGTTCACTGTTTTCCTGGTGAAGTCTTAACCGCAAACTTAAAACCACTGCAAAAAGTGTTTCCATTATGTGACTGTAGCGCTATTATTGTTTCAAACGTGAACTTAAAGCCACCGCAAACACTGCATTTTTCTCTCTACCACGATTCAAATCTCCCCGAACATTTCTGCATTTACAGTACCCCAGCTGCAGTTAACTCGCTTTACTCCATCCTGGTGTTTGAGATTTTCTATATCCTGTAGGTTCCTCCTCTGGAGCATAGCAATCTCTTGATTTACACCTTGGAGAGGTAAAGTTTCCTTAAGTGTTTACGTCTAAGAAGACTTGGAATTCCCCGGTAAACGTTAACGTGGGTACTCAATCCCTCCAGTATCCGTGACGACAGATGTGGAGAAAGATAAGTCTTATTTCTCCATATTAGGGCTTAAAGATTCAAGGAAGTGCTGTTTTATGTATTATTATGATAAACCTCTCGGTTATCAATGGAACTGTGGAAGGAAAACATTTGCTGAAGTGAAGCTTCATGTATTCATCTTCTTTCATGTATCCAGCATAACTTTGAAATTGAAATACTGCAATAATTGCGATGGAATCTTTTACCTTTTAAGTCCGAGAACCGACAAGTTGGATTGTTTTAGCCTAATACCAGACCACATCAGTCAGTTTCTCTATGCCACTGGCAGCGAAAGGACACTTAGGTTAGTGGTTTATCTAAGGATTACATGTAGCAGTGCTATTACCACAAAATTGCGATGGAATCTTTTACCTTTTACCTGTTACTTCTATTCTTTTTTAAGTCTGAGAACCGACAAGTTAGATTGTTTTGGCCTAATACAAGACCACATCAGTTAGTTTCTCTATGCCACTGGCAGCGAAAGGACACTTCTATAGTATAGGTTAGTGGTTTTAATCTAAGGATTAGAAGCGCTATTACCACAAAATTGCGATGGAATCTTTTACATTTTACCTGTTACTTCTATTCTTTTTTAAGTCTGAGAACCGATAAGTTCAATTGTTTTGGCCTAATGCCAGACCACATCAGTCAGTTTCTCTATGCTACTGGCAGCGAAAGGACACTTCTATAGGTTAGTGGTTTATCTAAGGATTAGAAGCGCTATTACCACAAAATTGCTTCTCCTCCGCTAATACTGCCCGTCAGATTGTACGCGATTGGCTTTGACTTTTGCTGACTGTTCGGCCTGAAGGCTTTGGCCCAAATGGAGCCAACTATCTCCGTATTTGGTCCGGGCTGACCACTCTCTGATGGAAAACCTTAACGGCCGCTCATGCAGAAGATGGCTGTAAGATTTGTGCAGCGAAATGATCACCCCGGCGCAGACTAACAGATGGCTAAAAGCACATCATCTGTATCACTCGAATAGAATTTTGATGTAACATTGAAATGATACTGCAATCTAAGGAGTGGGCAGGGGAGAAAATCATGAAAACAGAAGGCTGGGGTGAAAACTTGCACCTGGCCCTGTTCACTCCCTGAAACTGTGTGCACCAAAGTAAAACCATTCCTCTGAGATTTTGTTTTCATATTATTTTTCCAATCTAGCATTTTTTTAAATTCTGTTTAACCAAGAAAATAAATTGGTGTGGCCTTAGCAATATTTGTGCAGCGAAATGATCACTATGGCACAGACTAGCTGATGGCTAAAAGCACATCATCTGTATCACTCGTCTGCAATAGAATTTTGATGTAATATTGAAATGATACTGCAATCTAAGGAGTAGGCAAGGGACAAAATTGGGGATAGGGAGTCGAAATAATTGTTCACTCTTAGCCAGATTTGTGCAGCAAAATGATCACCATGGCACAGACTGGTAGATGGCTAAAAGCACATCATCTGTATCACTCGATGAATAGAATTTTGATGTAACATTGAAATGATACTGCAATCTAAGGAGTGGGCAAGGGACAAAATTGGGGGGAGGGAGTTGAAATGATTTTGATTTTGAGGTTTTTCTAACCCTGCTAGATTTTGAAAGATGACTATTCTTTATTGGCATGCCAAGATTTTATCTAGATTTCAGAAAATTCAATATTCTACATTTCACAATCTTGGCAAAGAACTATCAAATGATGCAACATTCAAAATTATAGGTAGAGGTAGAAATTTTGTGCAACACACTAGTTGAAAGATAATGACTGGCTGACAGCAGCATATACTCGGGTATGATTATCACATTCTCATCAGACTTACAATGTACTAGTATGTGGTAACAATATACAATTCACATACTGTAAATGTTGAAATTTCACTGCGGTTTAATGTTGTGACTTCACTGGAAACTTAAAACCACCGCGACAATGCTTGTTCTGTCTCCTGCCTGCCTACACCCTTGTTGCAACCGCAAACTAGAAACCATAGTTTACACTTCATGTTTTCCCTATGGTGAGATTAAATGCCCACAAACTTAAAGGCATTAACAGCAAGATGTTACATGGCCCTGCTTTCCACATAAAATGCAGGCAAGTTCACATGTACATGTACGTGAATCCTATGACTGTATGTACCGGCAGTAGGTGATATGGTAATGCTCTATTGTAAATGCTCATGTCACAAAAACTAAACATCTCAACTGCATTCTCCTCACTCCTCACCATTTTCCAGCAGACAGTTAATTTCAGACACAAAACATGTACATGAATCCTATGACTGTACATGTAGGTGATATGGTAATGCCCTATAAGATATGCTTGAGTCACAAAAACCCAGATTAAACATCCCAACAAAATTCTCCTCACTCCTAGCCAGTTTCATATTTCCAGACACGAAACACGGCAGAACAGAATGAGCATGCGTAGAGGCGTGCGGCTACTTACAGGTCACTGGGGTGTCAATCTTTAATGGAAACTATGGCATACCTGTTCGGCAATCAGTTCTACCTGACAGGAACTAGACCACCCAAGTTTAATCTAATGGAGGACATTCTTGGAGAACACAAATCTGATTTGAAAGTGTGGGGAAATGGGGGCTTGTAAAACTGGATGCATGTAATATCCACTTCTGCACATCCAAAATTGGCACTGTGCACCAAATTTTTGGCTGTGCCTGGTGCACCGGTGCACAAAGATATTTGTGTAAGGTTATGTAGATAAGGTACTTAAAGGCACCCAGAGCATTTTATGAGGCTTGAAAACTGTAAATATTCTAGTTGCTGTAATCTTTATGAAATTAACATTTAATGCCACTGTTTACCAAATTTGCATGCGGATTTCTTACAAAAAGTGCTCAAAAGCCCAGAAAGATCATCACAGTGACAATGGAAGGACAAAATCCATAGGGGTGATCATATGAGAGACGGATTGACAACATGAAGGCTTTCACCTCCTCAACCTACGCAGTGTTAGCCTGCAGGACAGAGGCACCTGGCGGGCTGCCATCAGGGGAACACATCTATGTGCCATCACGTCTAACTTTCGCCAGACAGGCAACTACATAAAGATAAACCGGATAGTGAGTGTGAGTGTACATGAATTGGCCAAGAACTGGGTGTCCCTACACATTGCATTTCCATTTCATTGCTCACTTAGTCAAGACTGGCAAAGGCATTATACAAATAGCAAATATGACTGCTCAATCATTAGCATAAGAATGTTGTGATTCTATGATTTAATGCTAAAAGACAATAGTTGCATTTTTTATGAAGTGTGGTTCGCCCTATAAAATTATTGTAGATATGATTAAGAATATCTGGAAGGATCTGACAACTCGGTTGGTGTGTATGTCTTCTTCTTGTTACGTGCCAACCTTAATAGGTTGAGGACTCTGGCACAGTACTATAATTGTTTGGAGTGGTTGGTCGCTATTTTGTATTTCTGTATTGCGTGGTTTTGGGAAGCCCATGGTTTGCGGACTTCTAGCTCCTCAACAGGCAGGGGCACTAATCATACATTATAGTAGCATGCGTAGTCCAGTGGTTAGCGATCTTGCCTCTGGAACTAGAAGCCTCGGGTTCGATCCCGGCTGTGTTGCTCACCCGACATGCACGCTACCGGAAAGGGTCGCAGTCCTTAGGACGGGACGTTAAGCCGTGGTCCACTGTTCATTGTGCTTGCCGAAAAGGGGAATTTCTTGGTACAATGAACTGGTACAGGTACTGTAAATACTGTACACAGCGTCTGTCTTCTCTGTCACGACCAGTGGAAGATAAGCTCATCTGTTCAATGAGTTCATCTGTTCATTTGAGCTAAACTGGTTCGAGATCACTTTCCTTTCCACTTCTCCCTGTCCGCCACCCTGCAGCAGTGAGTACCCATCACCTAGAATAAGGTTGTCACATGTGACCCAAGCCTGCATACACACCTCGACTGCTGTCAGTGCAGAAATGTTGTTAGGTTTGATGCACTCATTATGGGCCCCGCTGAAATCACCTTCAAGAACAAAGACTGCTGGGTACTCTTCAAGCAGAGGTTCGGGTCCAGAATCGAATCAACATGGCCTGACATAAACTCTAGAAAAATTCACTTGTAACAATGTTTTGGTTCAGTTCCCAAAAAAAAACGAAATGTGGGAACCAGTTCCCTATTTGCAAAAACCTAATAGTATCTCTTCCATATATTCTCTTTGTCTGAATTTACAAGTCTGGACCTGAACCTGAACCACTGGACCTGAATCCGGACCTAAATCTGATCATGAGTTTACAAAAAAGGTGTAGGTATCAGGCTTTTTGCTAGGAATGCGTCCATGCGTCAATTGGACGCATGATACTAAAATAACAAGGAAATTGGACGCCCTCTTTTTCAGCTGGACGCACAGAGGACACCCTGTTTCCCTGGTAATTAAAGACACATGTTACTGTGTTACAGTGTCACTGATGCTTTTTTAGTCCTACCAGACACTAGGGACAGCATGAAAACTGATTGACATGCCAGGAAATTGTTAATCCATAGAGCCCATTGGGAGACAGAGAAGGAACAAGCAGTTTTAAGTGCTAAAAATGGTCTGCTAAAAGTATATGATAAGACTAGAATATAACATAAAATTAAGATTCACATCTTTCTTATTTTAGAATAGTGCTGCGTACTGGTACACCGGACTAGAACTGGACTTGTAACAACCCCCCCCCCCCCCCCAAAATGTACATGCAAAAACCTATCTCTCGCATATATTCTCTTTGTCTGAATTTACTAGTCTGGACTTGAACCTGAACCACTGGACCTAAATCCGGGCCTGAATCTGATCATGAGTTTACAAGAAATGTGTAGGTATGCAGCACTCTTTGAGGAGACATAAGCCCCAAACATAATTTAGTTTGGCCCGACCCAGCCAGTCGACATTAAGAAAACCGCAAAAATAAAATAAAACCAGGACATACATTTCCAGATTTAACATAAAATTCATAAAGATTCACATTTTCCTTTCTTATTTTTGGACCTATTTCTTTATTCAACTTCTCCATTTACAAAATGGACTTCATCCCCAGAAATGATTTAGTTCGGCCCGACCCAACCAGTCGCCGGGTCGGTCCATTAAGAAGGCGTCCCCCCACAGGTGCAATTCTGCTGATATCATGTCAAGCCGCCATCAAGCTGGCTTGTCCCGGCGGACCACTCTAAAAGCACGCAGCAGAACTTGCTTCATATCGCACAACCCAGTAATGGGTGAAGCCATCCTCCGCTAGTCTATTCTCAAAGGTTGAAAGGCATGGCTGATAGGCTTCCTTAATATATGTATGTGTGTGTTCCATTCAATCTACTTTCGATTCCACCCAAGCTTGCGAGTTTGTAACAAACTCACTGGATGAGGTTCCCTGCAGATTTAATGTATGACACGAATGCGTGAAAATAAAGTTTTAGTTCTATTCTTATACTATGTGAATATTCCATTCAATCTACTTTCAATCCACCTCCAAGCTTGCGAGTTTCTATCAAACTTAATGGATGATGCTCACTGCAGACTTAATGTATGACACGAATGCGTGAAAAGAAAGTTTTAGTTCTATTCTTAGACTAATATAATATGTAAATGTTCCATTCGATCTACTTTAGATTCCACCCAAGCTTGCGAATTTCTAGCAAACACAATGGATTCTGCTCCCTGAGGACTTAATGTACAACAAGAATGTGTGAAAAGAAAAGAAAGTTTTAGTTCTATTCTAACTTAGACTAACATACTATGTGAATGTTCCATTCAATCTACTTTAGATTCCACCCAAGCTTGCAAGATTCTATCAAACTCAATGGATGACATTCTCTGTAGACACTGGGTATGACGCAAATGTATGGAAAAAAATTAAGTTTTTGGTCTATTTTTCCAATGTATGACACGAATGTACTAAAAGAAAAGAAAACTTTAGTTGAATATTTTGCCACTGGACATTTTCATCTGTACCTTTCCATAATTTCACTCAACAATTTGTTACTTTCTTTCTGTGATTCACCAGTAACTTCACAAGCACCGTACCAGAATATAGGACTCTGGGTGATCAGCCTGGCTGGTGAATTGAACAGTAATCAGTCTGTGTCAGTGTCAAAACTGTCAACAATAACTAGATATCTTTTAACCCTTGAACAGCATGTTACCTCAGTTACAATATGTTATCAGGCACCTACAGGAGTTTGATCACGAATTCTGTCGGATGTTTGGTCAACGTTGCATCAGAATTTTGTTCACTGCATACGATATCTTTTCCAACACAACATTTGGAAAGCATGGACAGGATACGTTTGTCTATATTAGACATCAAGGTCAGGATAAGAATTTATCAAGAATATTCTTGATGCTCTCCATAAATCCAAAGTAAACATTGAAAAAAAGCTGCCAGATGGGTGCTTGAAACATCGATGACTCAGAATATACAAAATAATGTATTAATCCAGTAGTAAAGATTCAATTCTATTCCTCTATGGACAGGATATCATGAACTTGTATGATACAAAGTGACAACTTTGTAAAGCCCCTTGGGTTCACACATGCTAATAAGTTATGGCTTCGGGTGACTTCTGGATTTGTAGAAACTATATGTAAGTTTTTAATGGGGCGTGAGTCCTATTACAGATTATCAGCCATCTGTCCAAAGGAACAACTTTTTCTCTCATTTTCGGAAAGATGAATTTTATACACTTATCAAATTAAGAGATTGGATGTGTTCTGTATGGCATTGCTGTTAGTCACAAGAAAAAAATTATTTACCAAAGCAAGGAAAATATTTTACATACATGTACCTTGTACAATCACCCCTTTCCATTGTAACATGGAAATATTGAGTACTGAGCAGTGACTTAATAATCTAAACCAAATGCAATATTATGCATCACAATATCATACGAAAGGCAAGATTAGCACGAAGTAAAATATGATACGGCGTTCACGCTTTGCATATAGAAAAACTAATAACGTACAACGCTTAATGTATTTTGATACAATATAAAACCAAATGCAAAATTAGAATGGAGTAACATATGATCCAGTGTTCACTGCTTTGAATACAGAAAAACTAATAAAATTCTTCATTAAGAGGTATGTAAACATTAATACACCAAACAGCGTCATGCATCGCTTAATGTATTTTGATACAATATCATACCAAATGCAAGATTAGAATGGAGTAAAATATGATACGGCGTTCACTGCTTTGAATATGGAAAAACTAATAAAATAGTTCATTAAGAAGTATGTAAACATTAATTCACCTACATGTAACTGCGCTGTACATCGCTTAATGTATTTTGATACAATAATCAAACCAAATGTAAGATTAGAATGTAGTAAAATATGATACGGCGTCCACTGCTTTGAATATAGAAAAACTAATAAAATTCTTCATTAAGAGGTATGTAAACATTAATACACCAAACAGCGTTGTACATCGCTCCATGTAGTTTGATACTCGTAATACCCAAACTCAATCTGATGCTGGTGTTCCATATCCGCAAACAATTTATGAGCCACTAGGGGAACACAAAACCCGCTTTACACCCTCTCGATTAATGACCGGGGGGAGGCCAGAATTATGTTCCTAGCCGCCCGAGGGAGCACTGCGTATGTATAATTAACACATCAATTGCGCATTCTGGGCTTCTCGGGTCATGTGGTATAACGTGTCCGACATATCACGCTGGCAGAGCTGTCAATCTCATACGGACAAGTGAACATCAGACAACACCCGGCGCGCGACATTTGGATTTAGCCGCTGGAAAACGGGTAATAGTTGACCATCTTTCAAACTCAAAGTCAGCTATCTTCATAACTATGTTATATATATACTGTAACGTGTCCAACATATCACGCTGGCAGAGCTGTCAATCTCACACGGACAAGCGAACATCAGACAACACCCGGCGTGGAACATTTGGAAAGCCGCTGGAAACCGGGTAATAGTTGACCATCTTTCAAACTCAAAGTCAGCTATCTTCATAACTATGTTATATATATACTGTAACGTGTCCAACATATCACGCTGGCAGAGCCGTCAATCTCACACGGACAAGTGAACATCAGACAACACCCGACATTTGGAAAGCCGCTGGAAACTGGGAATATTTGACCATCTTTCAAAGTCAGCTATCTTCATAACTATGTTATATAATTATACTACATGTGTGAGGGCCTGCATGGGGGGGTCCCGACAACGCTCTACGCTAAATTCGGAGGGCCGGCTACGTAATACGCTATATTCAAAAAGCCTCCCGACGCTCTACGCTAAATTCAGAAAAGCCTCCCTAAGCTCTACGCTAAATTATGGAGTGGTCGGCAATGCTCTACGCAAAATTAAAACGGCCGATTACGCTCTACGTAAAAGGGGCATGCAGGCCCTCATGTACATGTATATATAACCTGTCCAACATGTCACCCTAGCAGAGCTGTCCATCTCACACAGGCAAGTAAACATCAGACAACAAACGCCGTGCGACATTTGGAAAGCCGCTGAAAACCGGCCATTTCTCAAAGTCAGCTATCTTCATAACTGTACATCATTTGCCAGAGAAATAAAGCTACCATGACGCAGAAGGAAACATGCTCTTTTGAATGGCATTTCGAGATCCCATCCTTGAAATTGGGAGAATTACCTCGCAGATTCAAAGCGACTGGCGCTAGACAGAGAGGGAAGAGCGCTCAGCAAATGGACGGATGAGAAATTCGGCAACATAAAAGCTGTCACGCCGTAACAGTACATCATTCCACGGTTTACTGCTTCTTCACCGTAATGCGTCCTGTCATAGTGCTGGTATGCGAAACGCTGTATAAATCCTACTTTATCACTTGACTGATAGACTTGGTTGCATTAATCTTTTAAGTTACAGCTGCTCTGGTTGGAAACTTTTCCTAAAACAAAACGTGTAATAAAACAATTATCATAATACTGCTTAAAAATATGATTACTGTAATTCACTTATGGTCCCAAGTTCACGGTAGCAAAATTTTAGCCTGAGTACCAGCCTCCGTAGTGACCGCTGGCTCAAAAAAAATCGCTTGCTAACCACGGTTGTTAGCAAGCGATTTTTTTGGCGCCAGCGGTCACTACGGAGGCTGGTACTCAGGCTAGTAAAATTTTACGGTGTAAGGAAAATGGACATTTTCACTGAACTTTACCTTCACGGTGGCAGCAAGTGATTTACAGAAAGGATGTGTGAAGGAATCATAAATAGTTTTTTTCATGGTGATGATAAGTTCACGGTCCAGAGGTGACAGTGAAAACAATGAACATAAAGTTGAAGACATATTATTCAAGAAGTACAGTATCTGGTTAGTCATACAGAATGAGCGGCATGTACACTTTTCACAATGCAGTAACAAACTGAATGGCGTTAACCACTTTGATGTATTCATGGCGTGATGATGAATACTGTAACAGCAGTGTTGGTATAATTAACATAAATCATCATTTGTCAACATTGTGGTTTCAGTTAATGATGAATCATGATGTGGTTGGTTGGGAGAGAGTGGATAATGTACATTTGTAGGAGTCATTAATCTTCTTTTAATTTTTGCTCGCGTTGATAGCAATAACAAGAGGACTACAAATTTCAAATTTTGTTTTATGGCCAACAGCACTTTTGATTTACAGGTGCATTACCTGATAAGACATGCCACAAAACAATGATCGCACTCTTGTATCATTTGCTCCAAAATGAAAAGACTTTTTGTGGACTGTACAATGTCATGCTTATAAGCATTGTCAGTGAGTACATTGTAAAACTACTATAAAATGAGAAGATATAATTGTCATAACTGTCAAAAAGCACAGAACTTTCAAGCTTCTTTTTTTTACCCCCGCATCAGATTTCAAGTCACAAGTGAAATCCGCCTATAAAATTACATTTCAAACTGGCTTTGAAAAGGAGGAATGCTAAGATGTGGCTAAGAAGCAAAAAGCTTGTGTTCCTACACCCAGTCTAAGTTGAGTCAAAGGCGTAGTTGGACATCAATATTCACAGTATGTAATAAATTACAATTTAGTGCACATGCCATATTTTCATGGCTCCTCCAAGTTTACAATTCATATTCAACAGCATGATGAGTAATAAATCATTTAACGACTCACGGTGCTACCGACAAGTGATAAAAGGTTTTTACTTGTTCAAATAAGATCGCTGTTGTATGACAATTTATCACATTGAGCAAAAGGTATTCTAATCTAAAGATCATCAATCTCATCCAATTTTTCCTTGAATTGCAATAACAAGATGACTACTTAACTTTGAAGGCCTCAAAATAATGATTGCTTTTATAGTCAATAACAATGTTATTTATCCCTTTAGTTAGTTTCTTCAATTCAGATATATTTGAATGTTGCAGAATCTGACAAAGGTATTATTCTTTCTGTAATGTCAAAACATTGGAGAACACTTAACAAATTTAGTGTATAAAAAATTCATGTTAATTAATATCACCATCTGTCTGTATTAAACATACAAATGTAGGTGTGGCTGTTTCCAAAATCTGCCACAAGTTTTCAGTTCATCTAACCTCATATAAAACAAGGAAGTGGCTGTTTCCAAAATATGTTATCAATTTTACAGTAAAATAAAGTCTCTTTAGGCCACACGGATTTCATTTATTGGTTCTCTGAATTTTTCAGAAAAAATACGGAGTGACAGGGTGAAAAAAAATGATAGAAAAATTAGTTAAAAGGGTGGGGTGAAGATATACAAATGTAGGGGGTTACATAAAATGAAAAATAGGATCATTCAAGCAAAAAAATTCTATGGCAGACAACAAACTCGTCCCCATACCACTATTGTACAGTAGATGCACCCATTTGTTGATACCTTCTACAGAAATTATCAATGTTCCCACATTGTTAAGTGCCTGTAATTCAGTTAGGCCATTTTACTTTACTGGAAAGTTGTAGAATGGCTTCATAGTAATATAGTGAGTAATAAAAAGGTTCCTGAATGGGAAGTGTGGTGACATTTTTTTTTTCAATTCGGGAAAAATACATGCGGGCGATTCCGTGAACCAACAAATTAGATTGATGTGTGTATGTAGCCCTAGAAACATATTAGATACTAGAAAGGCAACATTTGCGAGCAAATACAGCATGTTTAGCCATACTCCTCGCCATGCAAAAAATGGACTCTCCCAAAATAACAATGGACCATTCTAAAATACTTGCACTAAAAAAATGAATCACCCAGTCCAAAATTGAGTCTTCCAGTAGCACCTCAACACAATATGGACCAGTCCACAACCATATCCACTTATTGATTAACAAATACACTTCTGCTAACAAATGGACTTTTTCATAATCATTCCAGCTCAAAATTGAAAGAAATAATTAAAGAATCCTCCCCTTGCAAGAATGGGATATTCCGTGCCATTTCCATGTAAACCAGTCGAAAAATATCCGCTGAAAATTACACTCTTGCGCATAATCAACCCAGTTCGAAATTGAATTAAAAAAGATCAACCCCAGGGAAGAATGAAGTTTTCCATAGTATACATATGAAGATTTGACAGGAGAAGAAGGAAATGACCAAAAACAACATATTTGAGTCAATTCCAAGTCACCGAGAGGGTTTTGATATAATATTTGTAATATGTTTGAACTATTTTGATTAAAAGAATGTCTAAGTCACAATAGTTCTAAAGTGTTCAAACAATTAGAATTGAAACTTATAACATGTTTGAACTTATTTCACATACCTTGGAAACATTTCGAACGTAACTACACAAAAATCTCTTTATTTAGAACAGTTTCAAACCATCTATCCAAATGTTTCAATGTTCGAACAATTTGTAACAAAAGATTTTCACAATGGCCCCCATAAACGAAGGTGCTAAGTCCTCCTGTGTGTTTCTGCCTATTTTCGGTGGCCGCGCTAGACCACCAGCGGATTTGTTTTGACAGAGCGTCACCCGCGCGCGACGATGTACACTGTTCGGCACCGCTAATATCCGGCATTTTCCCGCTCCAAAACACTCCACAAGACCCACGTTTTTAGTGTTTTGCCTCGTGTTCAACACGATTCGATTTGCATTACTAACGGGACGAAAATGTTATGATAGAAAAAATTCACCCCGTCCCGGCGTCCGTCCCAAAAACATGAACGACATGAAAATATATTTTCTTACAGATTCAATCACGAAAATCAAGAGCATGGGATTCCAAATTTTCGCAACGGCCGACCATTTATCATGGTTGAACTTCCTTCCAAGGCGTGCGATAGATAAACATTCCCGGCACATAATAGTCACTAGTACCAGACTAACGCAAGCTAATGATGATAATAGGGAGAAAGTTTGTCAGTGAAGTTTGGCCACCAGAGGGTACATTCATTTAACGTTACAAGCTAGCGCAAACGGGCGAATCATTGACCTTACTGGGGACTGACTCTACTGGCCTAATCATTCCTTTTTTGCCGAATTCTACGATCCATACGCCCGTACGTAGGACATGTAGGAAGGCCTGGTGGACGCTACACATCACGGGAGACGCGTGTTGGTCCGAGACAGACAGCGGCGTGCTTTCGATCGCGTAGCGGCGACGCACCGCTGCGACAACGTGCGGGACCAAAACGCCTGTACCCAGTGAGACCGTGTGTTTTGCGCGGCATGCCCCGAATCCGTCTACCATTGCTGAATGTAGCCCGATTCATAGAGGTCTATTTTGTAAGCATTATTTCATGTACCCCTCAGCGTGAGAATTCCTTGTGCAACACTTCGCTACATTATATATTCAAGTTTCCCCGCGCACCGCCTACCACCCTCCTTTGATCATGTATGAAGTCGGCGGCAGAAAGAGATCATCAATCAATTTTGACAGGAGTGTCGCGCCAGTCTGAGGAGAAACGATCTCCCGTGTTGTGTTGAAGAATTTGGAGTTTGAAAATATCTGGAATAACTAATGCTAAAATAAACATTCACAAAATCTTGGATTTAACTTATTTTCTGTTATAAAATTTCCTAAACTGCAGTTTAACCACTCAGTTTAACGGAACATGGTGTTTTCCCGATAATCACGTTAAATGTTTATGTCCGGTCTTTCCTCCTCGTAAGCAAACTTCCAGCTTGTCTCCAAACTTTGCCGAGGCGATACGTACAGAAGCTGAGCGCGCTCGTTCTTTTGTTGTGCTAGCCATGCCGTGACGATTATCTGTAGTTGTTGAAGGACACACAGAAATCTTTGGACTGTAGTTTTACCGCTTCGAAGGGCGTGACAGTCAACGGTACTAGTAGTAAGGTTTGAACGAGCGTTGTGTTTCTCAGCTCACCTCAGTTCCAAACGTAAACAACAGGAATGCAAGATAATTAGATTAACCCAATTGACCAATCAGGCTAGGTGGTCGCAAGGCTCGCAGGCCAGGTGCAAGGCACTTGGGGTCAATGACCTTTAGGTCATATGTAGTATTGAAAGTGACAGAAGTGGCAAATATTGTCAAGAAAGCCCAAAATAAATCGTTTTGAATATATGTATGCCAAAAATGGGAATGTAGTCCTTTAAACATTTGTTCAAGCCACATATACAGCAAATTTCAGGTCATTCGGTTTAAATACCAGGGCGCAGGAGGCCAAGATATGCTAAAAATAGCCTAAAAACCTCAATAAAATCACTTTCAAGGTCAGTATCAAAAAAAGAAAAATAACGTACATTGGTTTTTGCCTACATTACCTCTGTACCAAATTTCAGGTCATTTGGTCAAAAAATGACAGAGATGAATCGATTTGAAGATTTGACAGGAGAAGAAACATGAGTAAAAACAATATGTTGAGCCATACTAGGTATGGCTAAACATAATTAGGGCCTTAGCCCCATTCCCTAGACACGGAAAACGGGCTGAAAGTGCCCTCACATGTCTAGCATATGGCGGCCCTAATTTCGACCCCGCCAATAAATCAATTAAGCCATTTTTCAGAATGATTTCCTATAGAATCATGTGTGACATCTATTAACCCAGCTTGTATGGATAGGCTTCACCAAATAACACTCACATACGCACATACATGGAAAATAATAATACACACCCGCTATGGATTGGAACATATCATCATTTTTGTAAAGTGTACTATCTGTAGAAATCTTGCACTTATTATTATGCTTGCTGCAAACTAACAATGGAACTAAAAAATACATTTCTTTTAAAATTAAGTGTCACCAAATAACACTTACACACATATACATGTACATGTGCAATAATTATAAATGCACACCCACTATTGAAAAAAAAATTGTAAAGTACAAAATTTGCACTTAATATGCTTGCTCTAAATTAACAACAGAAATGAAAATGGCAAAGCATTTTTTGAAAATCACATCTGAAGTTTGAAACCTTCACATGCACATATACACATTGTGCAATAATAATGCATACCCACTATGATTGGAACACATTGTCATTTTTGTAGAGCGTACAATCTGAAAAAATTTGGCACTTAATATGCAAATCAACAACAGAAATTAAAACGTCAAAGCATTTCTTTGAAAATCAAATCTGAAGTTTGAGAGCCTGTGCATTGTGCAATAATAATGCACACCTATTATTTGGAAAACAAATCAAGACAGTGTTCAAAAATACTACAATCTGTAAAAATTTGGCACTTCTGCTTGCTGCAAATTGATACCAGAAATAAAAATGTCAAATCAAATCTGAAGTTAGAGACCAAGCATCACACTTACTGCAAAGAAATGTCAATTCGAATTGGATAATTTCCTTCACAATAGTAACATAGAAATAAATCTCTTTGAAAATGAAATCTGAAGTTTGACACCAAGCATCACATTGACTACATAGAAATGTCAACTCAAATTGGAAAATTTCAATAATACTGCAAAGTACAAAGTCCTTTTTAGTGTGACAAGCAGGGAATCATTTCTTGAGCTGTGAACCAACCTTACGGGTCTTGCCACCGCCCGCACTCCTCCCTTGTCCAGGCAAAACCTTCCCTTCTTTCCCTGTCATCACTGAAATCAAGAGCCTCCCGACAACGTACGCTACTCCACAGAGGACCGAGCCGCCGCGGCTCTACCAACGCTGGTCCTAACGTCGTTAGTTCCACCAGACTCAGATTCCCCCCTGCAACAGCACTCCCCTGAATATCACATCCGCCGGCCAGAGCTCACTCTGTCGACTGGCATCATCGCGGAAACGCGCGTAATAATCAGAGACCAGGTGATCAGGAAATCACGCTCGGCCCGGCCGTTAAAAAAAAAGGGTTCCAACGGGAGATCCTCTCGACGAAAGGTACGCTCGTTTGTCAGAGCAGTCCCAGGGTCATCTATCATGTCTGGTATTGAACCAGGGCGCTACACGGCATGCTTATATCTAAATATCCGTACCATCACCACAGGAAAACACTACAGGCAGAAACAATGTGAACAATTGTACCACGTTACTGTATATTAATTACCATACCAAGGACATAGATATGTCTTTGAAATGATATTGATCAAGAGCAGAATAAGGGACTTTTACATCTAAATATCCTTACCATCACCACAGGAAAACATTACAGGCAAAAAAACTTGTACCATGTTGCATTCATGAAAAACAGATCTCATATATCAATTACCATACCAAGGTCATATATACGTGATATTGAACCTGAGTGGTACACAGCGTGCTGATATCTAAATATCCGTACCATCACCACAGGAAAACACTACAGGCAGAAACAATGTGAACACTTGTACCATGTTACTGTTTATCAATTACCATACCAAGGACATAGATATGTCTTTGAAATGATATTGATCAAGAGCAGAATAAGGGACTTTCATATCTAAATATCTGTACCATCACCACGTACAGGAAAACATTACAGGCAAAAACAATGTGAACACTTGTACCACGTTACTGTTTATCAATTACCATACCAAGGACATAGATATGTCTTTGAAATGATATTGATCGAGAGCAGAATAAGGGACTTTTACATGTATATCGAAATATCCTTACCATCACCACAGGAAAACATTACAGGCAAAAAACAACGTGAAAACTTGTACCATGTTACATTCATGAAAAACAGATCTCATATATCAATTACCATACCAAGGTCATAGATACGTGATATTGAACCTGAGTGGTACACGGCGTGCTTATATCTAAATATCCGTACCATCACCACAGGAAAACATTACAGGCAAAAACAATGTGAACACTTGTACCACATTACTGTATATCAATTACCACACCAAGGACTATGTATGTCTTTGAAATGATATCGAACCAGAGAAGAGTAAGGGACTTTCATTTCTAACTATCCAAACCATCACTGCAGGAAAACATTGCAGGCAAAAACAATCTGAACAGTTGTACCATGATTGTTACATTTATGAAAAACAGAGTGTTTCAATTACCATACCAAGGTCATAGATATAGGAAGACTTGATATTGAACCACAGTAGAATAAGGTACTGTATTTCTTTATGTATTAACTGTCTAAACCAACACTGCAAAAATAACAAGAGTTCTACGACCTCATACCTTCGTCAAATGATTTTGACCTTTATGACTGACGTATTAGGAGTGTTTGTCATCAATCATCAATCATACTCTTCACCCAAATAACATAAGTTGTCCAAACCTCCTTGTTATGACTATGAGCTTAACAAAGAAGGTTATGCTAACATTTATCATCAATTATGCAAATAAGCTCCCTCCTTATTAGCATAATTTGATTCAATGGTGTTCACATTCACACAACTTCCTAATGCCACAAGTATGAAATTGCCGTCATTTACTAGTATGGAATTATAGTAGTTTCTCATTAATTATGCTAATTAGGTCCACATTTGCATATTTCCTATCTATCAACATTCCTCTCTTCCTTAGTTACAAATGTCACATATTTGAATAGTCATATCATGGAACACAGCAGATTTTTAAAATTGCCTCATTAATTATGCGAGTTAGAATTTGATTTGCATAATTATCATCCAATCATACAAAGCATCAGGTAAGCTATCTACATACCAAAAATCATGACCATCCATCAAGACCATCTCGAGTTATAGTTTTTCTCATTAATTATGTCAATGAGGTTCTCATTTGCAAAGCTGATATCTATTAATATTTCTCTCTTCCTCAGTTACATATGTCACATGTTTAAGAGTCCTATCATGGAAATTGATGGATGTATAAAGTTTCCTCATTAATTATGCAAATTAGATACTGATTTGCATAATAAGTATCTAATCATGTACATCAGCACTCAAGCTATGTACTTACAGAAATTTATGACCATCCACCAAGCCCTTCTTGAGTAATTCCCTTCCACAGTCTGAAGCAAAACCTGCCCCTGCTATAGCCAACCCATAGGTCTGCTTGGAGACTACCTTACCATTATGCCTACAGCTGGCTCACAGCCAATTTGTGTAACTGACGTTTCCTGCCCTCAACATGACCCCTCAGGACCTCCTTGCCCTATCCATGACGCCTTGGAAAAATACAGCCGACACGTACACATACTTCAGCATACAATGTAACACATTTTTACACTTTTCTCGTTAATTATGCAAAACACTTCGCCCAAAATCTAATCATCTTGAGATTTCCCACATACACACCGACACACCAACTACGACAACAAACCATCCAGGCGTTCTCGACTTATTCTGTTCACTAACAGACACACAGACAAGCACCATCGAATAACCTTGTCGACGAAACCATTCGTCGACGAAGGTAATTACAAGAGGAAACAGTAAACATATTTGTATTGTATGATAATACTAAGGAAAAATTTTATACCAGGCTATTCCAGGATCATAAATATATATATATATACATAATTATGATTTCGGATGAGACTAGTAGGGTATGTGCCACATCTATATTTCACTGTTCCAAGCATCACTACAGAAAAGCACTACAGGCAGAACTAAGGCAAACACATGTGCCATGTCATCTTTGTGAATAATTCATGGTAATGATACAGTTTCATTTGCAATCAGTCTTGAGGTAATAGTCCCCCCATCACAGAAGAGATGTTACAGACGAGCCAAACATCCATGACTGTGAGTGTTCCTCACACATCATCATGAAAAATGCATAGCCACCCTGCCTTAGCTACAAATAGCAGCAGCTGCAAACTAGTATGTACGAATGCTATGACTGGTTATCATGATTGATAGCGGTTTTCGATGATAGCAGCTACAATGCAATGCAAGCACTTATCATGTGTCAGCATTATTAGAGAATAAGACATTAATTTTACTTGAATGTTCAGGTACTGTTATAAAAATAGAAATAGAGCAAAATAAACATGACTTGTGCAATGCACTACTGTAGATGGAATTGCAAGTGTTTTTTTAATAAACTAGTATGTACGAATGCTGACTATCATGATTGATAGTGGTTTTCAATGATAGCAGCTACATGAACATGTATGATATGTTAGAGGTAACAAATTACACTTCAAGAGTTATCATGTGTCAGCATTATGACATTAATTCTATTTGTTCAGTAACTGTTATAAAAATAGAAATATGGCAAATACAATGCACTGTAGATAGAATTGCAAGACTGTTTTTTTAATAAGCTAGTATGTACAATTGCTATGACTATCATGATTGATAGTGGTTTTTGAAGATTGCAGCTAAGATTTGTAAAAGGTAACAAATTACATGTCGAGTGTGCAATGCGAACAGTTATCATGTGTCAGCATTATTGGAGAATAAGACATTAATTTCATTTGTTCAGTTACTGTTATACAAAAATGTAAAAATAGAAATATAGCAAATGTACAACGTACTGTAGATGGAATTGCAAGTGGTTTACTCATAAGTTCACACAAATTTAATTTGTTCATGGTTCTCGGACAAAGAAAATATATGCTCAACTGGAAAAACATGAAAACAAAGACTAAGGATTAGGTTCATGCCTTGGTGCACTCATTTTATGGAGTGAATACAGCCATATCAAGTTTTCCTCCCTGTTTTTAGGATGTCCACTGCTATATTTTCACCTTAGAAAGTCTGAGAATCAAGGAAATAAATTGATGAGGCCTAACATAAAACTGCATTCCTCCGATCTTTGCAAAACCCAGCGGGTCTTTTCTCTAAAATGCATTAGTGAGGATCGCTTCCCTGCGAGGTGAATTTAAATATGAAGACTATCAGCAGACAGTTTGACCATATGTTGTCTCCTAAGTAATCCTTTCATTTCTCTTCTTCCTTTCAATCAGACGGATGAATCTCAGAAAGCTGAAGCCAGTATATCCGTATGTCTTAATGGTCTCCTTTTAATGTCACGTTGAAAAATTGATGGTGATTTATGATTCTGAATGCCACAGAAGGGTTGTTCCAATTTTTACAAGAAGGGGACAGTGAGAAACATCTTTGAAATAAAAAGGCAAAGGAGCTAGGAGAAAGAAATATACTGGTACCCTTCTGAAACAAGATTGAACTGTGACTTCCAACACAAAAATTGGACTTACCCAAATTTTTGACTGTACGACACCAGTCTTTGTCAAGGAGTGTATTACTGGTACACTTGATAGAAAGTTTATTGCAAATTCCTGCCTGTAGGCTAATTGTAAGTACATGTACATGTACATGTGCATTTAACCCGGAGTGGACGGACAGAAAATGATGAACAATGTAACATATGACTACTCTAGTCTTAGCTACTGACACTAAGTTCTAACTTATTGGGGTTCGGCTTCATTTTCCGAGACAGTGGAAGAAAAATGATACCCCTTTTGAAAGGGGAAAGGGAATTGAAAGATAATTGAAAAGGGAAGAAGAAATAAGGTAACAAAATTATTTGGTTTTTAGAAATTCTTGAATGTGGCATTCCGAAGAGTGATTAATCTAAGGTTGGACATACGCATATAATTTTGTTTTAAATGATACTGTTGGTTAGTTGGTAATTTCTAAAAAAAAAACACTCAGAAAGCTACGACCGGCTTTGCGTGATATTTTACGGGTCACACTTTGGCCAAGGGAAAAAACAAACAGTTTGGGCCTCCTAGCAGCTTTATTTAGAACGGCAGTCCTTTGTGTCTACCTTAGTAAGCATAATATGGTCATGATTTCTGTATCTGTGTCTACATAGCCGAAATAATAACCATTCGGCGTAATACATCATTTTCACAGACACGCGGCGCAGCAGCAGCTGGTTATATTCCACTGCACTACCTGTCACACCTAACTTTTGTACATCTGACAGCAAGCGTTGTTCAAAGCTATCTAATGAGGATGCTCCTACACTACATGCACTTTGTGGCAACAAATTCTACTCTATGACAGTTCTAGGTAAAGATGAATTTTTGAACACATCAATTCTGGGTTGATAACTCTGGTACTTGAAAGCATGACTATTTCTTCTTTTTTGGTTTGTAGATTCTCAAGCAGTGATTCAATTTCTAGCCCCCAAGTTGGCATTACAATCTACATGGAAAAAATGTCTGGACTGCTTTCTGACAGGTCTCCTATCAGCTTCCCTTAGAACTGCAGTTATTTGTGCCTTCCTTACTAAGCAAAATATGGTCATGATTTGTAGGTCCTCAAGCAGTGATTCAATTTTGGGCATTGCAATCTACATGGAAAAAAAGGTCTGGACTGCTTTCTCAACCTTGTCTGGCAGAAACCCAATGTCAATTGGATTGGGACAGTCTGCGAGGGTGAGTTGTTATGGATGTGTCTGTGTAGGAGGTAACGGGCCAGCTAAATCAATAGGAACCAGTCTGTGGTGTCATCGCTCCTGGAAATACACACTCAGCTACACGCTGTATAAATCCAGGGCTGTTTCTAGGATGGAAATTTCCTTGTTGGGATGGACAAAAATTTCCCCTCGTCCATAAAAAAATTTAGCTTTATTGGAGGTAACGGGGCCGCAAAATCAATAGGAACCAGTCTGTGGTGTCGGAACTCCTGAAAATTCACACTCAGCTACATGGTGTATAAATGCTGGGCTGTCTTTAGTCTATGTCGGAAATTTTCTTGTTGGGATGGACAAAAATTTCACCTCGTCCATAAATCCATAATCTGAGCTTTATCGAAGGTAACTTTCATCGCTGGGGTTTACTTTCCGTTTTTGTAACACAAGTACTCAACAGTCCTTTTAGATTAGCCTCTGAAGTAAACTGTGAAATTTGATTCGAAAACGTTTTGGTGAACAAGTATTTTCCCTAGATTTGCCCTCACCTGTTCCTGAACATCAACCATGCTGTCTGCATCACATGTCAGTCATCCTGCATCTGTTGCTAAGCAACCAATGGACACAACCAGCCCTTGACATCATCACCCGATCAAAACCCTTCTCATGTTTCGAATGCTTCTCTTTCCCCTGGAATGACGCATGGTCCGCCAAGGTCATAAAATTGAAGGACACCCCCCCCCCCCCACACACACACACAAAATCAATATGATCCCGGAAACACTTTTAAATCTCGAAAAACACTCGAAAATCTAATGATTCAAAAGACAAATATCTTTCATTGGAACTAAGCATTCATGACAGGCAAAAGGGGAACAAGCTATTTCTGATGGCAATAAAATTTTACTGCACATCCAATTACAATTTGAAACTGTAGAGTGACTTGTACAAGGAGAATACAGAAAACAGGGAGCCTCACCCTGAATGAGGCTTTTGGCTTTCAGGTCTTTTGGACTCGGTTCTTGGATCTTATAAAGGTCCGAATCAGGTCCAGCGAACCGGTATCCACCCCTAATCCCAACCATAGTTAAGTGCTATGAGGTCCCAATGATACCTGCACTTTTGTATATTATACAAATATATACCTGCATATGTACCTTCCCTGCAGTATTGAGACATTAAGGCCAAGCCTACATCTCGCTAGACTATTCTCTTTTTCTCCTCTGGGAGTGATAAAGATCTTAACTGCAGGCTCAAAGCAGCCTTATGACATCCTTACATCAGTCTGAAGATAGCTTTATGATGTATAAGTAGCCCACAGCAAGTTTCAACGCTGCATGTTTTATTAAAGTGTGGCGCTTCCCAGTGATAAGAGGACCCGTGGTGCCGGTATCAAATTCCAAACGCGGCCGCAGAGGCAATGCTGCGAAGCACTGATACATAATTAAAACTGGTCCCCTGGAATTTCGGCCAAACCGATCCACCTACTTTACCAAGTAAGGTATATAAAACGGGTAAACTTCATACTGAGGACGAATTATGACTCTTTTTCGCTAGCTATAGTGCAATGCAGTTTCACTATAGCTCGCATATTTTGGGCCAAGCACACCGTGTCACCCTTACTGTTCTCCATAAGTGTGCTGGGATCTTTTATGTGCGGCGGTTTGGCGCCCTAAATTAAGCTCCCCCATATACGGGGCTGCCGGCTTTGAGCCCCCCCTCAGCAAGAGGACAAATAGAAAATAGCAGACTGGGAGAAAAACTCAAATCTTAGCATCATACTCTATAAAATTTTCCAGTTCAGCACTATTTTCTTCAAGTCCAATAACCAACAAATTAAATTGGTGTGGCCTGAAAAGAAGGTAAAACCTGGGTAAGTCAACACACACACATGTACTTATATCAAACCTAACAAAGTAGGTATAAAATAACGATATATGGTATGCATTCCTTCTGTGGATCACAAGTTTGTGTTCGTAAACCAACTTTACAAGTAGATTTACAAATCGTCAAGAGACTACCAGGTTTTGTGTTGAAAAATGAGGGACCAAGAATCTGAGAGCTGGAATAAGTCTGAAGACTCTGCATCAAGGACGGGTCCACAATTAGTCCCATAATGTGACTATAGCAGGTATAAAATAATGGTATAATTCTATTCTTATGCATTCATTTGCTACAAGGCTATGAATCACAAATTTCTTTCCAAACCAAACCACCTTGTATAAATTGTCAAGGGACTGCTAGTTTTTGTGTTGAAAAATGGGAGACTGAGAAACTGGGGGCTGGAATAAGTCTGAGGATTCTGCATCAAGGACGGGTCTGCAATTTAGCCCCATGACGTGACTACAGCGAGTCTAGCGAGCATTCCTTCACACGAAACACACAAATCATGGTAAAGGGACACCAGTGCTTTACGAACTGCATAGTGATGTGCATAGAGTTATGTTTATGGTTACAACATTTATAGTACTGTAACTTCATTTCTTTTCATGGGGACTAAATTTTGTAGTACAAGGGGAAAGGAGGCTTCTGTGGTGTTTTAAGTTCTCAGTTAAATCAATTCTATAGTACAGCTGTAGTAATTTGAGATACGTATTTGCAGTGGAGATAAATGTGAAAAACAAACTATCGCAAACGTTTCAAGATTTGCAGTAGTACCTGACACAGATAAATAACTCATCTTCATCATTAAATAAATGTGTTTTTCAACCATGACCTTTCTCTATTGATTCTCCTTTTCATTGATGCTTGTGCGTAGTCATTTCTTTTATCAACGAGACACCATTTTATAAATGGAGCCAAACCATTGTCCAACTTCATATTAAAGGTAAAGCGGTCGAACCTCAGACTGAGGACAAAGCAGGACGCTTCTTTGTTAGCTGGCAGTGCGATGCGACTTCCCTACGGCTTGTGGATTTTTGGACAAGCACACCGGGTCACCCCTCATGCCCGTAGCCAGGATTTTGATTGGGGGGGTTCTTTTTAATGTTTGAGGGACCAGCGAGCGCCGTAGGCGCGAGACGAGCGCCGCAGGCGCGAGCTTCTTAGGGGGGTCCGGGGGTATGCTCCCCCTGAAAATTTTGAAAATTTAGCCTTCTGATATGGCATTTCCTGTGTTTTTGAGAGGATTTCACAGAAAGAAATCAGAGACAAAGTGAGCAGTTTTTCTAGTATGATACAAATAAGTCCACTTTGAAAAAAAAACCTTGGGCGTTAAAAAGTGGACCTTTGAGAGTATAAAATTTTAAAAATTGAACCTTCTGAAAGGCCATTTCCCGTGTTTTTGAAAGGGTTTTGTAGGAAAAATCAGAGACAAAGTGAACAGTTTTCTGTGAACAGGATTCTAGCCTCTGTGGCCTTGCCGGTGATACAAATAAGTCCGCCTTGAAAGAAAAAACTTGAACATTAAAAAGTGGACCTTTCAGCCTGTGAAAGTGGACCTTCAAGCCTGTGGGGGGGTTCGAACGAACCCCCCGAACCCCCCCTGGCTACGGGCATGGCCCCTACTCTTCTCAATAGTATGTTAGGTTCTATTATGTGCAGAGGTTTGACGCTCGGGCTGCCGGATTTACATCCGATGGGACGATGCAACTCTTTTCCAGTCGTGTCCAGGCCTGGGTGCGAACTCGGGCCGCTGGCTCCAGGGAATTTGAACCAGATGCTGTGAGAGGCAGAGTGCGCAAACCACTACACTACGCAGACTATACATATCTTTCCAGCAACTTTTAGCAGCCCAAAAATCTATTAGACTACACACAACATTAATCTAGCTTTACATTCAGTGATCCATGGATTCATTTTTCAGATCATCTAACATTTTCATACCTGATATCCTACCCAACTGACAAGGCAATACGTTACAAACAGGAACTCCGTGACCCCTGCAACAGGGGTGCAAATAAAATCGTTTGCATCTGTAATAATTTGTTTGAAGCATTGTTCCAAACAAGGGGCTTGAAAATATTGATGCACACACTTGTGCCCATCAAGAAACTTCAAGTCGGAATGCATCAAAGTTGAATGTGGTGAAAGGAAGGGTAGAATTTCCGGCGTTTTGCATTCAAAGAAGGGTGTGAAATAAACGTGAGACGCCGAAAGTACAAAACTTACAATCAAGATTGTTCAAAATGTGGATATAATTTTGACAGAACTGATGACAACTCTAGTAAATGAATTGATGATGAAAGCTGTGAAAAACTATCCGCCAAGTTATATCCAACTTTTTAGATGAAAAGATATAAGAATAGGCAGACAGTAGAACCAGACATACATGCACCACATGAATTACAAGTTAGACAGAACAATCCTTATAGAGATTAAGGCTTTGAAAAGACGTTTTCCGATAAAGACAACATCTTAACCAGGAGCTCTGAAATAAACGATAATGTTTTCCGAGATTAGGATACGGATAATTTGCATAATCCATTGATGGATTATAATGGCTGTGCTTTCTCCTCTAATGCGCCATTAGGGGAGTGCTCACAATTCACGGAGGACAGCTTCCGCATTTAGAAGAGGAGGGTTGTTTCCTAGAGGAGCCGGATGTGCGGAGTGAGGGATCGGTCCATTGAAACGGACGGAGGGGAGCATTCTTCTTAACTACTGGGGCACAACTGCGCCATTGTGTCACTGTCCGTAAAGGTAAACAGGTTCATCTGTCCAGCCTACGGTCGTGACTCACGTCGGGATGGTAGTTTTTTGTGTTTTCTTTACACTACCAACTGGATTTGGGGTTAAACGGACGTCCTTACCCCATTTTACCTGGACCCGAGGAGTGAAAAGTGGGTTAAAAAGAGTGACTTTTCCCTCCTTTTCACCCCCCATTTTGGGTGAGGACCTTCAAAACGTCTGTTTAACCCCAAATCCAGTTGGTAGTGTTACTTCAATTTCACCACAAAACAAGGCTCATAAGAGCCACTCACATGTTTTGGGTTACTGTACTGGACTGTGATGACAGACGTTTGTTCACCTTTGACTTGAAAAGTTTAAGATTGTACCCAACAGGGGATAGTAAGGGCAGTGTTTGTTTCTTACTGTTTTAAGTAACTGAAAACTATAACGGGTTGGATTGGATCTCTATCATACAACTAGTGGACTTATTAATCTGAACTTTGTTGGCATTTAGAAAGACGCTCCAAAAAATTTACATGCCAAATCACAAATATAATTAAACACTGAAAGGAATTTTATTGTAAAAGACGTTCTCAGTAAAGTAAACCAAGAACATAACGTTAAGTTCTTAGAAACATTTAGATAAGTGTGTATATGCATACATATAAAATCAAGTTAGATATTATATCAATACAGTAAATACACGTTGTCATAAGTAGTGCTGAGGTTGCATACAGTCAGTTCATGCCAAAATACTGTAAATCACTTTTATATAGCGTTAGGAAATTACAGCATTTTTGGGAAAATGGAGTAGGTCACGGCACTTAATTTTTACGGTGGGAACAAAACTTACTGTCTCAAATATTAGTGATCAAATATTAGCGATGATAAAATTTCAGCTGTTGACTAGTGACCGTTAAATCAGCTAAAATTAAGTTACAGTTAACAAATCAAGAATTACTTACAGTAGCTGGACTAGGACTAGGACTGGGACTTTACTCCCGAAAATAATTTCATCAGGTTGGTAGAACATAGCCATTAGGTTATTGCAGATTTCTTTTTACAAAACTAGCAATCCTATCGGGGCTCTGAAGAAGGTGTCTGACAGACACCAAAAAGTCAGCAGGTGAGAATTACCGTTTGTGTAAAAAGACATCTCCAGTATCCTATGGGATTTTATTGTGGGTGATACAAAGCCCTGATGTAAAGATAGGGTAAGTGCCGGGATCTCTCCTGCTCTAAAGTGGTCTCCATTTGATGGAGTGGAGCTCCTTGAAGAGTATCGAATGTGGGGCATGCTCCAAGGGAAATTGTGAACTTCTTAACCCCCTGAAGTGCTATTTCCTGTAATTTGAGGAGCAAGTTTCGAAGGACCGTCTTGATTAAGTGGAAATCTGTTCTGTTGTTGAAGACCTTATGAAAACATCAGGAAGTTTTGATTTTTGTCAATCCAAAAAGGCCTAATAAAGTCTGCAATTTAATAATCTACAGGAATGATAACATTAGACTTGTTGAAAAGCGGCCATGTGGCTGAACAAGCATTTGAAGCCAAATAAAGGCATTGACTTGACTTGACACCATAAAATCAATATTAACTTTCCACTGCTAAGGTAGCCATTCAGCACCCAATTTGTACTGGTTAAAAATTAGGCAGCAGGGAGAAGGTTAAGATACAGCAGTTAGGAACCTATCAAATTGAAATGAAAATCTGAGTGGGGGGTGGATTGCATAAGTATATAAATAAAATACAGTATTGCAAACTTTTATATCATAATATGAATTATAGCAGGCGCCTAGTCTTTGACTGCCCCTCCTTTCTAGTTATATTGATATACGATCCAATTAGTATGCTAAAAAGATAGATAATTATTTCCCCTGTTGGTAGTTGATAGATTTGAGAAGAAGCTTTATTAGACCTTGATAGTTCAAGGGATGCTTTCATAGATGTCAGAGGCCAGGAGGTGTGGGGTCGGTATGAATGATGTACCATTTTTGCAACTGGGAATATATGTAAGTACTGTATATATATCTTCATATATTCAACACAGGTCAGTGACTGAGTGAGGTCATTGACCTGTGCCATCTTCCAGAACAATCGTCGCTTGAGGAATATCTCTTTAATAAATACAATAAAGGAATGAGTAATACATGTACAGCTTATCTAAATTCACAATAGAGATGTCATAAAATTTGCCACCACTTGTTTCAGTTTTACATGTAATCATACATACACAATGTGCATACATGCAAAATGAATAGGCATAACATTGTACTGCTTCCTTTTCGGCACCTTCAATTCCCAAAGTATCAGAGAAGATTAAGGAATGTGACTGAAAAATAAAGGCACTGTGCGTGTGTCTGTGTGTTTGTGCCTGCATGCATGTCTGTCTGCATATGTGTATTTGTGTGTATGTTTGTGTGTGTGTGTATGTTTGTGTGCGTGTGTGTGTGTGTGTGTGTGTGTGTGTGTGCGGTGTGTGTGTGTGCGTGTGTGTGTGTGTGTTACCTCAAATCAATTTCGTCAATACAGTAAGCTTCCCCTCAGAACAACCAAAATTGACACACTTCAGCACCAAGGACAGGACATGGAGGATCAACCAATCTAATAGTAATTCTAATTCTAGTACAATCATGTTGATATAAAAACTGCTTTGTCTGAACTGAAGGATACATTTAAAGGAAACAGACCTTTATAGGGTTCAATGTGCTTTCTTCTTGACTCAAACAGTCTACCGCCAGACACATGTAAGGTCCAAACTCTGACTTCCTTTAATATACTCTTACAGTAACAGAAATAGCCAGAACAAATAGACACAAACCATATACCTGCTTTCACCTTGTTATATGCTTTGTATGTGTAATGATATATGTTTATAGATTTATAAGTTTTAAAGTTTATGATGTACCCTGTATCTTTGCTATATATTGTCTGACCCTTACCCCTTTCGTCATGACCTCAATAAAAAGCAGACTACAAGCCGATTTGAGCTTCTCATGAATAACCAAAGGTTTTAACAAACAAAAACTTGCAGGGCAATAGTTAGACATATTCCTGTTCTAAACATCAAAGTTTCCCAGGCGAGCAGAGCAAGTCCGTTAGTCATCAGCCCAAAAGCAGGTCTTACTTTTTATCCAGAACCCCTAAATTTCATATCAAAGACAAAATTTATTACCTGGCTATTAGAATTTTACAGTGCTAATAGCACAGAGGAATTCCAATTTCCATCTACTATAGCTGCATTGTTAGAAATGACTGATAAAACTGATAAAACCCTTACTAGTTATGAGAAATTGCCATAAGCAATAACAATTACTTGGCAATATCCTGAAGATGTTATCATGTGCTTTGTTGGGAATTACAAATTAAACCTATTAATTTCTGAATGTAATAATGTAGACAGTTTACAGCAAAAATTAATGGAAGATATAAAGAATATGCTATAAATTTAAGTCCGATGGACTTTCTCAACATGTATATGAATCCACCAACATTACAACATTATTTTGCTTTGTTGGGAATAAAGCTAGTAATTTCTGAATATAATAATGCAGACAGTTTACAAGCACATTGCACCTCAGTCAGCAAAAATTCATGGAAGTTATAAAGAATATACTATAAATTTAAACCCAATGCACTTTCTCCACATGTATATGAATCGACCAGCATTACAATATCATGATTTGTTGGGAATTACAAAAGCTATCAATTTCTGAATGTAAGATTACTAATAATTCAGACAGTTTACATTGTACCTTAGCAAAAATTCATGGAGGCATAAAGAAAATAATATAAACTTAAGCCCGACAGACTTTCTCCACATTTATATATGAATGCACAAACATTACTGACATTTACGACATTAGACTGTCATAAAATTCCAATGCAATCAAATAAGTTATGATGCTGGGTAATCCAGTTCAAACATTTTCTAGGCTATTCATGTGCATGAAATAAAAAATCCTCAACCTGAATGTACAATTATGAAATAATTGTAAAAAATGTGTATGATTGAAATATCTATCTATCTATCTATCTATCTATCTATCTATCTATCTATCTATCTATCTATCTATCTATCTATCTATCTATCTATCTATCTATCTATCTATCTATCTATCTATCTATCTATCTATCTATATTTCTATCTATCTATATCTATATCTATCTATCTATCTATCTATCTATCTATCTATCTATCTATCTATCTATCTATCTATCTATCTATCTATCTATCTATCTATCTTTCTATCTATCTATCTATCTATATCTATCTATATCTATCTATCTATATCTATCTATCTATCTATCTATCTATCTATCTATCTATCTATCTATCTATCTATCTATCTATCTATCTATCTATCTATCTATCTATCTATCTATCTATCTATCTATCTATCTATCTATCTATCTATCTATCTATCTATCTATCTATCTATCTATATATGTATATAAAGATATTTCAATCAAACACATTGCCGGCCTCGCTGCGTCCTAAATTCGATTTGTGCTACCCTTTACTTTATGATTGGAATATCATGCAAAACGTACAAGTATGACTAAAGAGACAACAAAACACACAAACCGTAAAAAGATTCGCTTTTATCGATTATTAGTTGAGCGTGCTGTCAAATTGCTTGGCCACAGTGAGGTTACCAACGTGCCATTGCTTCAGTGTGGTACCCGCCTTACCACTATACTCATTAATCATTCATAATCTTTCTCCACACACCACCTAGTAGACACTCAGTATTTTCCCCAAAAAAAATTTTAGAAAAAAAAATCATGAAAAGGGCCAGCCTTTTCTGTTTTCATGATTTTTTTTTCTAAAATTTTCTTTTTGGGGAAAATAAAAATCCGTAAACCAAGAAATTAAACTGGTGTGGCCTAAGGGGGTACATTGTACCTCATTGGATTGCACCACATTGGCGGCCTCGCTGCGTCCTAACTTCGATTTGTGCTACCCTTTACTTTATGATTGGAGTATCATGCAAAACGTACAAGTATGACTTAAGAGACAACAAAACACGCAAAGCGTAAAAAGATTTGTTCAAATTCTTCAAATTGCTTGGCCACAGCCAGGTTGCCAATGCACTATACTCATTAATCATTCATAATCTTTCTCCACACACCACCTAGTAGACACTCACAGAGTAACTAATGATAGTTATTAACCCTGAAGAATAACTTACATTACAATAAGATAGACTTAGATTATATGTAAGACTTAGATTGTGTGTCTGCAATCCTCCATAAGATAAATGTTAAATGTAGAATTATGTACTGAAGTTATGGACACTCCCTATGCACTTGGGCTTGACAAATTCAATGTCACGTATAATGGATTTTCCATCTTTCGTAATTCTTATTATAATAAGATGATTTCATTGTAATGCATTAGACTCCCTTAGATAAACAATTATGCACAAGATGTCAAACACATATAATAATACGGTAAGTTTTCAAACGTTAGATACAACTATGCATACCAGTAATCACTCTGACCATAATGTTTCAATTAGTTCTTTGCTACATTAAAATACAAATGTAAAGGTTCAAAACTTCCTGCAAGACTATGTGGGCTTAGACCAGGCAACACACCTGAAATTATTATGATAAAAAACTTTCAGCTAAAGAGTCAAGCAATGAAATATGACATGAAGGACGAATTTAACTTAAGTCATTTCTGTGCCTTTCCCAACGGCACAGCACCAACGGGGCATGTCAGGATTTGAACCCATGGCCGCCGGTTTCTTGGCCAAACACCCTGCCATTAGGCCACACCAATTCAATTTCTTGGTTAACGGATTTTTTGCGTGTAAATTTTAGCAAAAACAAAATCATGAAAACAGAAAGCCGGGGTGAAAACTTGCACCTGACCCTGTTCACTCCCTGAAACTGTGTGCACCAAAGTACAAACTTTCCTCTGAGATTCTGTTTTCCTGTTGATTGTCCAATCTAGCATTTTCTTTTAAAATCCGTTAACCAAGAAATTAAAATGGTGCGGCCTTAAGCCACCGCAACGCCACACCAGTCATAATATTGCTACATATATCAGGATAAATCAAGTTATATTGTAATAATTGTAGATGTAGTTACATGACTTTGTATTGTAACATAATGATTATAAGTACCAACCTGTTTTCACCAGAATAGAACATTGGATGGCAGCAACATGCAAGGACCCACCAGGAACAGGGACAGCAAGCACATGGAAAGAAACATATTACATTTTATTAGTTACAAAGTCATAATACAAGATCTCATGAAATGCTGAATTTTTTATGGAAAGTAGGGGTGGGCATTAGGAATACTAGACTCTGCATGCCCTTTTCTACCCACTGTCATTGAAAAGCTAGGTCTGCCTTCCAAGCTAATAGTTTGTTTGTTATTGTCCTTTCCATAAATTGTTCTTTTTCAAAATAATTCTAAGAAAACCCTTATTTAATTCATGAAACTAAATATCAACAAAACCCTGTACACCTAAATATTACATTGTAGTTTTAGTACATGCATCCTAAAAATATCAATGCTTTGATTGATGTAAGTTGTGCCAACACTGCCACGGTGAAAGTGTAGCTTTGTGGCTGTGCACACCTTATCAGCAGCGGAGAATGCACCACCATGCACTTTCCCCATCTACAGTAATGGAAGCCATATGGCAGAATGGACTTTCCAATAAGTCCCAGACTCTATAATGTACAGGTCATCAAACCGCAGTCTGTACACACAAACACAGTCTCATATTCAATTTGAAACTTCTTGTTCTACAACTAATGTGGCCATGTTGATTTGATCATGTGGAAGACATCCGCGCGCACATCAATTTTCGTCCGTTTCCCCCCAAAAAAAGTTTTCTGCCATACTGCAAATCGTACAAAACAGCTACAAAATGAGCAAATATATAACATGAATTGAAAAAAGTATAGAGCAATGGATTCTTCTGTCAATTCCAAAGTCAAAGAAGAAGCTTCTAGATGTGAAAGAACAAATATATTTCAGCCTCTGTAAATATGGCACCTATAATTTGAACTGTATCACTAGAAAGCTTGATTATTGCCCTCTACAATGAATGATACTCTGTTTGTTACGATCATAATTTGAGGACAAAGGCGACTTTTACATGTAGATCATGAAAAAAAAGTTTAACGATTAATCCTGGATATATTTTACCCTGCGGATTTAGATGTAGTAGCATTACAAAGCAAGGGCTGGGCCAGACAACCATTCTATCGAAGTAGAGAAGCCAAGTGACCTCCATTAACATTAACCTGCAAGGTTACATAAATCAGCCACTTTGAACAACAGTAGGTTTGCAAGATCTCTAGTGCAGCACCCCCAAGGTATGCACAATTTACATGTAGATATACAGGAGTACATTATACTGGAGTGCCTGTCTGACCTATCTTTTCAGGGTGACGGAATTATGTACCCTGATGGAATTACATTGTATGTTACTAGATGTATGTATGAAGAAAGCGAGGGCAGCACCACACAACCATTGTATTGAAGTAGAGTAGCCATACTAGCCAGGTTACCTTTGATGCAAGTGACAGATGGAACAACTGACCTCTGAGATTGATTCTCAGAAAATCAAAGCACTTTGAATCGTTTGTACTCATTTTAACACTGTAGAAATCAATGTTTCACATCATTTTATTATTGTCATCCACTGGAATAAAAACCACAGAATCTCTTTACTTCTTAGGTCAATTTCGATAACAAAGGAATGACTTTATTTTAACTCTTTTGCTGTAGACTGCTGAAGTTCTATGCACATGGGATAAATCTCAGCATGTTGCATGAAATCTCAGCATGGTTCAACTTGGACAACCAATGGTAAAGAGGCATTCTATACTCTCAGAGTGTTTCATTCAAATTGATATATTGCAGATGAAAGTCATTCTAAACTCCAATCTGTACTTTATTCAAGTTGACAAATCAGAAGAGAGAGATATTCAAGACATCAATACATTTCCCATCTAAGGTATTGCAAGGGAGGGGTTATTTTCAAAACTAATGCGTTCTTTATCCAAGACAGTTAATGTATTGGAAGAGAGAGATGTTCTTACTCTAAAGTGCTTTCTAGCCAAGCTGACATATCGGAGTGGATGTGATATTCTCCACTCTAATATGCCCTTGAGTCAAGATGACATATAGCAGGGCTCAAAGTACTGGGTGCATGTGCACCTGTGTGCACCCAAATTTGGAGCTGTGCACCTAATTTTGTACTTTGGGTGCACTGGTGCACCTAGATAATTTTGTACTCTATGGGGTAACGGTTCTCTTGTACACTAGCATACAGAATATTCTTGAAATGTAAGTACATTGTACATGTATCAGAAAAAGCAATATAACCTTTTGTTGCACTTTATTTGATGTATTGCTTGGTTGAATTTCAAATCTGGATAGAATTACAGATGTAAGTTCTTTTAAGCAGTAGCGTCAAACTTAATAATAATTAATATGTTTTATGACTTATAATATTATATTGTTGAGAACATTCTAGATCTTTCGTATAAAAGATTGGTCACATTTATCATACGATTCTTTTGCCATAGGTTATTCAGAGAGTCCACGAAAGACCTGTCACAAGCAACTACGGCTAGCAATTTTTTTTGTTACCAGGCAGCCAATTTGTGTATGACACATCCACATTCATCAAGCTAACTTGCCATGAATGTGACAGGGCACTCAGACTCAATTTCACAACTGAAGAAAGGACATTCTGGACTTGATATGCTCTCTATTTTTGCCTCTTACAATTTGCTGTTGGCGAGTTTTGCATTTGCGTGACCTGAAATCTAACAGAATCTACCTAAAAATGCAGTCTGAAACGAAGGAGAGACGGACAAAAGTTCTATAGTAAACCTAATGATCATTCCAGGTAATTTAGGATACGGATCTTTATTGACACAACAAAAGTACAGCGACTCTCGTAAGGTCTACTTAATCTATACATACATACATACATACATACATGCCAACAAACAAAGTTCATACTAATGAGTTTGTTTACATACAATCATATGGAATAGGGCAACATATTGAAATTTAGCGTGTCATATACTTATTCATTACTTGTTCTTATGTCCAAACATACATGTACTGGCAGTGAACTACGCACAATACAAGCTGCTAGGTTGCCCAAAATCGAATCATTTTGAGGTCTCCAGAAGACCCATCTACCAAGTATCAAGACGATTCATTCAGGAATTCTTGAGTTATTGCGTTGACAGAAGGAAGGAAGGACACACACACAAACGCTGACGAAAACATAACCTTCCAGTGATCATGAGCCAAAGATTTTCAGTAAGAAAAGCTGCCATAGAACTGCATTTTGCAATTTGGAAAAGTTTCTCGTACGTGTATCAGAGCAATACATACATATACAGTTTTGTTTACTTCCAACATTCAACACACTGAAAAAGCTACCACCTACAACAAGCTGACAACAAAAGAGCTGCAGATATGCCGCCTGTCAGAGTAGAACTAGGCCTTCCACAAGATGTTTTATTGCGGCAGCAACTAATAACCATGGTGGCAATTGATAGACAGGGACACCTTCATTCTCCCCCTAGTCTGATAACCGCCAGCGCGCCTTTATTACCCGGCCGTTCCTCGCAGCGTTCCGGGATAGATGGTACATTGGGGACAAATGCAATCACAAATAAAACCAGTGCAGAGAAATTGAGTCTACGACCCATTGGAGTCATGCATGCATTAGCGAGGCTTTGTCGGAAAAGCAAACGCCGTTCCCGCGAACGCTAAAAGCCTTCGACTACAACGATGTCGACTGTGCTTTCACCATGAATATGTATCAGCTTTCAGTTGCTTGTACATTTGTAGATGGAGCCAGTGAGAGATTTTCGTCAGGGGCGCAGAGAGAGAGTGCATTAAGCCCGATGTGCCTAACATCTAATGGACCAGACAGCTGGAGGGAACAACTTCCCACATGTAAGTCCTCTCACTTGTCATTCTGACCCGGTTCATACGGACAGAGGTGAATCTTAGTAAGTGCAGGAGTGTTACAGGAAATGGTGAGTTTGCGGGGATTTGATTTCCCCGGGAGGAAATAGAGTGTTTGCAGGGGTTTTTAGTTTGCGGTTAAAACAAGGGGGTAGTATAGGCGGACAGAAGGCAGAACAGGTATTCTTGCTGTGGTTTTAAGTTTGTGGCTAATGCGAAAACCATAAACATAAAACTACAATGAAAATTTCAACATTTGCAGTAAGCCCAGTGGTAAGGAGAATTGACTTTAACTTTAGACGCCAAGTAAAAGCCAACAAGTTGCTAGCAGGGAGACCCCGGTTCAATCTTATGTCAGGACATCTCGGTTGGGGATGCACCCGTCTTTCGGAAGGCAGTCGTAAAATGGGGGTTCCGTGTTCTAGTGCCTCGAGCACATTAAAGGTCGGGGAAGGGATAGCAACCCCTCTCTGTAAAAATATACCCTGCTACTGAAACATCAAGGAAACTTGCTGCCCTACAGTAGGCAGAACAAGGGCCTGAACGAACATGAAGACTTATGGTTACCATACTTTATGGATATCTTGTGCCCGGAAACTTTCTTTTCAAATTCCAGGCTAGAGCAAGGCATCAGAGATATGACCTGCACAGTGATCACAGCCTGGCATGCCCATAATGTAGTCATTGGAAATCACAGCAGGTTTTCCCTGAGAGATCTTTAGAAAGCAACCTAGAAACTGATGTCGTCTGTAATTAATTCCTATTACTAAATCACATTTTACAAATCAATACAGCTTCGACCCGGGTCTGAGCATCATTACAGTATTCTGTGCGTGACTCCTTTTATAATGTTGTTCAGGCTTTCAAGACTTTATCAAAGTTTGTAAAGCGAGAAATAGTTAATATGTGCAAGATAAACAATAAACTATAATAATCGATGTTAAATGATATCAACAACAAAGGAAGTAAATTGCGCATCATGCCTGACAATGTGATTGTACAGGACAGCACTTATAGGTAATAATGCTTTAGATTTATTGCTATAGCTTGGAGCCACAATAATTGTAATGAGTACCATTCCCAGAGGTTTCTAAGATAAATTACGGAAATCAACGCCTCAAGTCTTAATAGCCCAACCAATTGATTTTTTTTGTTTCTCTGATTTTCAAGAAAAAAATTAAGGCATAAAAAAAATAAAGCCATGAAAATCCCAGTGAACTAAAGAGAAACTTGGGCTCATAAACTCTTTGCTTCAATTCAGTACCAGGTACCTTCTGTAAATGCTCAGTGTTCTCGACAGGCCTTTTCATCATAGCGGCCCCCGATGCTGTGATCTGGACCCCCGATGCTGTGTTTCAATGAGCATAGGGGTGTTTCTTTCTGGGAAGAACCTTCATAAGTCTTATAAAAAGTTCATATTTGGCTTTACAATGAGGATGTGACAGAGGAAAAACTTAACTTGAATTTTAAAATTTTGTGCGGCTTCGACTCAAAAAGTGCCTGTGTGAAGCAGGTCATAGTCCCACCTGCCACGTGCACACACACAAAGGGGAACCTACGATGAATACTTTATCCCATCAGGACATTCTCTCTATTCATAAGGCCACACAAATTCAACTTGATGGATGACATCTGTGCCATTCATTGTCCTCCAAAAAGAGACTGATACTCCTCCACAATTTCACAGTTGGGCAGTGGCGTATAACATTAATATTGAATTTGCAACCATGTTACAAGTTGTCCCAATGGGAGTTGCTGTAACAGTTACGAGTCATTTGTGAGGCCAACGCAAATTAAGAGAATTTGTCTTAATCATTCGATGGTCATAAAACAATTAAGACAATCATTAAAGACTGTCATAAAATATACATTGATTATTTTTTCAATTTTTGTATAGGAACGTATCTAAATATATTTCTTCGTTGGATGGCATTCATAAAATCAAGACTGTGGACTTAGTATTGGGTCCCAGTAAATATTTTACAATTTTTAACCTTTCTGCATTTTGAGGGTCAAATTTTGTGAAATGAAGGCAACATCTTTACCTTTGTTGCAAAACAACAGAAAAGCATTTTCAGGGCCAAATTTTGTGAAATGAAGCTAAAATTTTTGATTACCTTAAAGTTCATACAAAACAACTTTAAGTTACAGAAAAACCCCTATGCTGAACCGCACTGGTGAGGACACAGATGACATATGGTGCACAGAAAAGTGGGGGATCGTTATGGATGTGAAACCATACCAGACTGATCCTGACAAATCTCAACCTTTTGGTTGTCATTAGATAAAGCCACGCAACCATTTCAGGCTCCAAAATTGCGGGGGCTTCATTAAAGCAATTTGCCTCGCTACGTTTCCATGGCAAGCTGTCTAGACGAGATTCGGTTATGATTATTGATTTTTTCAAGCCTTTTTTGGCTAAATTTCACCGTCAAACCTCAGCCGTCTTAACGGTGGCAAGTAAAATGTACCTTCCAATGTGGTGAAAAGATTGATTGTTGTTGAAACGTGAAATAAACTCGCAAAGAAACCTTCCAGACAAGATTCAGTTATGGAGATCAAGCTTTTTCAAGCCTTTTATGGCTAAATTTCACAGTCAAACCTCAATCGTCTTTAATGTTGACGAGGAATGTGGTACCGTCCAATGTGGTGAAAAGATAGATTGTTGAAAAGTGAAATAAACACACAAAGAAACCTTCCAGACAAGATTCAGTTATGAAGATCATTCCTTTTCAAGCCTTTTTTGGCTAAATTTCACAGTTAAACCTCAATCGTCTTAATGTTGACGAGGAAAATGTACCTTCCAATCTGGTGAAAATATTGATTGTTGTTGAAACTTGAAATACTGGTAAACACACAAAGAAACCGTCTACACAAGATTCAGTTACGAATATTGATTTTTTTCAAGCTTTTTTGGACAAATTTTGTAGTCAAATCTCATGAACCTCAATGTTCATAATGTTGATGATGAAAATGTGTCTTTCGATGTGGTGAAAAGATTGAATTTTTTTCAAACATAAAATAAAAGCACGAAGAAGCAAAAGAACAATTTCAGCCTTGTCCGATGCACCCCGTCATATTTTATGTATACCGGAGCCATCCTAATCCAGTAAATGGCTCACAATACCGCACACTTAATGACAGTTTGAAAAAGCACTCATCCCTGATTAATATTGCTATTACCTTGTGATTGCTGCGGAATAAAGGGACGCAGTAAAGTGGCACTACGGGAATACGTGACGGCTTAATGCATGGACATGATTTATATCCTTGCTGGAGCATTTCTTCATATTTTTGTCAGCTGAAGATATTAGTAAGCACTAAAAATCTGCAGACCGATAGCTTAAAGTTTGTATTTAATTGTCCTTATCCTTTTAAATCATCACATATGGTGATAAAAAAATCATAATTCTAGTGCATATCTTTGATATTCTTTGCATTATGTATTCAGTGTTAAACTTTATTAGACCGAAACCTACCTTAAAGTTTCTGATTTTAATAATTTTGGTACCAGTAAGAATGCTGTGTTGTTAACTGTGTACATGTGCGATCGCTGTTTTCTTTTACATCCAGGATATTGACAACTTGTGGGCAAAAGTATCTCAGCAGATTAAATTACTGATTGATACCTCAATTAGCAGATCTGATTACTAATTAACATGCAAATAAATATTTTCTACCATCTGCTTTTTGCCTACCATTGCGTCACTGTGACATCATCGTGATTACTTGTATTGCAACATGATTAGACAGGAGATTTCTGTTACGCAATGATATACACAAATAAACAAACAAACAAATAAGTACAAAGAATATGTATCCAAAGGCCTTTCTCATATTGAGGGTGATGTATTAGATCTATAATTGCAAATCTTGAAATGTTTGCAGTGGCTTATTTTTGCTGCTTTCACAGTGCCGCTCCACTGCAAAATCATGACACCGCAGATATGCTTTTTACTAATTTTATTGTAACAGTATTGTTTCGACTGCAAACTTCTTCACCAAAATTAAACCCTGCAAAAAAAGAAATGAATCCATCCCGCTCTCTACACATCCCTGCAAGAGTCGTTTATTTTCCAACTCATCAAGGGCTTCCGACATGTCTGAAAGAACAACTTGTCCAATTGAAAAAAAAACAATCCGTTCCAGACATAAGCGTACTCTTGGGGACACCTAGTGAAGATTCATTGCTTTTCACACATCAGTATTGTAATGAAAGCTGAGTCGATAACTCTACGAGCAGACGTGGCATATATCTTATCACCTTGACATCCCTGAAATGTAAATATAGAATACAACACGGGGTATTCTGTATAACCTGAGGTACCAGCCCGAACATGCGTAGGATCGCCCGACAGCCATAGACCGGAGGGCGATCTGACCCGGGGGCTGGGACCGAGGCTGATGTGGAATACACCGTGTTGTATTCTATTTATGTCATACCAATCCTAGAAAACACACATTTCAATGCGAAATGCGCCAGATGTTGAGAAAAGTTAGTGTCCACGAACAAAAAATTGCAACAGTTGCACATTCCAACGTACGAATCCAGGATTCAAATTTTCGACAGCGGCGCACTTGGCGCACTCGAAATGCATTCTAAATATTCTATGGAAGCCTGTGTGGTAACCCCAGGTTATCACCTGGTCCGGAACACCCGTATTGAACGTTTTCATGGCCCAGATATGACATAATATAGCGTAGGAAATGGTGGACACTCTGGCTCCTTGAAAAAGTTATTACAACATTCAGGGAGATGAATGAATCACGGGGGAAATCTTGTCAAAGAAACACTGACAAGAGGACTCCGATAAAAGTCTAAAGGAGGAGATATTCTATCATTCTAGTCTCTAATTTGGATACTACTGGGTGTCTAGAGGCAATAGAGTTCAAAAGTGGTCACCTATAGCACTGTAGAATATAGATGATGTCAAAGTTAACCACCGCATCTTTCATACTTTGCAACACCTCACAGACAAAGATTTTGACTGTATATACGCGTAAGAGCACCTCTGGTTCTAGGATAATCGCTATCTTTTTATACACGCGCCCTTCACGAAAAATACTTAAACTGTAATGTATGTCTGGCCCTGGGAACATCACTATCATTTTATTTACAAACCCTTGACGAAAAAGACTTTAACTGTCAAAGCGCGTCTGGTCTTGGGAACATCGCTATCTATTCACACATGCACCCTTGACGAGATCTTTACGCCTTTCTTCCCAGCTGTTTTATCGCACCGCGACAGGCGTGTGGCTTAAAGCGCATTAACGCCGCGGGATGTTTTTACGACGCCCGGCGGTGCAGTGCGAGACCAGATTCATAAAGCTGTCAGGCTGGATGACGCTGATGTTAAGTAATGATAAACCGGGTGTTTTCGTGTGCAGAAGACCCATCTGCTATACCGGGTTGCCCTGCTCTTCTCAACTTCTCTCCTCTGCTGTACCGGATTCAGGGCTCGAAATACACCTTTGCGCACCCAAAGTTGGTCAGGAGCTGTACCAGGGTTCAGGGTTTCGACATACTGGGTGCATGTGCACTTTTGTGCATCCAAAATTGGAGCTGTACACCAAATCTTGACTGCAGTTGCACCATTTTTGGGGGTAGAGATACTAATTGCCCACTCTAGTAGTATATGGAATATTCTTGAAATCTGAGTATCAATTCAAAGACAGTAATATAACCTATGTTGTACTTTGATGTATCAACTTTACTTGTTTAAAATTTTTAGTTACATGTACATGTAGCTATAGGATTTCAGATTGAAGTTCTTAAGAGAGGCTGTAGGGTCTGTAAATACGTTTTGCTGACATTCTACTTTATCTACTATTGTGCACCCAATTTTTTCCGCTGTAAAAGAAGACGTTAAACAGGATATTGTGAGTATGAACCTAAATTTCTAGGTTAGGTGCACCAGTGCACCTATTCCAAAAAATGTATTTCCAGCCCTGGGAATGCTCTGATCTTCTTTCCTTTATTATTGATAAGAGATTTAATATTCTGAATCAGTGCTCCAAGCTGCTAGGGTCAGGCTAGTTCTTCATGATTAAATGCGAGGATTAGAGACTGATGGATACAAAGGCATTGTGTCCTCAGACGAGGGATTGGTGCACCTACAGATAAAGTGCCTAAGACCTTTATGCCTATCAAGCCGTATCAACTGTTCTACTTGTTTCTTGGCAAATGCCAAAGAACATGTCATCAATGTAAACACATTTTTTTTTATAACTATAGTTTAGAAATATGAAATTTTGATCAATCCAAAGTTTTTACTATACATTTAGATAGATATGGGGATTAATAAATCAAATTTTGTATTATCCAACATACATTTCGTATAATTCCTTTGGTGTTCAAAAATTCATTTGACTTTTCTGATGGCTGAAGGACTTTGTTTAACTGTCGTCTTCATTCTCAAAATACTGAAAATCTGTTATAGTCGCATATGAAGTGCTTAACTGTTAGCTATTTCTCAAAAATGTTCACATCATTAAGTTTCCCTCCATAATTTATCTAATATTTTCCAATTATGGCCTCTTCTTCAGATGGCGGGTATTAGAAGGAAGAACCAGACATTTACAATTTCCAAATGTATACAGCTCCCCCTAGCACTTGAAGTTATTACTGCATTCCAATTTTGGGGCACCTGTCCTTGGTGCTGAACACCATCTACACACAGTCAACAACCTAAAAAACATCAAATCAACGAAGAGAGCCCCCTATTGTTCTCAGGCAAAACTGCAACCTTCACAGCTTCTACATCTGCTACATGTATTAAGCATCAAATGGCAGACCTGCAATTTACCTGTCAGGTGCTAAAGGGCTCTTTGTTATTATGACAATCTTCACATTTTCATTGATTTTTTCATGTATCCCCTAAATCTTGGGAAAGCTTCTGCATCTATATCAGCATTTCAACTAATTAGGGAGTGGCTACACACTGACCAACTTTTTCCATCTCTGCATTTTTGTTTTGCACACATAGAAAGAAAATAATGTATCTAACGTATGCGATAAGCCTATATATGCCTGTTATCAACGGCACCCAGCAATTTGCCGACAAAGTGCATCTGTGTTCCTAACAAATACAGCAGTTTCCTACTTGGTAAAGACTAACATAATTATGAGTGTGCTATTTCCTCTATTTCTAAATAGGACTTACCCAAAAGATTTATCAAACAATACAGAGCAAGTTTTGAGAGGTGAAAAGTTGACTTTAAAAAGATGAAAAGGATGCAAAATAAGCATATTTACATTCAACTCGTACAGTCACTTACTAGAGTATCACCATTTAATAATCAAGCGCTTACATTACAAAAAAATACACGCCATTTCCAAATTAAACTTCTCCCAAGCCTCTTAGCGAAATCGTCCTGTGTACTTAGGATGATGAAACTCTTATTGATCGAGGCCATATGACGTTCAGATTCAATTTTCTGCTTGGCCTAATGGCTAAACAGTAAGCTGAATAATTCATACTTCATGGTGATGCTAGCACTTCTACTGCTGTCATTTCTCATTATCGGGCCTTCAGATCTCTTGATCGTTCGTCCTTCCATCCCGAAACTGAATTTTGCTACTCGAAACCTAAAGAAATTTTTATCATTCCATCCTGCTTGATGGACAAAAATCAAAATTTCACAACATAAAATAGCTTTTTAGAATAATTATTGCTAAAAAGAATTAATAAATGCCAGCAAAAATGATATGGTTTACAGTTTGCTTCCTTCCAATAATTATGATAATCATTGATGCTTTTAGCTTAGCCTACATCACGCTTTTCCTAGCAACCCTTCCACTGGTCCACAGCAAGAGATTGTGTAATATCTATTGCAACAACAACAACAATATCTATTGCAACACTACACCAAAAGATGGTAACTTGAAAGCAACTGGATAAAATTTTGAAAGTGAGACATTTCAGACGGCATCCTCTACTTTTCGGTCAGTGACTTGTCTGACTGTTTCGTCGTCTGTTTCAAAAAAATTTATCCAGTTTCTTGAGTAACTGACTTTTGCCGAATCTTATTACCTGGATGTCTAAGAAACCTTCATCAATGTATTACAACAGTACTTTTAATTGTAGCTCTGTCTAGATAGATCACAGTAGATTTTCAGGTGGTCAACATTGCCACCAAATTCTTGCAAAATTAAGATGAAGCCATTTGAAGTTTGCACCTAACAATGCAGAAAATAGCATTTCAAGGCGTTCATAGTTTCAACGTTACCTGGAAGAGCATACCTCTCCATTCCTTTTGCCTCATGCCTTTATCTGATTTGGTGCTTGAAACAGAGCTTTGTCTTCCAAGCTAAATTGACTGGTAAAACTGCTTGCAGTCGCAGACCCTACATCATTTCACAAGAAAGCAATAAAATTTTGTAACTTTTGGAGTCACAAATTTGCAGCAACTTCTTTTACTTCTAGGCATTCCATCAAACGATTACTTTGTTTCAATTTCATACTTTCAGAGCGGTTCCACGTTGACTGCAAATTTTGTCATAGGTATCCATTATTTCTGTTCAAAGGGGAAAAAATCAATAGCTCATTTAATCTTAATCCCAGGCTTTGGGTTCAATAGACCAGTCATTTTGTGGCAGGCAGTGATCTGTGTGTGCCCCTGTACGAAACATTCGATCTGAACCCATGTGTTTAGCCCTAGCTGGGGTATAACTCATCTTTCAGTGTGGATACATATAACAGTCTTCTCATGGTAACGTCAGTACTGTAAATACATTTTTAAACAGTCATTTTGTGCCAGGTAATAGTGATCTGTGTGTGCCCCTGTACGAAACATTCGATCTGAACCCATGTGTTTAGCCCTAGCTGGGGTATAAATCATTATGTCAGGATAGATACATATAACAGTCTGCTCACAAGTGCTGCATACCTACATGTAAACACAGGACCTGAACTAGACTTGTAAAACGTTTAGGTTCAAGTCCAAAAAAACTAAATGAGATATTATCATAATTCATTTGGGAAAGTTTTAGATATTCTGATTTTCAAATATACATGCATATCCAAATCTAAATTGAGTAGTATTAGTATATAATTATTACCCTGGGATGAGTGTTAATTATACAAAACAGCCTCAGCTTCAAGCTATTCTAATGTCCGCACTCCCTCCCTTCTCACAATATGTTCAGGTCCAACACTCTACAAGTCTCTACCAGACTAACTACACCAGCTATAGGGAGAATATTTGCCAAGGAAGTTTGGCCACCATAGGGTTTCATTTGCAGCTGTCCAAGTGGGAATTGTTAACCTTACCGTGGACTGATTCTCCTTTCCAATTACTGGAAATACAGAAATGTTTGCGGTGGTTTTATGTTTGCAGTTTTCGCGGCAACCATTTCACCGCGAACTTAAAACCACTGCGAAAATTTTTGTCTAATACTACTTAACAGTATGTGACTATAGCACTGCCGTAAACTTAAAACCACCGCGAACACTCCATTTTCCCCTTAGCACGAAATAAAAACCACAGGAACTTAAATTAATTTACAGTATTCCTTTTTTTGCTGAATTTTACGATCCTTTACCCCCGTAGTAAGGCCTGCTGGAGTCTAACAGCTACTGAGAGTGGCCTTGAAACTGTGGTCTCCTGTGGCAATGGGTGTGATTATAGGAATCCACAACAGTCTGGAACATCCGCCGCGATCAATTGTTTGCTGGAGTATCTTCATATGACTGATGAACACTATTGTTTTCTGGATGGGGTTCAGAGAGGCGTAAGCTGAACAATCAATCACACGGCAGGGGAAACGACAGCTTTCCAAAGTTATTAATATTTCCCTCCCCAACCGACTTTCCTGTGTCTTCTGCCTGGTTTCTTCTTCTTGCTTCATTTTAAGGTCACATGCCGTGAAATTTGGTAGGAGGGTGGATGGAGAGTATGGTGACACCCCCAAACTGCTTTTCTAAAGGCTAATGTTGGATTTATATTTTGTTTTTGTTCTATAATCTGTAGACAAGGTTAATTCAAGGACAGTCTCTGTTATCGAATGTAGAGATGATAACTTCCATCAAAATGATCAGAGCAGCCTGACGGTAGTTTGTTAATAACAAGCTCTATCTGTATCATATAGACCAGGTCAACTTCAATTTCATACCATCCTTTGAACTCTCTCCAGTGTCTGTCCTTTGCTGCTTTGGACAGACTAAAATTTCAACCGTTTTGGTACAAAAATATGAGAAAAGGAAACTGAATGTTGTAAAAACAGGTGTAAAACACCCGAAATGAGCTGGATTTTCACATCTGCTTGGAGATTGGGATTTATATTACCTTTGGCACTCCATGCACAGCTCCTCTTAATCAAAGCGCTGGTACTCACAGTCCCAAAGGACAGATTGTGGGTTAGGTGGTATCTATACGGCTTTCTGAGAATTGTATTTCCACTGAAATGTCTTGTTCTTTATCTACAGATCTTGATAATGTGAAAACAAATTGTCTGTGTGCTATCAGTTGGTATCCTGTGTGCTATCAGTTAGTGTCCTTGGTTTTGCATCTTTTATGAATACAAATCATTCTGCATGGTTGGAAAGATGGAAATCTATTGAGGGCACCTTCTGTCTACAAATAACCTTTAGAATTTATTATCAGCTCTTGGAATTTGAAAAGATTCACTAGGATATGATTTTTTATTGGGTTTCTATTTAATTTCCTGGCTACTTGTTTCTTTGTTTGTGTTGCATACCCGGTAAACCGCCTCATGGCGTAACACACCAGGTCTGTACTGAAGAGTACAAGCTGCATATCCAGACAGATTTATATGATCCACTCACACCGGGAAGGACGCCTACTCTTTTTAAGTGTGGTGGGTTCTTTACTTGCTCGAGGTGTGGCTCTCCTCAAACATGGGACCTCCATTTAACGTCCTATCCGAGGGATGTCCCTAATGAACCTAGGTACTCATTTTCACCTGAGTGAACTGTGAAGTGTGGAAAGTCGTGGAAAGTGCCTTTCCCAAGGGAACAACGCTAAAGGGACCGCTGGGTACTGGGCCAAACACCCTGCCACGTACTGTGCTACCGTGACGCCTCTAGTCAAATGTAAAAAGAGGGTAGGTTTCAATTCTTCCAGTCGCATGCAATGAGAAAATGTTTCATTCTCATTTCAGCCGGTCTTTAATGCTAGTATCTACCAATTTGAGGAAATTTCAAGAGACCAAAGAAAAGTGGTCACCTTGGGCAGGTAAATACTGGGGAGATTGTTCCCTTACCAGGTTTCACTGTTTCGTTTTCAATACTAGGTGCCAACAGAGGAATTGATTTGATCAGAAGTCACTGTAATGAAAAATGACAAGAGCAAAATACACAGGTCACTTATCCAATAAACTGGTTGATAAATTTATAGACAGGCAAATATAATTATTAAGTGTTTTGCACACAAAAGTGATTGTATACATATATAATTGTGCCATAGGCTACCATACTATACTGCCAGTCAGGGATGTCCATATGGTAGCAGCCTCACAGTTGAGCTCTAACTTACATCTAAATAAATTGATAACTGGGAGCCCCCCCCCCTTAATCCTGGGTCAGGACGGTTGAGACTGCACCCGTATTTCTGAAGGGACGTAAGTGAAAAGGGAAGGGCTAGCATCCTCTCCATATAAAAATATACCCTGCTACTAAAATAGGAAGGAAACTTGCTGCCCCATATGCCACTTGGCACTACAAAAGTACAAGGCCTGAACGAACCAACCAATTAACCAACCAACAAACAAACAAACAAACAAACTACTGTGGGTTAGTGAGTCTAGTGCAGACTAGGACATGGAAATACTGTTCAAAGTTGGAAAAACAGTTCAAAATGTTCAGAAACCAGTTCAAATGTTTGAAAGACAGTTCAACAGTTCAGTGTTCATTTTGGAGGGGAGGGGGTGTTCGGCTGTGTATTGGCTGTATCAAGGACATACCTATATAATGTCCTTGGCTGTATAAACTGCCACTTAAAATATTCGGAGCAGCTTTGGTGACCAAGTCAACAGGAGATGAGGTTTCACAACCTGAGTGGTGGTCAAATTATCTCCTGATTTATCACAGTCCCATCAGTATCAGGTTACTTCCACTAGAGAGCTTGAGAAAAACACAGCCTTGAATCTTTAAACCCTTTATGTCCATTTGTGCAGAGATTGTGATCTGGCGGAATCACCAATTCTACCAATGGGAGGGAGTCTCTGTTGACAGAATGTGTTAGGGCGGTCTCCCACTTATAAATTCTAAATTTCAAATCATTCCATTGATCTAAAGTGACATAAAATGAATTCGTAGTTGAAATATTCTACTCTACTCTACAAAGTGTCTCTTTAGATTTACAGGCTGCCATCTCTACTAGCAGAATCACTTATTCTGCCAGATTGCTATCTGTCTACGCTGACAAAAACATGTGCATGACTGCAATGAAAAAAAAAATAGATTACCTTATATCAAACATTAACTTCTGGTACCGGATAAACCAAATTTTGTAATATCTGACTTACAGAATCATTATTGTTTGCACCTCACTTAATACAGATACCTATCTCAATATCTTTATTAGTTACGCAAATATCTAGCAGGAATCAATTTCCATACTTTCTTATTTCTGGAAGCCTCCCCCCGTGAAAACTGATTGCCTCGCAAGTGGTTTGATAGCCATTTGCTGCTCGGAATTGCCCGCAATCTGAACTCCTAATTTGCCTTTCAATTCAAGCCGCAAATTCCCCCTCGACGGTTGCAAGACATACAGTCGAATCATGCTGCAAATGTGCAGCTACATGTGAGCAAACTGCAGCAACTCCACGGAGATAATCATCTGTTGTTCCAAAATTAGCCCATTCCCCTGGGTACAAGAGGGCTAACCTTGAGACCAAGAGCACTTTTGACTTCCAAGTGCTGCCGGTGCCTGCCAATGATGGCCGTAAAATTACCTTCTTCAGCGCTGGCATGGTTTCAAAACCCTCACGCTAGGCTGAGTACTTCTTCTATAGAGATGGGCTTGCGTTAGCTCCAGGGCTGTCTCCAGCTTTGAATTTTTTCCCTCCCACTCATTCTTAACGGGAGCCCATGTTGTTGGTTGTAATTGTTAAATCTGTCCTTTTAAGCTCACAGAAATACATTTTCATCAGTTTTTTATCATGAAGTTCAGATTTTTGCACATATGTGGTGAAATTGTGCAAGCTTTAGGGCTGTATCAAGCTTTGAATTTTTTTCCCTCCCACTCATTCTTAACGGGAGCCCATGTTGTTGGTTTCCAATGTTAAATATGTCATTGTAAGCTTATAAAAATACATTTTCATCAGTTTCATACCATGAAGTTAAGATTTTTTGCGCAGACATAGTGAAATTGTGCTAGCTCCAGGGCTGTCTCCAGCTTTGAATTTTTTCCCCACCCACTCATTCTTTGCTAGGAGCCCATGTTGTTGGTTTTCATTGTTAAATCTGTCATTGTAAGCTTACAGAAATACAGTTTCATCAGTTTCATGTCATGAAATTTAGATGTTTGGGACAGACGGGGTGAATTTTTGTATATAATTTTAAACAAGCAAATTTCTGTCCAGGGACGGGTCCTGGAGACAGGACTGGTTTAATGGCTCTGAAATCCTCTATGATCTATGGAAACTTTACCGACGTATTTAGAACAGCAGAAGCCAATTTTATGCATGGACATGCAGCACTAAATAAAGCTATCAAGGCATCAAATTGTTGTCTCTTTTCTAGGTTACAACAGCTAGCTACTATACATGTAGGCAACAGGGTACACTCTTGACTACAGATCTAATTTTCATCAGCGATGAATTTTTTGTCAACTGCAAAACTGCTTGATGTCTACAGTCCTCTATAACTCTGAAGATTCCTCTGCCTTCTTACTGTGAATATGGATATGTTTGTTGTAGTTTAATTAATTTTCCTGGTGAGATCTCCACTGTAAATTCATGACACTGCAAATATCTATTTTCAACCCATTACTACAGTTACAGTACTACAAAATTGTTTCACCCACCTATCTTAAGAACTGTGAGAACTTCCTTTCCCATTCACTGCAAAATTAGGTCACTAGAGAGCTCTCAAACCCACTGTTTTTAAAGTGGCAGATTTATGTAACCTGGCGGATTAATGTTATAAATAAATAATGTTCAATTGTTTTTCAGATTCCCGATCCAGCAACAATTTCCCCGGAACGCTTTACCCCAACTTAGGGGTGTTGCTCAGTACCTGAACAAGAACAAGAACAAGACAACAAGGCGTTCTACGTGTATCAAGAAGCAGACACACATTACTGTGCAATATACAGAGCAAGAACGTTTAGTTCAAATCAATACTGTAGCCTTGAGGCAACCAGGTCATTAGCAAACCTGTCAAGCAAATAAAAGCACCAGTTTTACTACACTGTAGCAATAACACAGTGCTCAGACTACAACAGTTTTACTACATTTGTGGGAAGTAAGAGATTGCTGATAAAGATTCTTACCAACTGAATTGTTTTCCTTTCCTTCTTACATGTATGTGTCCTTATTGGTGCAATGGCCTAGGGGGTAGAGTATTCCCCCAGCATTCAGAAAGTCTGGGTTTAAACTTTAAAACCCCGGCTTGGTTATACAATATCATAAAAGACTTGAGTTGTAAAATGGTAGATAAGTTGCTTTCTCCATTTCAATAGCACTGATGACAGCACTTACGAGAAAGAGTATGGAAGTTGGGCACAACCACAACCAATGGATTAGCTCCTTACTGTAGTGGCCTGTGTTGCCCTAGGGCTATAGAAATGGAAATGGCATGATGAGCACTGCCCCTATACATCAAAAGGAGCGGGACGGATTTTACTTATACTTATGTTTTCCTACTTCTTATTGAACTCATCTGTATTTCATTTATTGTCAAATGCAACAATACATTACACCGACTCTCAAGGCAGTGGAGCTGATATTGGAGAGTCGACATGTCTGGACAGACAGATACATAAGCAATGGAAAATTGACACCACACTAGTTTAGATACAGTGCTACAATCTGTATGTCAATAGGTCAGCCGGTATACCTACTAGTACATACATTTCATATAACACACCATGCATTTTATACTACTAGTATCATATTTGTATGTATACACTGTTTACTGTGTACTATAATGTAGCATTTATATATTCCTTTATCTAATGAAGACACCCCTACTTTTTTGATAATGAAGAGTTCTATTCTACAGCTACAACCTACATTATAGTACATACAAGTTCAAGAGAAAATTAGCAATAAAGATCTTGATTTTGAGCTGAAAACAGTACTACAAAAACTTGCAGTCATGTCTGTCTTCCTTCTTGTATATTAATATTACAACTTTTTTTATAGAAAAAAACAATGGCCCGTTGTATATTATTCTGTGCCACCCAAGGTACCCGCCAGTGAGCCCAACCCACTGGAGTAAGATTTTGGTCTCGAGAAGATTCTTAATTTAGTGCCAAAATCTTACATAGTGTACCTTTAATTCTCCCTGGACTACTTCTACTACATTACCTTTACCTGTTTAACCTCATTTCCATTGACACAGTCAGTAACAGAATACAGATGGCTCTACATGTACAATTCCCCAAGCAAATTGAAATCCTATATCATTTGCGATGAAACAGTATCGGCATTTGTCAATTCAATGTGACAATAGCGTGGCAACAATACCAAAATATTTCTAGCAGACACACTAATAAAACGAAAGGCTCTCCAGGGATCCCATCTTAGATTTGTTTACAAGAAAAAGAAGTATCTACTAACGTTACAATCTTACATACAATCAAATTCACATGTAATGTTTTGTCTCAACAGTGCCCTAGAGATAAGCTTTATTCACAGACGATGAAGAAGTGGGTAGAAGCATTAGGGACAATTTCAATCCAATTTGGAGAGAACTGAATCCGATCTTATCTAAGCACAAGTCCTGATGAAACGTTAGCGCGGTAATTGGAGAGCGAATGTTGACTACATGCAAACTCCGAACATCAAAGACAACACTGATTGAGCTAGCGATGCACAGTTTCAAACAATGTCCCGCTTGCCTGATGAAAAATTACGACTGTTTAGACTGTAGGATCTAAGTCTTTTGTGGAACAAATCTGATCGATAACGTACGCCGTACGGGGAAAATAATTTCATATTTGGAAACGCAGGCAGACGGAAAATAAACCTCGAACGAGGCTACGTGGGTCACTTAAATCCCGCTATCTCTCCACCCCTTCATTGCACGGCGGCAAAACTTCGCACACTTATTGGGACTATCATTGGGAACAACTCGAGAAAAGAAGGAGTTGTGAAAGCGAAGGACAAGCCAACAAACGTACCTCGAAGTCGCGAGACTCGTTGTAGCGGGCAAACTTGTCCGCCATGTTGACAGGTCCAAGTCTCGTGGCAGTTCGCGCGAGACGGGACGAGACCTCGGGACTCACCACTTGGACATTCCACCTGTTCCACCTGTTAACGTTACATGTTGAACTTAACCTCAAATCTCTCCCAATTTTCACAATGCTGCTGGTTACAAAGCATAGGAGGATTGCAGAAATTTCATTTTAGAGTAGAGTAATAGAGTAGAGTAGAGTAGAGTAGAGTAGAGTAGAGTAGAGTAGAGTAGAGTAGAGTAGAGTAGAGTAGAGTAGAGTAGAGTAGAGTAGAGTAGAGTAGAGTAGAGCAGAGCAGAGCAGAGCAGAGCAGAGTAGAGTAGAGTAGAGTAGAGTAACGTTAGAGTAGAAAAAGTAGAGTAATTAGTAGAGTAGAGAAGAGTAGAGTAAAAACAGTACAGTACAGTAGAGTTGAGTATGTAATAGTAGAGCAGAGCAGAGTAAAAAAGTTAAAACTATCTAAATTAATGTGAAACTGACAATGCATGTGATAAACTCTGAAGTTAAGATATATGAAAAACATATGCAATCATAACACTCAATGTTGGCTGTGGTCTGTTTCGGGTACTCTCCAAGCAGATGAGTAGGACCGGCTGGTTTTCGTCGTATTTTTAGGCGTTTTTGCCGGGCTTTTGACTTTATTTTTTTATCTCACCAACCCACACGGGTCAGTGAGATTTTTAAACATGACGAAGAAGAAAGCCTGACAAAAATGTCTAAAAACACGTCAAAAAACAGCCGGACCCACTCCTCTGCTTGGAGCTCAGTAAGTTTTGGGAAAGCAGCAAATAACCTGGGTGAAAATGTCAGTTCTTTCAGCCGAAAGTAAAAGCCGGCATCGCATTTGATGTCAACTGATACGCTGCCAGCTTTTACATTTAATACATGTCCATGGATATCCATCAGTCCCTGTCCCAAAATAACCCAAGGTAGGATCAATACCATGTGCAAATGATATTTAGAGACTTAGCTATTGTATGTGATCCACAAAAATCAATATTCCAAGAGTCGATCTGTCACAAGAGTTTTAGTGGTTCTGGGCAGCAATTTTTGAACTCAAAGCTTTTATTCAAAATTGAAACGATCATCATTTATCTACGGAAAAATCCAAAGTGAATATAAATGTTGATGATTTGCAAAAAAATCAAACAGGAAGTCCTGCTGCAGTACCTTAGAAATCCATTAGGGCCCATGATTTAATCATTTCTTCATTTTGACAACATACAGCAACATACGAAGTACATGATAAAGATCAATCCACCGTCCAACTTCTCATGATATTGACAATCAATTGCACACACACACTGGCCCAAAACTACATGTAATATTATAACTTTCTTCTTCAAAGGGCAAACTACAAACCAGTTGATGAGCTGATCATGAGATAGGCAAGGCAATTACTCCATTTTTGGGAGGACTCAATTATCATAGCAGCGCAAGGTCATATCTTTCTCAAGGACTGGATAACCCATTGGCACATGCAGTTCATAGCAATACTGCAAGGTGTCACTTTTGCCAAGTTGATCACACACTGTAGTGTTTGACAAGATGTTTGAAAAGTTTTTCTTTATTCAGAGTCATGCTCTGCAGCATAAGTCATTGTGAAATTGATAATATTCATAAGTCTCTTGTAAAGGAAACTCACAGCATTTATTGCTAATATTTACTGATGATGCGATATTTACTGATGTGAAACACAAGAGGCGAGTCTCCTGGCTCCCGTGGATCGAACCCAGGCCCGCCAGCGCACACTCCGCACGCAGTAACCGCTAGGCTGAAAGGTCCGGACCCGTTAGACTGGTCAGTTGGTGGCACTTGAACCCCACTGTTACACTGCTATTACTTGCCTCTTGTGTTTCAGATGATGCGGTATCGATTACGAAAAGCTTAGATTGTATTCCATAACAGTTCTTAGAATAGTCACTTGTTCCACTTGTTGCTATTGTTAATTTGCATTGTCTGTATCATTTTGTTTCAACTAGTCCTCAGGCAAGAACTTGCAAAATAAAACTCTATCACACAGAAAATAGTAGAAAGTTGATGAGTTTGGTTGGCAAGGGAAGCGCTGGAATCTGTTGGAGTCTGTGTAGTCCAAGAAATCGTCTGAATCCAATTCGGTACTGTGACTGCAGGAGAAGTGGACATGCTGTATGAAAACACAAACAATACAGAACAAATTATAAGCAACCTTTGATATAGGAAGTCTAATAGATGAACATAAATGTCTTTTATCAGATACAATTGCTTTAGATCTTATCTGTTGCATTGTAACTTCTTTGCCGCAAACTTAAAACCACAGTGCAAATGATAATTTGCCAAACCCTTGTTTTAACCGCAAACTAATAATCACCAAATACACTCCATTTTTTCCCTACTGCGAAATTTAATCCCCGAAAAGTTAAAGCCATTTACAGTATATCACTAGTGCTGGTCAGTTGAGTAAGCTCACTGAAAAAGTCATGAAGGATTACCTAGACTCAGTTGGATAAATTTGGCACTTTCATTCCCCGAGTCCTGGTCCGCTGTCCTTCCAATGGAGTTTCTTTGAAATCTATTGATTCCAAACTCTATGAGTAGTTGGGCGAACTCAACAGGTAGGTCATGTTTTACTACAGCTTGTAGCAGCGACTCGTCCTTTGCCAAGTTTGTCAGATTCAGCTTCTTTCTGATGTGAAAATCTGGATCAGCGCCAGAGCAGAGCAGTAACTTAAAGCATTCGTAGTGTTTATAAATCAAGCAGATGTACAGTACAGTACTGCAGAGAGCACCCTCCTCCATGGTCGGTTTGGAGAAGTTGAGTTCTGCTCCGTAGCGGATCAGGACTTTCATACACAGGAGGCAGCCATCTTGAGCTGCTCTGAAGAGAGGCGTGGCGAGGTTGTTTGGGTCGCCGTTAGGGACGGCGCCGGCCTTTAACAGAACCTCGGCACAGTCTGGGTGTTTCCTCCGCACTGCCGCATACAGGGGAGTCTGTGACTGAGAAAAAACAGTAAGTTCTCTGTAAGTCATTTCTGCAAATATTGTATTTAACAGTACATGTACATCTAAGAAGAAGAAACACTGAAAGCAGACATGGCATACTGAAAATGTTGAAAGTTTTGTAGTGGTTTTGGTAGTGTTCATAGTGCGTAGATCTCCACTACAAACTTAAAACCGCAGCTAAAGTGCTTGTTCTGTGTTTAGTCTGCCTACGTCATTGTTTCACCCGTGAACTTAAAACCGCCACGAACACTCCATTTTCTCCCATCTGCAAAAATAGATCCTCGCAAGCTTAAAGGCTGGCATTTGCAGTATCTATATGATTTTTCTCTATCAATTTTTCTTTTCCTTTTGCTGAGACCATACCTTAATGTCTGCCACCTCCAGCCCTGCGCCGTGTGAGACCAGATACTGCACACAGTCCACATGGCCTTTAGCTGCTGCTAACCTCAGTGGTGTACAGCCGAGATGATTCTTACTGTCAATCTGCCTAGGAACACAGTATTATGTACCATAGGTTATACATGTATAAAGTTTAGCAACAACATACCTCTGCAAATTGACTTGATTGAATTCGTCTTGTCTAACCAGAATCAATCCTTTAATGCCACAGTCTGAAACTTATCTATATCCAAGTTTCAGTTACTTATACTTTTGGCAAAGCCCTGCCCACCAACCTTCCCCTGTCCTTAGTGCTGAAGGACCTTCCCTCTGTTTTGTCCTTAGTGCTGAAGAACCTTCCCTGACCTTAGTGCTGATTGCTGAAAGACCTTCCCTGTGCCCTGTCCTTAGTGCTGAGGGTGCTGAAGGACCTTCCCTGTTCCCTGTCTTTAGTGCTGATTGCTGAAAGACCTTCCCTGTCCTTAGTACTGATTGCTGAAAGACCTTCCCTGTCCCCTGTCCTTGGTGCTGAAGGACCTTCCCTGCTCTTAGTACTGAAAGACCTTCCCTATCTTTAGAGCTGAAGGAATTTCCCTGTCCCCTGTCCTTAGTGCTGAAGGACCTTTCCTATCTTTCGTGTTGAAAGACCTTCCCTGTCCCCTATCCTTAGTGCTGAAGAACCTTCCCTGTCCTATGTGCTGAAGAACCTTCCCAGTTCCCTGTCCTTAGTGCTGATTGCTGAAAGACCTTCCCTGTCCCCTGTCCTTGGTGCTGAAGGACCTTCCCTGTCCTTAGTGCAGAAGGACCTTCCCTGTCCCCTGTCCTTAGTGCTGAAAAACCTTCCCTATGCCTGTCCTTAGTGCTAAAGGACCTTCTCTGTCCTTAGTGCTGAAGAACCTTCCATGCCTCCTGTCCTTAGTGATGAAAAACCTTCCCTGTCCCCTCTCCTTAGTGCTGAAGGACCTTCCCTGTCCTTAGTGCTGAAGGACCTTCCCTATCTTTAGTGCTGAAGAACCTTCCAACCCCTGTCCTTAGTACTGAAGTACCTTCCCTGTCCCCTGTCCTTATTGCGGAAGGACCTTCCCTGCCCCCTGTCCTTAATGCAGAAGGACCTTCCCTGTGCTTAGTGCTGAAGAACCTACCCTGTCCTTAGTGCTGAAGAACACCCCCTGTCCCCTGTCCGTAATGTTAAAGAACATTCCCAGTCTCATGTTATTAGTGCTGAATATCAATTAAAAAAAGAACTTGTATGTACACACCGAAACAAAATACTATAAACATGTGAAACACAGAGCTATGGAGGCTAGGATTATCCCTTACCCTTTCATATCACCTTCTGCCAGCTGTCTCAAGCCATCCAGATCTCCGGTCTCTGCTGCCGTGTGCAGCTGGTTGTCCTCCCCTTCCTTCAGCGGTACCAGCTGCCTCAACACTGCCGACAGTCTCTGCTTCTGAACTGCTTCCATCTTGCAGACGAATGAGACAACACAGACTTGTATTGGTATTAGCTAAGGACAGATTGATAGTCATTACCTGTGAAATATAAATGAATGGATTTTTACGATTTGATATTAAACGTTTACATCTTTTTGGGTTGTGGAGACTCATCTAGATCTTGGCTCCTTTAGCGGCTTTCTCTGGAAATGCAGTTTTTAATTAGTTTGAGGGTTGATTAAACTGCAAAGCACTTGAAGCAGAATAACTCTTGAAGTGTATGTATTGATTGTTAAAAAATAGATGACTAAATAAATTGTGGGATGCTCCCTTCAAATGGATTTTCAACAATATGAATTTGAAATTGAAAATTCCATTGTTTCACTAGTAAACGACTACCAATCTGTCCTAATACCACACGCCGATTCATTCACTAGGCCTAGTCGTGAAACTGTTTCTTAGGACAGCCATTGTTCAAATAAACACTGACACGCCCCCGACACGCCCACCAACCAAAACATATTTGCTTCAGTACGTGGCACGAAACTCACACACATCTATCACCTGTTACTTTAATACATCAGCCATTAGATTCACCCACCGCTCTCTGAACCGCAAGTCTACGAAAACCACGCCTTCCGCACTGGTATTCCAGTGCTGAATCAACGGACGAATCGGCATCAGCACTGGTTTTCCAGTGCTGGCGAAAGTTCAGCACTCGTTTTCCAGTGCTGAAGAAAGTTCAGCACTGGTTTTCCAGTGCTGAAGAAAGTTCAGCACTCGTTTTCCAGTGCTGAATCGCTGTATTCCAGTGCTGAGTTTCTTTCAGCACTCGTTTTCCAGTGCTGAAACTTGTCTCAGCACTCGTTTTCCAGTGCTGAATGGAGTTCGGCACTCGGTTACCAGTGCTGAATGGAGTTCGGCACTCGGTTACCAGTGCTGAATGCGCGACAGAGCGGCGGTGCCAGGTCACGGGTCATGTCAAAGGTCATTCAGCACTGGTTACCCAGTGCTGAAACCGCCGTCAGCACTGGAACCGAGTGCTGATGTACAAAAACCACGCCTTCAGCACTGGATTTACCAGTGCTCGGGGACAATTCGGCACTGGAAAACGAGTGCTGAAAAATCCCCAGCACTGGAAAACGAGTGCTGAAAAAAACTCAGCACTAGAAAACGAGTGCTGAAAAAAACTCAGCACTAGAAAACGAGTGCTGAAAAAAACTCAGCACTAGAAAACGAGTGCTGAAAAAAAACTCAGCACTAGAAAACGAGTGCTGAAGTGTTTTCAGCACTGGAACGTTTTTCTTGCCAGTGCTGAGAGAAGTGCAGAGAAGTGCAGCATGGTCACTTGAACTTACTTACTTTGTGATTAATTTAGAATAAACAATGACCAACTTTATTCCGACACAATTTTGTCATTTTGTTCATTGTGTAATTGTATAGTAGATATAACGTTAGGTATGAGGGATGTGTCACAAAAAAACAACTTTATTTCTTTCTTTCTTTCTGGTCATAAGTTGTATCTTTGTTTCGTGATTGTGATGTGCGATACAGCTCTTTTGGGAGAGATTTGGGTGAGATTTGGGTGGCCCTGAAAAGGGCCCACCGGAAGATCTTACTCAAAAATCGGTCACGTCGAGGATTTATAGTCAGAGCAGCGTCAGAGCACTTTACCCCGGTAATATAGAAAAATCTGTCATAGATATACGCTATGGCTAATTTCAGTGAATAGTCCGGAAAAATACTACGTTTTGAAATCGCAAGTAAGTCACCGCCGTAACGTATCTCAGCACTAGTTTTCCAGTGCGGAATATTTGTCAGCACTCGGTTTCCAGTGCCGAAGCTTGTCTCAGCACTCGGTTTCCAGTGCTGACGTCGAGTTCTCCAGTGCTGAACTCCACTCAGCACTGGTTTTCCAGTGCTGAACTTCACTCAGCACTGGTTTTCCAGTGCTGAACTAAACTCAGCACTGGTTTTCCAGTGCTAAACTAAACTCAGCACTGGTTTTCCAGTGCTGAAGCCAATTTCAGCACTGGAACCGAGTGCTGAAAAAGAAGAGCGTGGTTTTCGTAGTTTTGCCTCTGAACCCAATAGGTAGTGCTCCACGCTTGAAATCATTCCGCCACGCGTTTATTTTTAGTCAAACCATAACGTGAACGAAAATAAAGCGCGCTGTCAGGTCAAAGGTTTCGCTTACCAAAAAGAGGGCGGAGAAACGTTGCAGAAATTCGTCTGTTCGGGGGCTTTATTTGAGCTTCAGAAAAGCTGATACCCTGATACTCGGTAAACAAATCATACTATATTTGATCATAACAAAAGCGTTTGAAACTCATGGAATATATGTTGTCAGTATTTTATAAATATGTTTACATGTTGTCGCCCTAATTGCGTCATCAGAGGTCAAGGCCGAAGTTCACTGACCGTGATGCTCCGCGGGTCCCACGCCTGCGCAGTGAGGAAGTCTGTAGCTTCCCTGGAAATATTTCCTGTTTTTTTTCTCGTGAAAAACGAAGAAAATTCCTTTTATTTTTGCGTAACTGCATCTCATACGTACAGCCGATTCTGCGAAGACACCTCGGATGGTACACTGCACTCCGGAGAACAGGGGACGCGTTTAATTTGGTGTTTAGTCCTCTGAAAGTGGCTTGTGGTGTACTGATTTCTACGTTAGCGTCGCAAGCCACGGACTCCGCTTTTGAAGAGCCGCTCAACGTTTTCTGGTTTATTTTATTTGCTGGAATAGCTGAAAAATCGTACGGAATCAGCCATGGCATGGGCTCGGTCTTCGGAAAACTCCCTCGGGGCAGCCGCCGATGCCGCCGACAACCTGACCGCCGACTTCGACGCCAGTCTGTCGGGACTCGGGCACGAACTCGGGTCCGCCGCGTATAACATGAGGTGACGTGGTGAAGATTATGCTAATTTGTTGTTGTTTGTTGTTGACAAAGTCTGTGATGATGAATACAAGTTGATCGATTTGCCTTCAGTTTGTTGAGATATGAAATTGCTTCCCAACTTGGTGATCTTGTTTACAATTTTAACATAAGCTGATCATAGATTGACAGACAGGGGCAAAGGTCAATGACTCTAGGTGACCTCGCAAGTTGATGGACAGATTTATTGTGAGGAAAACCTTTGTCAGGGATTATTGACATGTATGAACCAAACGTAAACATAGAGTAAAGTCTTCTGACAGATGCGGGCAGCATGCCCTTTTCCGTAATTCATATTTCCACGCAATTTGGTAGCCGAACTGCTCAAATCTAACACGGGGCATTATTAATGTGTTCAACATGAAACATAATTGGTACCTCAATTTAACGTTAAGCGATCACTCCTCAAAAACCTAACCAAGCCCGATCTTTTTATTTCAGTGAGGTCTTGGCTCTGCCCATCTTCAAGCAAGAGGGACTGGAGAACAGGTCGGTTGATGTTCTTCTTTGTGCTACAAACAGTTTCTTTTTCCCTGTCACCTGCAACTTCCAATAAGATAAATTTTAAGTGTCGGACAATGTGCATTAATTGAAGATTCCCGTCTTAATTATAGATTTAGAAATTTCCACCTTATTTCCGCAAAGGTTTTTTAAGCCACAATTTTTGAAATTAAATGAAGTAAGTCCCATTATTTTTGTCCATAACAATCTGTAACTTGTACTGTTGTGTTGTTCCCAGTTTCCAGTATATCTTGTGCGCGGCCACATCTCCAGCGTCCAAGATCAACGAAGAGACTGTGACTTATCTCAACCAGCGTAAGTCTGCAACTCTGCTTATTTTTCTTACATAAATGCGACATGATAAATAAAGAATACAACACAGTGTATTCCGTATCACCCAATGTTGACCGCGGGTCATTCGTCCAAAGGCCAGAAAGCGATCCAACCCGTGGGAGGGTTGGGACCGAGTGTGGTGCACTGCTGTACACTTTTTCTGTCATGCTCGCCCGGGAAAGCGCACAGTTCAAGGCAAAGTGCGCCAGAAGTTGTGAAAATTTTGTGTCCTTAAACAAAAGAATTATAAGAATGGTTCCATTGTCTGAATCCGGTAACAAAATTTTCAATAGCGATGCACACAAAGCACATTTAAATTATTCTATGGAAGCCCATGTCACTTGTGATGCAAGTAGAAGCCTGTGGTATACCATAAAATACAGACCATTACAGTAACGTAAAGGCCCAGGTTTGACAGACAACTTTATGATTGGTGAGATGATATCACAAATGAAAGGTGACTTGTTTTTACAAACATTTTTATATCTCCTACACACAGGTCAGTCGTATGAGCTGAGATTAAAACGTCTTGGAGACAACAGCAGTTTTCAAGGAGGAGAGCTACTTAAGGTAAGAATTAGCACTCCAGTTAACATGAGCTCTGCTTCTATGTGGGTCAATCTTATTATTGCTTGTACTAAAAACATTGTATAGGAGTAGTTTACCTTGCTTTCAAAGTAAACTGAAACTGTGTGCATTTAATCATGTACTGTGAATGCATTTACGCCTGTGGCTGTTTTATTATGCGGTAGGAGGGAAAGAGAGGTTATTAAAGTTCACAGTTGAACCAATTCTGTAGTACAGTAGAATTAGAAAATACATTTTTCATATGTTTTTATTTCGTATTAAGAGGTCACTGTGAAAAGTGCGAAAATAAAACTGGCTTGAACATGTACTGTTCATGTACGTATATCTGTTTTAACTTTGAGTAATGGCTTTAGATTGTATCAGGCCACCTGCTGTACCTTTGTTCTAAGATTTATTATCACAATCTGTAAGTTCAACATGCAATTTGACTATAAATCAATCACAGATGTAACATGAGAAATCTAGATATATTAGCTTAGCCATATGGAGTTTCATGTATCATGTTCAAAGTCACCTTGTAACGTTCTAATAACTGTTTATTTGCCCCCCTCCCACCCAGAGTGTTGTGCGGGTGGTGTTCGATGACATGTAGCAGGTTCAAAGTCACCTTGAGAGGTTCTAATAACTGTTTATTTGCCCCCCTCCCGCCCAGAGCGTTGTGCGTGTGGTGTTCCATGACATGTAGCATGTTCAAAGTCACCTTGAGAGGTTCTAATAACTGTTTATTTGCCCCCCTCCCGCCCAGAGCGTTGTGCGTGTGGTGTTCCATGACAGAAGGTTGCAGTACACAGAGTATGAACAGCTGGCTCAATGGAGGTCAATTAGGCCGAATGAAAGACTTCTTGATATTGGTATGTTTTGAATATTTTATGTTTTGTTATTAGATAAAACACATTGAAAGTAACACAAGGTTACTGCCTTATTTCATAAGCCTGACTTACATCTATGAATTGATAGCCAGCTATTGTTATTATACAAGTTCATTGAGCAGAAATGATATATATTCAATATACAAATTTATGTCCTAGGACGGAGGGACGGGTCCTTGGGACAGTCCTGGTTGTATACTAGTTTGTAATATTTACTGTTCCATTCAGAATTCTTGCAAAGCGATATTTGAACAACTTTTGTTTCTTCCCAGACATCCCGCTGTCGGTGAACATCTATGACATCAGGAAGGACCCTACTGCTGTCAACAAAGTGGAGTTCCAATGGGACCCCAACAAAGATACCTCTGTGGCAGTACAGGTATTTAAAAACATTTTTTTCTTCAGTCTGTTGGCAATGTGGGTTTATACCTGTGTTATTCAGTGTCACCATCCTTCAGCATAATTTATACCACATCAGCTTTGCAGGCACACAGAAGCAGCTGCTTGCATCACATGAAATGACTTCAGTTTTTGTTACCAGTCCTGTAGTGTAAACTGTACATGTTGCAATGTTTGTGGTGGATTTGTTTTCGTGGTGACCAGTAATTCTACTGTACTACAAAGTAGTACAATAATTAGACAAGTTGTTTCAAACGCAAAAACCTCCTTTACCCTCCTACCTTGAAGTAAAACCAAAGCGAAAGTAAGCATTTACTGTATGCAGGTACTTTGCATGTCATCTGTCTTTCTCACAACCAAAAGAAAGAATCGCTCTTAATCAGTGAGCTAAACTGGTTCGTGATCACTTTTCTCACTCTATTAACAATGTTAATACTGCTTTGTTTGTTTCCTATCCCAGGTCCACTGCATAAGTACAGAGTTCACGGCACATCGCCATGGAGGAGAGAAGGGCATCCCCTTCCGTATTCAGGTGGACTCTTACTCCGTAGACGATGAGCACCTCAACTCTGCTTCATGTCAGATCAAGGTGTTCAAGGTACGCAGACGTTTCTGTTTTTTATTGTTGACAAGCAAATAGTTTTGTTCCATTGTTTGATAAGGAAGAACAAGAGCCTATAGTAGTAATTGTTCCTGCATGCAATGGCCTGTAATGTTTGGGTGTGATTGGTGCGGCCAGAGTATTGAGCCATCAAGAAAAATTCTAGTTTAGTGTGGGACAGCTATGACGTTATGGATAAACTTTGTGCAGTGTTACATTGATTGGGCTTGTTTAAAAAAATGTTTGAAAAAGTATAAGTTTACAAGGGCTCCCTTGGAAATCAGATTTATAGATAGATGAATGGATAACTTCAAACCAACGTTTCCGTCTGTTTTTGAAGGTTAGACATCCAGTTACCCAATATATAAAGAGAATTCAAAGTCTACAACTGGATAAGAATTCAGAGATTTATTTCCGGACGTTTCGAGTGACATCCGTCACTCTTCTTCAGCGTCACTAAAATGAACTAGCAGAACTAACCAGTACCTATTTACAATAACTAGAAAAACCAGTTTTACATGGCAAATCACACAGTCATGCATAAGAGGTATTGAAATGTAAGACAATGTTTCTGTCTGCTTCAGCCGAAGGGTGCTGATCGAAAGATCAAAACAGATCGAGAGAAGATGGAGAAGAAGCCAGACAAGGACAAGTACCAGCCGTCGTACGAGTACACCATCCTCACCGAGGTCTGTATCATGCCCCTACATGATGCACAGCAGGTGAATATACATACATGGAGAAACTAACAACCGTTAGCCATTACCCATTAGGTGACCTGTGGCTACTGTAAATGCAGAAATGTTCACGGTGGTTTTGTGTTTGCGGTTTTCAAGGTAAGCTCTTTGCCGTGAACTTAAAACCACTGCGAAATGTTTTGCGCTCCTACCCCCTTGTCTACTATTGTCGCAAACGTGAACTGAAAACTACTGCGAACACTCCATTTTCTCCCTACAGCGAAATTAAAACCACACGAACTGAAATCCATTTACAGTATCTTGTCCAAAAATGTAGTACCGTAAGTCTTGAAACTTTTGCAGTGGTTTCTTTTTTCCAGTGACCATTCAACCACGAATTCATGAATATGTTTTATCAATGTATTTCTTCTGTACTACAGAAGTGTTTCCACTGTGAATTTAAAACACTGCAAAACCTCCTTTTAAGTTCTACCATTAAAAAAAACATTGCGAAAGTACATGAATTTATGGTATTTTAGAAATCTAGTTGGAAAGCTCAATAATTATACATGTGGAGGCCTTCAGAAACGTTTCTATAACGTAACTGTATGCAAAAAAAAAGAACTTCTGACTCTATTTTATCAGGTCACCAAATGAGTAATGGTTAATGACTTGTTACATTTAAAAGGTTAAAATGTACAAAGTTGAGTTTGTACCCTGGTCCTAACTACTTATTGGGAGGTTAGGAGTTCGAATCCCGACTTTTGCCGTTTCCCAACTGCAAAAGAGTTGCATAACTTAGGACTGGAAGTTTAGCTTTGGTCCATTATTCATTCCCCTTGTTCAGAAGTGTAGGGAATAGCTATTGAGTCTGTATGTTACATGTATGATGCATTTTGTATAAGGAAGGAAGAGTAGGTTTTCAGTAAGCAAAAAACTTAACCCTCTCCCTGCTGCCTAACCCTGTAACCAGTACAAATTTTATGGCAAACAACTACTTCAGCAGGGAGAAGGTTAATCCAGACATACCAAATTTTTGTATTTACAATGTACATTATGTTTACCTTTATCATGGAGCGCTGTTAAGTGCAGTTTAGAAACATGTCAACAGGAGGCACTTTTCGTACATTGCTCTCAGCACATTGGAAAAGCCCTACAAATGCATTGCTTTAGTATAGGAGCCTGTCAATTTGTCTAAAACTTGGATGCTGTTCATTCTGTTTTGTCCTTACTTCCATGTACAACCTGGGCTCAGGAAAACGTGTTTCAGCCCGGAACATCACCTCAGCACAACGTTGTAAGGGTTTCAAACATTGGGTGAAGTCTTCATGAAATAACTTGGTTGTTTCCACTGTTAGATTTTGCACATCCATAAGCACGATATTGTACTGAACCGAATGAGTTCATGTTTATCAATTTTGACCACTCTTTCAGCAGTAGGTTGATTAAAGAGGGTCTGCATGGGGTCTAGGCATTACGCTAAGTCCAGAAAGTCAATTACAAAAAATGTGGCCAACTCGCTGCAAATTACGGGGATGAAAAAGTTTTCCCTACGAAATATGACAAATCAAAATAGCTTACTAACAGTAACAGAAAAGGAACATGCAGGCCCTCCTTAAAACATTGAAAGCCCTTGTCACTTTAGATATGGAGAGCACTTACAACTTATAGCTCCACCGCTACATATTTTACAATGTAGATATTCAAATTGAGTGACGTATGTGCTTTCAAATTACACATCCAGTACCAAATTTAGATTTAAGGTTTTTAATGTGGTGTGCTTCAAAAGGGGTAAAAGACTTCCGAATTTAAAGTGACCAGTGTCAAAATATTACACACAACCAATTTGTTTTGTAGGTCTACACTTCTTCTCTAACATGTTATAAATGTGTTTCATGTTAATTGGTTATCCCTATTTTGATTTGTTCAACTTTCCATTTCCGTTGGTGTTTGCATGGTCCCATTGGTGATACAGTTAACACTGTGCTGTGTTTATGTTTACAGTTGAGTACGCCAGATGCCTCCTTCAACTCACCAGCTAGCAGCAGCTTCAACAGCAGTTTCCAGACGCCACCTGACATAAACAGGTTAGTCAGGGATCTTCCTGAAGAATGGAACAGTGGCGCTCCTCCATCCTGTTATAATCCCAGCTCCATCCTGTTGATTTTCACAAAGTTAGGGTATTTCTTCCAATATTGCTCAAAACTCGAGATTTCATTAATTAATCGTAGACAGGATGTAATGACAATAAAGCTAAAGTTGTAGGAAATAACTTTCCAAAATGCAACAGCTGTTCTCCTCTTGACGGGTGCATGACCCCCTCCGACATGCATCCTTCATGCTTGGTACCCTCCCTCCATACTGCTCTATATTTCTGGGGAGTAACATCCCAGGCTTGCCCTGGACACGGCTGGAAAAGAATCACATCGTCCTATTGGATGGGGAAGTAAAGTCGGCAGCCCAGTGTATGAGGGAGCTTTAGGACATCAAACCTTTGCCATAAAAGAACCCAACACAACATCGAGAATTTAGAGTAGGGGTGACCCAGTGTGCTTGGCCAAAAATATGCAAGCCGTAGCAAAGCCGCACTGTTGCACTAACTGCTAATGAAAAAGCGTCATGCTTCGTCCTCTGTTTGACTGCTTTCTTTCTTGGAGTGGAAATACTATGTAAGTTCCTCTACTTTTGCAAGGATTTAATTTTGCAGCAGATGGGAAAGGAGGTTTTCACAGTGTTTTAAGTTCACGGTCAAAACAATACTGAAGCACAATAAGTCAATAACACATGTGCGGTGACAAAAGTGAAATTGTAATATTTCAAGATTTACACTGTACAGTAGTGGCTGAAGTAAGGTTGAAATACAGTACCCATGTGCAGCCTTCAAATCAATTTTTAAAAAAATTAACGATTGCTGTTTCTGTAAGGGCCTATAACAACAGAGGATCTTTAGAATATATGGAGTCGGACTAAAAGTGGTAGTGTCTTTGTATGGTGCAGTTTAGACCTTCCAGAATAGGAACTGTTGTGTATCATCCAGAGGACACTTTCATGTCTTTTGATTTGAATGAGCCAGTTAATGCCAGTGCAAACCAGTATGGAGTTTCCATGGACCCCTGCCACCATGATATATGTACATGACACTTAAGCTTGTTTGTTACCTCGGTGAAAGGGAGTTTCATTTCAAGTTTTGGTTTGTTTGCTTGTCTTGTCTGTTCGTCTTTTTGTGTTTCTTGTAGGTCTTGGGGAGATGAAGGTCAAGGTCAATTTTAGGCCTCCTGGCAGTTTTCATTGGAACTGAAGCAGAACTTCCTGTATTCTTGACATGCTGTGGTCTTGATTTATTTGGTGGCAGATTGCTTTTGACGTTAGGAAGAAGCTGGGTAGACCTTGTTGTGATTATGCCAAATAGAAATAGCACTTACTCAAGCAGCTGGATATGATCAAGGAGGTTTTAAAACCTCCTTGATATGATTTTGTAATTGGTCAGACGTTTCAAGTAACATCCACTACTTTTCGTCAGTGACACTGGACAGGTGCGATCACTTCTTTTTGATTGATTTCAATGCCTGAAAACCAAAAGCCTTATTGTATGCTATCACATATATAGATAATTGGACACACAGTATTAATTTTCCTAGGCCCAACTTTTTATGTCTTGGCATAAAACTTATTCTTTGCCCCACATTGACAAGAAGGCCAATTTGTTTGTTTATAGAAGTTGAATTTGTATTATTGTCATAGAGGAAGGGGGAGACAAACACTGGTAAAACCTTTAAGAATTGGTCTGTAGTATCTCCCCAGTATACAAAACATGTAATTATGACATGTTTGATGAGAATCAACACAAAAAAGTACCTTCCTAATCCTGCAGCTTTACCGCTCTCCGGTTTAATTTGGTTCGCGCTAAGAAGAATTACCGCAAAATGAAGTTTTACGACACCCCACTGGGGTATCTTGGGAAGTGTGAAATCGGTGAATTACCAACCTTCAGATGTAATTTATTCAGATATCAGTTGTTTGATTAACATATGTTAACATGAACTGCTGACTTGAAGTGTGTAAAATCAATACAATACAGACATTTGCCCAGTTGATTTGATCAATAAACTTGTAAAGAATAGAAATAGCTACTCACAGTCCCTTCATGTAACAAACAACACTGATACTGATAGAGCCTTCAATCAATTGACTGTCCAAAATATCACAAAATAGGAAGCTATAAATTGTAATTTGTATGTACATGTATGTCAATTTGAGGAATAACAACAATGTAAGTAACAGACTTTTTACACATATTTGATGATAACACTATAAACTGTATTATGTATGTTACAGCTTTAAAAGCTTTTATACAGTCCACAGTGTAGTTTGCCAAGCCCCTGAACACATGCTGTCCTTGAAATCAGCTGATAACAATCATGAGACACCAGTCCTGCAGTAATTGACTGGGATCCAGTGGCAGCCAGTCTTGGCAGGTTGTATCAGGAACGCACCATGTCGGCTCAGAGGGGTGTCCTTTGGCCTACGTGTGTGCTTTCACATATACTGCCATACAAACACTCTTTTGTTGTTATACTGTTTGGTCAAGATTGACGTTCTGTCATGGAAGCCCAAATGTTGTAATGGTGGAAGGGAGGGGACAAAGCAACGTTCAGAGGTACAATGTTATTGTGTACCTTTGTTTACAATATTACATGTGTATCTACCCGTTGTTTTGTGGGCAACTTGTTTTTTTTTCTGTTATATAATATGCTGTTGTGAAGAACAGCCACAGATATGTATATGTATACTTTTTTGTAAGTGTTTTATCGGGGGTTATGTTTTTTAATGAAAAATTTCAGTTAATACTGTCTAAAGAACCAGTAAAGGTGGCACAAATTCCTCCTTCCGGATATAGAGTACATGTAAAGGGACCAGAATGATCTTGTGTGTGTTTTTGCAAGGAAATTTCCATGGTTTATGTTGTGTGTAATGGTTTTTGGCAGACTGCCAAAAAATCCTTTTTTGCACAATGATGTTATTCTGGAAAATATCAAATGTTTTCTGTTCCCATTTCCCAAACCCTAGTCCTTACCCTATAGAGGCCTTTCTGGTTTGTCCCTAGAATGCTCAATACATATAGATGTGGCCCAGTTTTGTCAAGGACATTATGGTTTGACATGACAAGCACACACACCGGATATGCAAATAAGGCTGTCTGGCGGGAACCAGTTGAAACCCATACAAACCTGACTGGACTTTTTAAACCAAACCTACACGCAGTATCTGTAGCAGAGTGTTTGTGTACACAAATAGAGAAGGTCTCTATATCTCTGCTGGCTCTATTGTTACAGGGTCTTGTGTGATATTTTGTGGGAGGGAAAGGTTTCCCCATGGTTGTAAAACGCGAGGGTGCTGGTCCGATGTTTGGATTTGCCCATGACCCTGGGGACTGTGACTGTGTTTATGAAGTCATCGCGCCCTTCAGCTTTCTTCAGATAAAAGACAAGTATGTTTGGTGTTTGCATTGAAAAATGTTATATGTGTGTTGGGTGCTTTTCATCTGCCTGAGTTGAATATTTATCCGATGAAATATTTCTGTATTGTCCCTGTAAGGGTCGTCTGCAACAGGAATTACCAGCATTCAAAAGTATGCCGTATGGTAAATTCAGCACAGTCGCCAATGTATTTATTACATTGTAGAAAAGTATGTTTTGGTGTTTGCTTTGAAAAATGTGATGTGTGTGTATATTGTTTTTCATCAGTCATCAAAATTTTGTCCAGTATAGAATTGTCTGTATTTTCCCTGTAGTTGAAGGAGGGCTGCTATAGGAATCACCGGCATGCAAAATTGTGCCTTACGGTAAATTCAGAAATGTTGCCAAATGCATTACATCGGAGAAAACTATGTCTGAGTGTTTGAAGGATGTGATCAGTGTGTTCAGTGATGTGTTATCCATCAGTTGAATTTCTATCTGATGTAGAATTGTCTGTATTTTCTCTGTAATTGAATGGGGGTCTGCATTATGAATTTCGCAAAATTATTGGCACCCATAACATATCGCATTAAATTCAGAAATGTGGCCCAGGCATTATGTCAAGAACCACCACCCACGGTCAAATGGATGCAAGCCCCCATTGTACTGAGCCAAGTATTGCTGCAAAGAATTTTTAGTTTGATACTTGGCGACCTCTGCTGTCTCTCTGTCTTGGACGGAAGGTTGCCCAGCAGTTGGCTGACGCCCTTGATGGGAGGTAAAGCTATGGTCCAACCCCTGTTCATTTCCTACCTGCTTAAGTGCTCGGTCAGGGTGTCTTTTCTCCTCTTAATATGGCTCGCCAGACAGCATGGTTTTTGGTTGGTGCTTCATTGAATTCACTGTAGGCATTGTCATGTTTTTTCAGTCAACTTGTCACTTATTCAAGAAAAAAAGGTACATAATTATAATCTCTTTTAACTTTCTGTCACTGCCTATTAGTGGTGACTCCTGAGTATTTTTACTATTGGGCACTGTGCCGAAATTGTGTTCAGTTACCTCTTTGTGTTTATGAAAAGAAAACAGTTACTCAGGCAACTGGATACAATTTTATCCAGTTGCTTGAGTAACTGTTTTTTGGCGTATCTTATTACATGAATGTCTAACCTTCATTAACCTTTTTTATTTATGGTCTCATATTCATATCCATTTGGTTTAATGAGAAAAAAAATATGCACCTCTTATGACAGCCTATCCAATCAAGAAACAGTACTTCTGGAGATTTTTTTCTTTCTATTGGAAGCACCTGTATTTCACCCCATAAAACAGTCCTCTCAACAATATCTATGGCATTTATACCTGCAATTAGCCACTTTTAGTGCAAGAGGCCCTCTTGTGCCATCTGGGCAAGAAAGCGTACATGTCTGACCCATGCCGACACGTTCTTAAATAATCTTGTAAATAACAATCAAGCTTTAATCTCAATACTTTTTTTATATCAGGTGGGATTGATGAAACTGAATTTACAATCAACCTAGATTTACGTTTTGGTGGCCCAATTATTTTTTAGACACTAGCAACAATACAGGAACAATGCTTGGTTGTTTGCTTAAGTGGAACGTTGGCCTCTACCCACTACTCTTGAATCATCATACATGACACCCTAGAAGCTTCTATCCAGAGTAGCATATGCTGTTGTAGCTTTCCCCAAGCTGTCAGTTTGTCGTCCTGTATAAGCCTGGAATTAGCGATTTGCATGTACATCATATGTCATTACCCCAGGCCTCCACCGCGGAATGATGATACCACAAATATGTGTTCCCATTACATTTAATTTAGTACTAGTAATGTACTGCGCAATTGTCCCAATCACAACCTTAAAACACTGCAAGAAACCCCATCCCCCCAAGCCATTGCAAAATTGAATGCCCGTGAAGATACATAAATTATCGGTTTGCTTACATAGAGGGATACTGTAAATGCAGAAATGTTCGCAGTGGCTTTATGTTCGCAGTTTTCGCGGCGACCGTTTCACCGCGAACATAAAACCACTGCGAACATTTTTTTCCAATACTGTAGCAGTATATGACTTATAGCACTGCCGCGAACTTAAAAACACAGAGAACACTCCATTTTTCCCTTAACGCAAAATAAAAAACATGCTAAGTTAAATGCATTTACAGTATTGAACCTAAAGGATGTCTTAAATGCTGCAAATTCAAAGTGACCAGTGTTTGTGCCATTCTTATCACCTGACTCTTTCCAGCATGATTTTTCCAAGTCTGTTCCTTACACTTGCTTAATTTCTCTCCCACAGAAGTCTGCAGAGCCCCACCAACTCTGTTCCAACCCCCACTGAGGATGTGGTGGACAAAGCTGGATCTCCTGAGGTGAGACACATTCTTGTCATTTATACCAACAGTTATTTGTCTTTTTGCCAACAATTATCAAGGTTAGGCTGATTTGGCCACCTCCCCGAGAGCTTGTGGCCATTCACGTCTAACTCAGGAGAACCATTCCCATTCCCAAAAGGACCTCAGGACTCTTTATCACGATGAAAATGAGTCATGATCAGCCTCCAACACTATGGTAACAGATATTAATAAACCTAACGTAATGGTGCAACTGGCAAAACAGAAAATGTTTATGTGATTTTATTAGAAATGTCTTAATTCTCTTTTATAAATATCTCGGGAAAAACGTCTAAATATATATGCAAATTTTGTCAGTTTTTTTTTTACATTTTTCCAGAAATTTGTTCAAATCCTTGAAAATATTCCTCCTTGATTTGGATTCTAAGACTTGTATAAAGTGTTCATGAGCTTGATATGTTGTGTTTCTTTCCACTTTCTATGTTTGTGATCTTGATGGCAGCCCTTGGCACTGCCATCAGAGGTACTGAGCACTGTAAATCATCATCTATATGTCTCATCTTAGTCTTTGCAGTCTTGTGATGTTGTATGTACAGTTGCCAAATTTGTCAGACTGCAATCTACCCTATACACAGATCCCATAGCCCCACCCACATCTGTCAAAAATGTAGGAACGCAAACATAAAAATGCAAATATTTGATGGACGTGCAGCCACTCTCTCATTGGTCAAACTGCTAATTGCTGTGCCATCATTGGTCAAACTCCTGATTGCCATGCTATCATTGGTTGTACTGCTATTTGTGATAGACAGGATCGGTCTATTCTACATGTACATGTTGTTGCTCTAAGTTCACTCCTCTTGTTCCCTCCCTGTCGAATAGTCTACCCATCACCATTTAGATGTTAAGCCCTTACAACTGACAATTTTCTTCCAAGTTGTACAGCTTTACACTGCATGCTGCACATATTTTGTGCACTGAGTTTCCCTGTTACTATAGCAAACAGTTAAACTTTTAAAACTTTAAATCTACCAATTACATACTTATAACGTTTCTTCCTATATTTCCAGCCACTCTCTCCAGGCGCCAGCATCCAAGATACGCAGAACTGGCTTGTGCACAACAGATTCGGCAACTATGTCAGAACGTTCAATAACTTTGCAGGTTGGTTCTAGAGTCTTACCTCTCATACTGTAAATCTTGAAATGTTCACTGTGGTTTTAGGGACCTCTCCACCATGAATTCATAAAACTGAGTATTTGTGTTTCCATTTTACATGTGTTGCTACTGTATTAAAAAATTGTTTCAACCGCAAACTTAAAACATTTTGAAAACTTTCTTTCCCCTTCTTCTAAATGTCTATCTTTTTGTTTGTGTAGGAGCTGACTTGTTGAGATTGACAAGGGAAGACTTGGTGCAGATATGTGGCCCAGCTGACGGCATCAGACTCTTCAACGCCCTTCAAGCCAGGTAACCATGACCACTGTTACCATGGCAACCACTATCTCTGAGTCTGTAACTACGACAACCCACAGGAATATATTTGTCGATAGCTTTGCATCATAGCCAGTGAACTATGGCTTCCTTGGCCCAAGAAGATACACGAGTTGGATGTCCTTTAAGTTACACATGACTTGTTCTTACCACTGGTCTTCTTTCATCTTTTCAGAGCGATCAGACCGAGGTTGACCATATATGTCTGTCTGGAGTCACAACATGGTAAGTCCTGCTTCTTGTAGCCATGTGCAGTAGTACTTCCCTCATGACCTCAATGAAAAGCGGCCTGCGTGCCGATATGAGCTTATCATGAATAAACAAAGGTTCAAACAAACTTGTGAAGGAGTGTTGTAGTGGAAGAGTTCTATGAATAGCCTATCAGTATCAGATGGATTTTAGATCTGAAATGATAATTCTTTCATTTCTACAAATCATAATGTTTCTCTGCATCCTTTATGAGTGTCTCAGTTAGCAGTACCTCAAAGACTAGCTACCAACTTCCTAACACTGATCTTGTGCGGTACTTTACACGACTTCCTCACTCCACCCAAGACAGTGTAAAAACGAGTATATTATGTGTGGGTCACGACACCAGCAAGAGCTGCCTGTGTTCCACGTGTATTGCACTGTTGCAATTTCAATAAAATCCAAAATCCAAAAGTCTGAGTCCTGCTTCTTGTAGCCATGTGCAGTAGTACTTGTGAAGGAGTGTTGTAGTGGAAGAGTTCTATGAATAGCCTATCAAAAGGATTTGAGAACTGAATGATTACAGAAAGATGAGGAAACTTTCTCCTGAACAAACCTGTGAACATTGACTTGGTCTGTTTTTCAAGTCTACCATGCGATCTTCCTGGAGAACCTGTGTGTAGAAGAGCTGAAGCTGAAGATTGCCCAGCTGTTCAATGCCTCCCCGTCACAGTTAGCTGATCTCTACAGACAAGGACCCACCGGCATCCATGTCATCATCACGGATCAGGTAAGGATTCAGTCTTCTCTGCTTATTTTGTTACTAAAAATATGCTATTTCAACCTCAAGGTCTTTCTTGTTCAATGTCAAGAGAAATTGTATGGAAACATCAATTGATATCAAAGCCAATTATAAAAGTTTCAGGGGGAACTTTCACAAGGATCTTAATCTCATTAAAAAGATGTACTTCTTTACTGACTTTTTGGGGTGATGATTTGTTTTGATTATCAAGTGTCATTAGGTAAAGCAGTCATCCTCAATTGAGGTGAAACATAATGCTTTGTAGCTAGTGGTAGTGCAATGCGGCTTCGCTAAGGCTCATGATTTTGGCCGAGCACATCTGGTAACCCCTACTCTTCTCTTTAAGTGTGTTGGGTTCTTTTACGTGCAGAGGTTTGAGACTTATGCTCACCAACACGTTTGTTAAATTGCTCATTGTATTCCTTCTGCAGATGGTGCAAAATCTCAATGATGAGACTTGTTTTGCCCTTTCCATGGTTAAAGGTAAGGAATACTTTTTGTATTTTGTTTTTAGATAACTCAGTCACTTTTTGCATCATTACTAGTTCTATCCAAGTTCTATAAAATTTCCTTTGTCGGCCAGCTTAAAAAATTGTTTATTGAATTCTTTTTTCTCTCTTTACAGCTGAAAATGATGAGAACAGATACCACGTCGTCTTCAAGTAAACAAAACAAGTCCTGTTAGTTTTATCTTAAATGTATGTTGTCTTCGGAGTTTGTCTAAGGAGGAAAGGAAACTGCTATTAATAGATATCTTAAACTTAAAAAGAGATCACTGTAAGACTGCTTCCAAGCAAAAGGAATATAAAAACACAGAATTACTGAGAGATCTGCTTAAAATTTAAGGTGTACTTGATTGTATTTAGATAAGAGAGCGCTATTCTTCTGAAACAGAAAACGCTACGTCTATCAAAGAAACAAAGAGTAAACGGTCAGGAAAAAAGTGCTTCATTGTGTTTTTCTCAGGGATGGCTCAACATTAGACATTAACACTGCCTTTGCTGAATATTGTATTGCCACTTTGTACAACAATCCTCATCCATTTCCAGAGATGGTATATTCCAGTTCAACTGACTTAACTGTAGACACTAACGGTTCTTACAAAACATATCAATAATTACTCCGTATGTTGTGCCTAAGGGCGGCTATACAGATACAGACAGACTAAACCATTAGCAGGGAAAAATTTCATGATACAAGAAATTATAAAGATTAAATCTATGAAAAGTAGCTTGTTTGAATGTCAGCTTAATTTCATTTCTTTGGTGCTTTTTATAAGAAGACATACCAAAATGGGTAGCTGCTTGAAAAGAAAGAAGCTCTACATGTAATCCGACAATTGCCCCATGATGGCCAGTATTTCTATGTCTGGACTAACTATTTAATATGGTTCAATTACAGTGAAATGAAGGAAATTCAATAAAAAAACTGATTATGTCAGTAGGATATAGACCAAAACATAGCTTTGAAAAGAAGTTTCAAAAGAGATAACTTTGTTTTACACAAATAAAGACAAAGGAAAAAAATAGAGAAAGTTAGTTTTTATTGTGACAGATTCTATTGTCCAAGAGGAAATGGAAATCACAAAATATGAATGTTATTATGTTGTCTATGCCAAGTAATATGAGCTTGCTTGCCCGTATAGTTGTAAAAGCCTAGAAACTTTCCGTTTGTGAACTATGTATATTTTTGGCTGACTGACAACAAATGCTTGTCCTTATTTATAAAAAAGAACGCAGGTAGCTTAAGGTTAGTACTTTGTCTAACAGCAAAAAAATTATTGTATAAGGTCAAGAGAAATTGTATGGAAACAGCAATTTAAATATCCGATTATGAAAGTTTCAGGGGAAAATTTTACAAGGATCTCATTTAAAAGATATACATCTAACTGACTTTTGGGGATGATTATTTGCAGTCTTTAGTCTTGATCATCAAGTGTCATTTCAACCCCATTATTTATCCTTTTTGGTCCGTTCCAAAGTTTGTTGTTAGATCATTGCTAAATTTGTTTTTATGTATTGATGGCTTATAAGTGTAAATAAGGTATTAATGAGCATTTCTGTTTAACGTACAAGTACTGATCATTGCTATTTCTGTACGTGATAATGTTGAAAGCTTTGTAAATGAGCAGCTTTGGTCTTGGTGATTTTATAATAATGTTTGTAATGTAATGAGCTTTGGTTCAACTTAAAAATGTACTGGAATGATGAAAGAAAAAAACTGCCTTGTTGTCATCAATATTGTCGTCTTGTATATTTCTTTACAAGTAATTAAGATCTGAATTATTTGCTTATTCAGTCTAACATTCTCAGTCTACACTGGATTCACAAAACAGTCATACCTATCATTCTCATCACTTAAACAAACATACTTTCTTAAGCACTAACTTATCAGTTATGTTGAAATTGTTACTTATCTATTAACATAGATTGTATCTGTACTACAATCTGTTATGAGTATTAGTACCTTAATAGCTATGATTTTGGACTAGTAGGTCAACGCATTGAGAATGTTGCCGATGGCCGACTTAATCGCAATATAGATACATCATAATGCATAATCATGACAAAACACTTCTACTAAAGAGCCGTATGCAATCTTTCCTTACACACATAACGGCATATACACTGTACTTAGACATTTTAAGTTTTACATTAATTCGCATAGCTACTAACATCATCCGTACATAGCCTTCATATCAAGTTTCCAGCTCTGCCTGGCACAGATGCCATAACTTGCTAACTAATGGTTTCTATAGGTACCACTAGACACCCCACCAGACTCTCATTGGATTGCTAAAAGATAGTAAACATTGGTCAAGTAGAGAATGATTTTCTAGAGCAATTCGCCAGCTATACGAGGGGCATTCGATAATTTTCAGCCTCTCCTAGAAACCAACTCAAATTTTGGCGGATGAAGGTAAAGTATGAAGCCTTATATCTGCCGTAAGGTAATTTAAATAATTCTGGTTATAATGTTTGCAAGCAACATTCTTTTGAAAGTCAGTAGTTAAAGGAGTACTAGACTCCAGAAGGCGGTGTTATTTTCCACTAGATTATGTATCAATGAATACCACCCTGACATTCTTTTTGTTATCTAACTTTTGTCAGGACATTGTAATAAGCCATAGGCTGAGGTTGTTTAATTCAATTAATCAGAAAATAGAGGGTCACTTGGGGAATTCGGTAGAATACTGAATGCTTTTTGATGCGCATTGGACTAGTGGGTACTTTATCGTATACAGTAAAAAGTATTCATTTTTACTTCCTAAAATTATCATCTATTGGAAAATGACTCCCCCCTCTGGACTTTAGGACTCCTTTAACAGGCAATAAAAACATGACATGCTAGTGTGAACAGAGTGTAAGGGTACTCCTCAAGGTAAGACACCTGCAGGTGGACACCTGTGGAGAATAAGCTTCGCCTCTGCCTCCAGGACGTTTCTGAATCTGGTGAATCCGGTCTCGATGCACTCCTGTAAGGCAGTGGTGTAGCACGAGTACAAGTTGTAGTGGGCCCTGGGGATATAAAACAAGATGTAAAGAATATAAAAGATATATAAGACTAGAAAGGCAGCATTTTCAGGATATTTCCCTCCTGACCAATTCAACTGCAACAAAAAATATCATATTACGGATACTGATGTGATACAATGCCTCTCTACTATGGTAAAACGTACGGGCATGTCTAAGTTATCTTTGGCTTTAGTAAGTTGGAAGAGACAAAAGAGCCTTTTGGCTGTTACTTTTCATCAGTGCATCCTTTATGTGTTTCTTTCTATTTTGTTACTACAAACAAGGAAATGAACTCCGTACTTACAGACAGAAAGCTCTGTGCGATAGTCTTCCACTTCTCCTGATCTTGTAAGCACGGTTCTGGTACCTGGCGTAACAGGTGCTGAACTCGACAGCGACGAAAGACGCACAGCCCAGGTCTGTCAGGAAAACAGTGGAGGATCTGAGATTCTTATATCCTAGATTCTTATATCCTAGATTCTTATATCCTAGATTCTTATACCCTAGATTCTTATATCCTAGATTCTTACATCTGAGATTTTTATATCACAGGTCTGTTAGGAAAACAGTGGAGGATCTGAGATTCTTGTATCCTGCATTCTTATATCTGAGATTCTCATAATTATCTGAGATTCTTGTATCTGAGATTCTTATATATGCTAGATTCTTATATCTGCAATTCTTTTATCCTAGATTCTTATATCTGTGATTCTTATATCCTAGATCCCTATATCTGAGATTCTTATATCCCAGGTCTATTAGGAAAACAGTGGACGGTGTGATATTCTTATATAACGTTAGCGTTACTCTCCAAGCAAAGCTCGGTTGGGATTCATTGTCACCTTTTTATCATCTGTCCCATTTTCTTTACGCCAGTCACAATCTTCCCCACCAACCTCTGCTTGGCTAATTCTTTTAGATATATGTTACGAAACGACTAGAAACAGTGGTATATTGATGATATAACCGTGCAGTTCAAACTATCACAAATGAGGACGCATTACTTCCCTTTTCGAGAATTGTGAACGCTCAGAACAGGGTTCGAGCGTTGTTGGGATTCGAACCCCACACTTTTGTGATCCAGAGGGAGTTTGCAAACCACAAGATGATTGCATGGGCAGTATGGAAGGCTTAAAGACTTGTTTCCTTATCTATATACAGTTTTATCAACAACGTTACCTTCTTCTGATTCCTCTGACTCCGCCACTATCTCTTCAACTGAAGCTGGTTGAATCACCTCCGACTCAAACACAACGATCGGCTCCCCTTTCTCAACATCTACAGGAGAAGAAAGAAATAAATAAAATCACATATCCAAAGATATCTTACACGTTGGTAAAAGTAGCAGCAACAGAGATTGTTTATTGAGATGGGCTTCACACAAACCTTAGCCAGACGACAGAATGTTTCCGAAGACTTCACGGAATTGATCCCTAATCTAGAAACATTATTTAAGGACAATTCAATCTCTACAACCGGATAAGATACGGAGATTTTTTCCGGACGTTTCGAGTGACATTCATCATCACTCTTCTTCAGCGTCACTACAATGAACTGGCAGAATAAGTCAATACTTGTTCATGAGATGCAACTGGAAAAACCGGTTAAGCATGACAAAGTCACTGACTTCAGGTATGACTTGTAATTTTATTTTAGAAACTCTTTTAACCTTTAGCACTATGAAGTAGCCGTTTGGCACCCAATTCTCTATTGGTTACAGAGTTAGGCAGCAGGGAGAAGGTTAATCTGTTATAAAGTAAGAGCATAGCATATGATGATATCGGACCTGTATCGCCATTGGGATCTGCGTCTGAGCCGAGTCGACGTAACTCCGCCAGTCCGATCACGTTGGTGTCCTCCTCGCTGGCTTCCTGGTGGGTCCGATCGCCAGTCTCGCCCTCCTCAGCTTCAGCCTCTGGCATTGTTTCCTCAGGCTGCAAACATACATGATAGCCTCCATTAACATTAATCCGCTGGGTTACATAAATCCGCCACTTTGAAAAACAGTGGGTTTTATAGATCTCTAGTGTTGCATCACCCCCCCCCCCCCCCAAGAGTGCCCAGTATAGATATACAGTACTGTCAGTAGTGCATTATGCTGGGGGATGTTGGGTTGGAGATCTCTTTTCAGGGTGGTGGAAACCCTTGTGGAATTATGGTAGTAGATGTTACATGAATTGTATGTTCACTGTTTGATAAAATGTCTTCACGAATCTTGCTCCTTTCAAAATTGTTATATTCCAGCTGTTTTAGAGGTACTGAATTTTATAAGAAACAAAGTATTGTGTGTACATTGTCCATGGCAACGATATTCCTGTACACCTTTCCATGTCGCTGTACTAGCATGCATATGTCGATATAGTAATTATACCTGTATGGCGGTGGTTTCAGTTTTTTGCTCCGTACTCGTAGCTACAGCGATGTTTTATATACATATCGTAAATCTGTTCAACATCATTCATCACTTAGCCTGATTGTATAAGAATTTTGTCTGACTCTTACAGTACCTCCTTCCCCATGACCTCAATGACAAGCGGCCTACAGGCTGATTTGAGATTCTCATGAATAAACAAGGGCTCAAACAAATCAAACGAACAACCAAACTCCAAAGAGCCAAAGCATTAACCAAACCTTCACTTCCTCAGCCTTTTCGTCGGGTAGCGCCGTTGCCTCTTCCTCTGTCTCACCCTCTGTCACGTCCAGCGGAACCTCGACTACAGGCACGCTTTCTGTAGTCTCTTCTTCTTCTTCCTCTGGCACAATGTCCTCTTCGATCTCTGGGAGGCCCTCTGCCTCTGGCTGCTCTGTTGCTTCAGCTTCTGCAACGACCTCAACAGGAGCAAGAACTGTCGTCGTCTCCTCGCTTTCTGTAATCTCTTCTTCTTCTTCCTCTGGCACAATCTCCTCTTCAATCTCTGGGAGGCCCTCTGCCTCTGGCTGCTCTGTTACTTCAGCGTCTGCAACGACATCAACAGGAGCAAGCTCTGTCGTCGCCTCCTCTGTCTCCGTATCAGCCACTTCTGGAGTGTCAAGGTCTACCTTCTCAATAGACTCCTCTTCTTTCTCCATCTCGACTTCTTCTGCAGTCTCCTCCTCTTCCTCCATCTCCAATTCTTCTGCAGTCTCCTCCTCTTTCTCCATCTCCACTTCTTCTGCAGTCTCCTCCTCTTTCTCCATCTCCCCTTCTTCTATAGCTTCCTCCTCTTTCTCCACCTCCACTTCTTCTGCAGTCCCCTCCTCTTTCTCCACTTCTTCTGCAGTCTCCTCCTCTTTCTCCATCTCCACTTCTTCTGCAGTCTCCTCCTCTTTCTCCACCTCCACTTCTTCTGCAGTCCCCTCCTCTTTCTCCACTTCTTCTGCAGTCTCCTCTTTTTCCACTCCTGCAATATTCTCCTCTTCCTCCATCTCGACTTCTTCTGCAGTCTCCTCCTCTTTCTCCACCTCTTCTTTAGTCTCCTCCTCTTTCTCAGAATCTACCTCTTCTACTGCAGTCTCTTCTGTCTCCATGTCTATCACATCTAAAGCATCCTCTTCTTTCGCCACATCTGCCACTTCTTTAGCGTCCTCCTCCATTTCTACAGTTTCCATAGTCGCCTCGACCATGTCTTCCACATCAGATGGTCCAGTTGGCTCTTCCTTGCCCTCCTTAGCATCTTGTGTTTGTTCTTTCGTGTCTTTCAGTGGTGACATTTCAGTGCCATATTCTTCCTCTTCCGTTAGCAACTCTTCTGTGTAAATCGGAAAAGTGTTACGGTTTTAATGATTTGCCTTTGCGGTTACATGCAAAGCTACCGTGATAATATAATGTGTATGTGGAAGGTTTTCTGTCGTTAACGTAATACGGGAGACAGTTGGCAAGAAGTAGTGGTGTGGGCTCAAATAAAGTTCTAAACAGGAACTATGCGTCTACAGCATTCCGAAGATGTGTTATGAATCGAGTACGAAGGACTTGAGGTTGTCCACTACTACTTGGATACGTTAGACTAGAGCATGATTTATGTAATAAGCAAATGTATCTAGAACTTAGAAGTGATCATGAGTCTCTTACCGTCTGAATCTACCTCGGTATTCATCCGAGTTATTGGCTGGACTTCTGAAGATTCTTCCTCCATCTCAGGAGGCTGGACCACCTCCGCTATCACGTTTGTCTCCTCTTCAGATTCTTCACTTCCTTCTGGTCGATCTTCCTCCTGCACAGGTTCATCTTCCTCTTGCGCATCTTCGGCATCGGTACTTTCCTCTTCTGCTTCCCCCTCCTCTTCGATGTCATCTTTTTCAGGCACCTCGTCGACTTCTTCACTCGCCTTTGCAGCATCCGTTTCCTCCTTCGTGTTTTCTCCATCAGCGCCCTCTGTTTCTTCTGCTGTTTCTCCTGCCATCTCTTCTTCTTCATCTTCTTCTTCCGGTGTCTGTTCAGTTTCCTCCTCAGGTGCTGCTGGTTCTTTTGCTGACTCGTCTTCTTCATCAACTGGCTCCGACATTTCCGTGCCGGGCTCTTCATCCTCTTCTTCTTCTACCTCTCCTCCGAGTACATCATCTATGATGTCCACCACATCAGTTATTTCTGTACCTTCTTCATCTACCTCTACCTCTTTGTCCCCTTCTTCTTCTACCTCTCTTTCAGCTTCCTCTACGGGCGTTAACTCCGTTGCTTTCAACGATTCATCATCTTCAGTGACCTCCTCTTCATCTTCTGTTGCCGATTCCCTTCCGGGCTCTTCTGTTCCCTCAACTTCCACATCAAGAACTTCCTCATCGATGGCTTCAATCACCGGTGGAGTTTGCGTACCCTCTCCTTCTATATCGCCTTCTGTTTTCCCTGCATCTTCGTCTTCTGTTGGATCGGACTCCTCCGGTATTTCTGCATCTTCATCTTCTTTTTGATCGGACTCCTCCGGTACTTCTCCATCTTCTTCATCTGCATCTTCGTCTTCTGTTTGATCGGACTCCTCCGGTACCTCTGCATCTTCTTCATCTGCATCTTTGTCTTCTGTCTCCTCCGGTACTTCTGCATCTTCGTCTTCTGTTTGATCGGACTCCTTCGGTACTTCGGCATCTTCTTCGTCTTCTGTTTGATCGGACTCCTTCGGTACTTCGGCATCTTCTTCATCTGTTGGATCGGACTTATCCGGTACTTCTGCATCTTCTTCATCTATTGGATCCGACTCCTCCGGTACTTCTGCAGCTTCTTCGTCTGTTGGATCGGACTCCTCCGGTACTTTTGCATCTTCTTCCTCTTCTGTTTGATCGGACTCCTCCGGTACTTCTGCATCTTCTTCATCTGTTTGATCGGACTCCTCCGGTACTTCTGCATCTTCGTCTTCTGTTGGATCGGACTCCTCCGGTACTTCTGCATCTTCTTCGTCTTCTGTTGGATCGGACTCCTCCGGTACCTCTGCATCTTCTTTGTCTTCCGTTTGATCGGGCTCGTCCGGTACTTCTGCATCTTCGTCTGTTGGATCGGACTCCTCCGGTACCTCTGAGTCTGCATCTTCTTTTTGATCGGACTCCTCCGGTACTTCTGCATCTTCTTCTTCTGTTTGATCGGACTCCTCTGGTACTTCTGCATCTTCTTTGTCTTCCGTTTGATCGGACTCCTCCGGTACCTCTGCATCTTTTTCTTCTTCTGTTTGATCGGACTTCTCCGGTACCTCTGTATCTTTTTCTTCTTCTGTTTGATCGGACTCCTCCGGTACTTCTGCATCTCCTTCTTCATCTGTTGGATCGGACTCCTCCGGTACTTCCGTATCTTCGTCCTCTGTTGGATCGGACTCCTCCGGTACTTCTGCATCTTCTTCGTCTTCTGTTGGATCGGACTCCTCCGCTATGACGTTAGTCTCCTCTTCAGCTTCTTCACTTCCCTCTGGTCGATCTTGCTCCTGCAAAGTTTCATCTTTGTCTTCTGTTGGATCGGACTCCTCCTCCGGTACTTCTGCATCTTCATCTTCTGTTTGATCGAACTCCTTCGGAACTTCCTGCATGTCTGTCCCTGTCTTCTCCACCGGTGCTGCCGTGATTGGTGCTCTGTCAGGTAACGGTGTTGAATCCTGCCCGTGCGTCTCCTCCTCGGAAACGGCGGATTCTGCCTGCGTCGGTCTCTCCGTCGCTGCTTTCTCTGTGTTTTTTAAAAGATATTTCATTAATCGACCAAACGAGAGTGGCTTGAGTAACAACTTTTTGGCGTATCTTATTATCTGGATGTCCAAGTTACTCTGACTAAGGAGGTTTAATCCTTGCTCTAACATTAATTTTCATCGACGAGAATGGCAATGCAGGAATTTGCGCTAATATACTCTATGCAAATAAGTATGCTACATGCAAGAATCTAAAAATGTTTCTTGTTCCATATTTCTATCATCATGATCTGCATTAGAATGTGCTGTTCAAAGTGGAAGAAACGTAGTTTTTCGTCGAGCATGTCAGTGCATGAAATTGGCCTTTTGAGCATCGATATAGTGGTCTTGTATTATGGTCGAGTGAGAAATGGTAACCTTTACTCATGCTTTATGTATGTTTAAAGATTGTATTTTGTGCAGTGCATAACATTCTAGCAAGCGTTGGTGTTGGATGGATTCATTTCTCCGTCTTATTTCGTACCTCCACCGTCCATGGGGGCCAATGTCGTTTCCTGGACATCTTCGGAGCGTCCAGAAAACAGTCCGCCCGGTAATATCTCGTTCAGGAGACCGGCAATCTCCGGTGCCAGGACTCCGGCCGGATCTTGTATGGATGCCGCTGCCGGGAAGTCATCTTCGTCCGGGACCTCCGGGATGGTCAGGTCAACATCCGTGTAAGGTGCAGCAGCTGACAACAGACGTAACAATTAACCTTTTAACTTCTAAGGTAGCCTTATGGCACCTGTTTTGTGGTGGTTATGGGGTTGGGTAGCAAGGAGAAGGTTAAAAGCCCCCATCTATTAAAGGGCCTATGTGAACATCTCGGTAGGGGCTGCAGTTTTGGGAGGGATGTAAATGCAAAATGGGGATCCCGTGTTCGAGGAGGTGCCTCTCAAGCACGTTAAAAGGAAAGGGCTAGCAACACCTCCTTGTGAAAATATACCCCGCTACTGAAACAGCAAGGAAACTTACTGCCCTATGTGATATTAGGCATTACGAGGGTCTGAACTAATAAATGTACTTTTAGCACTACAAAAGTTACTGTGACTTGTACCAAAGCAGCGATTTAACTCTGAGCATTTATCGACTTGAACTTTCCTCTGTACAATACGATGTCTCGAACTCTGTGATATCATATATCACTAACCTATTCCAGACTCCAGGGGCGGCTGGAAAGACTAGTTGGAAATTGACCAAATAAACGGATAACATGCTACAGGAGTTTATGATAGTCCACTATGGGAGTACAGCGGAAAACTGTACTCCTACATCGGACTACCTTCTCTAGCATGGTATCCGTCTATTTGGCCAATTGTTACTCTTTCCAGCCGCCCCTGGAGTCTGGTAAAGGCTAGCTAATATGTTACCTGTCTGGCAGATGAATCGGCGAGGAAGGGTGCAGTACTGATCGTTCCAGTAGGCGGCGTCCCGTTCGCTGCCGAAGTACATCTCAACACAGTCCTCATCCTCCTCCGTAGAGGCTCCCGGGTAATAGAAGTTTTGCCACGAGTCGTCTGTAGTCAAGATGGAACAAACACGTTTCGTGTAACTTCTACTTATAAATGAAAACATCAGAGTGGGAACAAATTGAACACACAAGACAGACAGACAAAGAAAGAAACAAACAAACATTAGAACATCAACCACATCAGCTTGTCTGCCTGGAGTTCCACTGTGCATTGTATTGCTGCAATCTTTGATAAAGAAAAACATTAGAACGTTCCTCGTGGAACATTCCATCTATACTAACAAAAGGAAAAACAAGTATCCTATTACACCACTCCGCCTTACATCCTGCCCCTCTGGAAAATCCGCACAACTGCGGACACAGACAAAATCACATCTGCGAAAACACGCTATATGAAACAAGCTCTAAATGGTCATCCCTAACGCCTTGACATAACTGTGTGGGTGCTGTCACGAGTCAACGCTTCTTGCCTGTTTACAGCATTGGAAAAGAGTAAAAGCAGACATCCAATTCTCCAAGGATCCCATTACACCATCTCCGCCTTTAATACAGCCTAGGCTGCCCAACTGCGGACACACACCAGGACAAACAAATAAATAAACACATTAACTGATTACAGTATCTCCGTTTTCACGGTGGTAAATTAATGAAAACATGCATGAAAAGCACACAGACCTGATAGCGTGGTGCCGTCGCCGAAGACGAAAGACCCTTCGTTTTCCCTGTCTTCCAGTCCAATCCATAAGACCCACAGGTTTCTAACCGGCGCCACCTGACTCAAGATATACCTGATAGAAACAAAACAAGTCAACTCTGAGTTGATCATGTTTTTATCTTACTCGTATTCAAGTTTAATACGCCCAATTCTTCGCATTTCGGTTTCTCTTGTTATATCATTGCACTAGTGACTAAAGTGTACTGAACTGTAGTGTCATATCTGCATATGATCATACTTGACGAGTGTCATTAGGCAGTAATTATGTGGTACACTAAAAGGAAACACATTTCCAAACCGTTTGCGGGAACGTATTATATAAAATATGAAAAACACGAAAAAGTTGGAAAAATTAATTATGAGCACCATTTCTGTATAGTCTGAATCGAATATGAATTGTTTAGTTTTCGTTCACAAACAGCCCGGCCGGGCCAATGGTGGGGAATTGTGACCACAGCATAACCCGATATTTGAATCATATTATTGCCAGTGCTAGTATAACAACCTACTCGTGTGTTGCCTGGTCCTTGATAGCGGCCAGGTGTGCCCCGTCGCTCAAGCATTCCTCCTCCGCCCCGGCGTAGTCCGCAGGCAGCCTGGACACCTTGAAGCAGGAATCCCCGAAACGTCCATAGCTGAACGGGCAGCCTTCAGCGAAACAATACTCACGATCAGTTGGAGATTAAAGCCCGATTTACACGCGTTTTTGAGTCGACTTCGAGTGTGCAAGGATAACCCTATAGCTAGCTAGGCTACTCAAGTAGCGTTTTCTAGTAGGAAAACTCCACTTGAGCAGCCCAAAGCTCCTCACACACAGCCCCGAGTCGACTTGTGTGTAAATTGGGCCTCTACTGAAATACAATAGAAGTAAAAGTAAATCAATAAATTCTCGGTGATGCCTTTGGCGTTCGTCAGGACGAATGACCCATCGCTTGGTCCTAGTATTCAGGTGCCGCAATGAGCACGTGACTCTTACAGCCTGACAGGTAGCCTGATTGAATCGCGCTATTTGGGCCGAGAAGGAGGGACCATAAAAGCCCTGGACAGCGGAGTTTGCGTCACACAGACTACTTGACGGGTAAGGACTATCGTATCACTTACGGCATTCCTCGGGCGACTCGTCGGAGCCGTCCTGGCAGTCCGGCTCGCCGTCACAGCGCCACTCCCCGGGTATACACGTCAGTTCGGCACAGCGGAACTCGGTCTCCGTGCACACGTCCGACACTGCAGGGGAAAGTAGTGGGAGAAGCTTACAGTGAGTCTATTCTCCAAGCAGAGGTTGGGTTGTTCTTGACGTCTTTTAGGCGTTTTTGTCTGGCTTTCGACCGGTGGCGTGACAAAATAGAAAGTCCAACAAAAAAGCCTAAAAAGACGTCAAAAGACACAAGCAAGCCGAATCCCAACCTCTGCTTGGAGAGTAACAGTGATCAGAGTCACGCTCATCGTCGTACGATCTTGATGTAGAATTTTCAAGTAAGCTGGAACAAAACCAACGATCAACAAGGATCTAAGACATCATTTTCCTTAGCAAGACAGCAATGCACCGTCTTGTGCAGGAAGGACTTAAACTAAGTTTAACTTGTAACAAACAAGCAAACGCACCTCTGTCCGTCTCCGCTATCCACGTTAAGGTAGGGTTAGTTCTCCAGCCCTCCTCCTGATCGGTCCTCCTCACCGCCGCCACGAACTTACCCGGGGTCAGCTCGTCCACGTGGACCGAGAACCGCTCAACTTGACCTTCCTCCTTATTCACCTTCAAGAAGAGATGTGAACAGATATAGATCAGTTTATGTTACAAATAATGGACTTAATGTTGTACATGTATTTCTCGGATCTTGAATGTAGCAGAATTTTAAAAAAGCTAATACCGTTTAGTTCGCGTGATAAGTGCAATAGTTTCGTAAGAATGTGCGTAGGATGGCGATGTAACAATGGGCGCAATTCAGCCTACATGTAGTTCTGCCATGTCTGTTGAATGATAAACCTTTTTTGATTGATTAAGTTGATATACAAGTTAACTTCATGTAGATAACCCAATGTTGCCGCGACTTTTGATAATACAAAGACTTTATTTGCAAATATATGCCCGAAAGCTAATTGTAATTAAGGGAAAACACAAATACGTAAGGCTACTAAAAGGGTGAAAAAGGTCTTGTCTATAGCTCTATCTGACGTATCTACGTGCATTACTGGGGTGCCAACTTCTTCTTTGGAGGCAGTGGCAAATGAAAAGTCTCACGTTTTGAAATGATATGCGATTCTAGTAGAAACATGGGTTTTTTAACGGCTTCTAGATGGTGGACGCTTAGGAAGATTGTGGTAACTTTAAACTTAATAAGTTTATCTTATAAAAACATGTTAACGCAACCCGACATGTGATGTGCGTGCTATCAATTTGTAACAAACGATATTGAAAAATCAGACTAACAAATGTAGATTGTTAGACCGAAATCACCTTTGCCTTGAGCTTCGGAACCGCCGAGAAGAAAGGTCCCGGGAAAGACACGCTCACCATCCGAACCGGCTCGTCGGAAGATCCGATGTTTACCGAACCCTTCCGGAAATCTGCAACGATATAAAGAAAATTAAGAAAATTAATTTCAGTCGTTTAGTTACTTTAAATGAGACGTCATCAGACTGAAGGGACAAGAACTTGTTACCTTTATGATTTTTATAGTTCGGAATTCCTAAAGCATTACTGACACATTTTGTATACGCGGTGATAGCTTTTAAAAATGTATGATTAAATGTATGATTAAATGTATGATTAAATGTATGATTAAATGTATGATTAAATGCCTTTTTTTTTAATGTATGATTAAATGTATGATTAAAAGTATGATTAAATGTATGATTAAATGTATGATTAAATGTATGATTAAATGTATGATTAAATGCCTTTTGGTCTCGGTTCGGAGTTTTTTTTTTGAATTCGGGGCCGACCTGACTCGTTCCCTTAAAGGCAATAGCGCTTTTTCAAACATCCCTTTTCGGCCGATTCAATGTTTCTGATGGATGGGGGTGACTTATCTTCGAACGACAGACGAATTTGATATTTTCTGTGGAAACGTCATTTTTAGTGAGAACCGTCACTAAAAGCAATTTTCATCCCCAAAACTGCTATTTTTAGGGCATTCTTCCAAGGCCGCTTGAAGGAAAATAAAAGTTTTCCTAGGATAATGACTGATATGGAAATAAAGGTCATCATTCTGTCTGTGCAATTAGGAAAAATGAAAAAAATCGTGAGGATACGTTTTCCGCAATCCCCGATGGTGCGAAACCATGCAAAACGCACATAGAACGCACGATTCGGGTAATCAGGCGACAAAGCCGCGTTACCGTCTTCGCGCACTAATACCAGGAAGTACCCGCGGACGACCAAAACTCGGAAACCGTAAAACGCTACGAAGATCGAGTTTTTCAGGAAATACAAAAGATAACGCACTGCTATAGCGATAACCGAAAAATCGGGAGCCAAAACTAATGAGAAAACCTAGGATTTGCGTCTTATCTTCACGAACTCTTTCGAACCGGAACCTTTTGTTTTTGCGCTCTCTCAGTCTCTGTACACCCGCAAGCAGTGAAGGTCGTTCACCTTTGACTCCTTTAGAGCAATCCACTTGTTCTAAGGGTAATATTGATTTTTTTCTAAACTGAGTGGTCAAAAGATACTCATAGTTTTGCTAACAAAATACATAAAAGTAAACGACCTTTTCTGTTACCTTTGTTTTTCATTGTGCACTAAACATTATATGGTGTTCTTGTCTGAAGTCAAAAGATGGCACCCCCATAAGAATGGCATGAGCGGTTCCAAAGGTCAGAAATACGCCGGATGCCGGTTTTGACGCGGTAGTAAGCGCTTGGTGATCTCGACAGACGGCAGGTAACGCATAGCGGTACGTACACGTTCATTTTTCCCGATTTGACAGTACTCTTCTGTTACACGCTAAATGTTGGTGCTTTTTCAGGCCCGCTAAACAAGACCTGCGCGTTTGTGTTGACTGTAAAGACACTGATGGGTGATGGGTGTGCTATGGTGCAACCAAGAAGGTTTTATTCATAAGTTCGTAACTGTTGTGTTACAAACGTACAATGTACATGTACAATGCCATTTACAGTACTCAACAGTACTTAACGTAAAGCCAACTGATGAGACTTGTCCATGTTGGCTAGTATGATAGCGCTCGTGATCATGACATGCACCCCAGGTCATCAGAATGACCTCTCGGTCAAATAAGTTACGTAACATCGGACGGTTGTGGCGTGACCGGAGGACGATTGACCTTTCGGTCAAATACCTCACGCAATATCGTACCACTGCAATAAATCTGAAGGGCGATTCCATTAAGACATTTGGGAAGGGGTTGGCTTAGTTTCCACGTGATGGAAGGGGGTGTCGAATAAGTATGGAACGCAAACCAAATTAAGGGATATTATAGATAAAATCAATGATGATTTTAGTTGGACTGAGAAAGAGTGGAAACGAAATTATAGGGTTGAGAAATTCGAAGAAAAAGAGGATTCTGCTTAACTCGTGTAGCCTGAGTACCATCCTCCGTAGTGACCGCTGGCTCAAAAAAAATCGTTTGCCGTGGTTAGCAAGCGATTTTTTTTTAGCCAGTATTCACTACGGAGGATGGTACTCAGGCTACAACTCGTGATGTCGGTGTTTGAATTTGATAACATACAATCAACCCTTTATGTGTCTAAAACTCCTTCTTTGCGAATCATATTGAAACATTATCGGTTCAATGAACTGGCGGATACAAGCTCAAGATTTCTGGGGTCAATGACCTCACGGGTACAAGCCCAAACATCCTGGGCCAATGACGTCAGGGGTGCAATTACAACCACTTTGGTGTTGATACTACTTTATCTATACTGTACTTAAAATACGTCCCCATAACCCCTTCAACGGTTTATCTCTGCTACACTTTGCAATATCGTCCAGAATCCGCCCTTGCTTACATCAGAACATGACAGTAACGTTTCTGATAACTATTGCTATGGGTGAGATGATTATGATAAGATAAATCTAATTCTGTGTGTCTATACATGTAGGAGGATTTCGTGATCATAATGACGTCAGCTGTAGAAGACATGGCTGTGAAAGCTACCAAGGGCAGGATCTATCCATGGGATTTCGACAGGAAGGGTAAGTCACGTCCGAACAGATCTCTTTTCTTTTGGGGGGAAGGGGTGCATTCAGTTTTGATATTTAGCTGTGATGTTGCCATGGGAAGCCAAAGACCTGGAAACTAGCCTTCATCATCTTTCAAACACAACTATTTTTTGACAGTTTCTATGACCTACTAGTCGTTCGTTTGTTTGCTTGTTTGTTTGTTTGTTGTTTTATTTTTGGTACCTTTGAAGCGAAGAGAAACACTTAAAAAAGAAGAAAATAGAAAAAGATATTATTTTCTTTCGTTGATCAAAGTCAAAGTCAAAATTTATTGCACAACAATTGTTAATTCTTGTTTTGCCTGATAGGAAAGCTACCGGTCTGGACTCTGCTGAACCGGATGGAATATCTCGGCTCATCCCAGCGGTTGTTCTTTAAGGCTGACAACGACATCAAAGACATCAAACAAGCTATAGCCTCCTTGAAACAAGCGATGGCCTACGAGTTGCGCTTTGTCCGTTGCCAAAGTGTTCAGTTCAGTCCCGACTTTTCTGAACTGATGGCGTTTCCAGGTAGAGCTATCCGTGTCGAAGCCAAGGTGATCTTCGTCGGGAAAACATCATGGGTGTATGAGACAAAAATTCTGGATCAAACGACCGAAAAGGAACTAGCCACTCGGCATGTTCAGACGGTCAACATCGATAAGAAGACACGCAGGCCAAAGCCGCTTCCTGATTGGGTAACGGAGCGCTACTCGCACCTGACGTCACAGCCACGCCCAGCAACGGTTCAACCCTTCGACCTGTCCGATGCCGAACCAGCGTTCGTCTATCCCGTGACGGTTGCCCCTAGCGACATCGATGCGAACATGCACACGAATCAGTCTCAGTACGCTCGCTACTGTTTCAACTGCGCTGCAACGGGGGCAAAGAACGGGGCATATTCCATCATCAGTGGAGACCTCCTGGACTATGACGTCATAAGTGTCGACCTGCTGTACCAGAAGGAGTCGCGAGAGGGCGACTCACTGCGCGTGGAATCCTGGGAAGACACCAAGGAACCGGATACTCTCAAGTTTCAAGTCAAGAGAGGGGAGGACAACATACTGCAGTGTAAAATGCGCTTTCGTATACCCAGTGTACCTGACATCGAGAAGGCAAAGCTTTGAACACATTGAATGCCATTTTAAAATCCTTTAGCTGCCAGTCCCAGTTTTATCAGGGATACAGAAACATGCCTTATGTGCTGCACCCGGTTATAACCGGGATAGGGTATTTCCCAGAAGAAGTCAGCTTTGCGTGCGTGTAGCGTTCGAAGCCTGGAAGTTAGGGAAGTTAGGGCCGCCGGGTGTTTCACTGGTTTCGAGAGGGAGGTCAGGGGTCAAACAATTTTGATTTTTACTTGGCTGAAAACCTGGCAGCTTAAGGGTTAAGTGAAGTCCATGTTTCGAAATACTTTATCAGGACATATATCAACGTTATTAGAAATTATAACCGAAAAAGATAGCAAAGTTTGGCAACAAGTGAATTATATTACCATGATAATATACTCTTCATGTTGTTCTAATAATTTTGATGTCATAAAATCTTAATTCTTTGACCAATATGATTTTGTGATTTTGTATTTCCCACATAGTAAAAGAGCACTACCATAGAATCTAACTATTTTTGAAATTCTTTGTTTTTTAAACCTCATTATGGTTTTACTCAATTTTGTGTAATTTCAATTGTTTTGTAAAAATTCGTCCAAATGTAAGCATTATATGTTATGCTGTTTAATAAAGCACTCAGACATTGGGATAGTATGTAAGCGGATTTTGACTCGGTGTACGAAGTCTATGTTTTGGTGTTTCTGTCAATTAATGTTGGCGTGTGCCCGTAGTTATTTAAATCCACTGCCAGCAGATTGTAAAATGGACCTTATATAATCTCCTTGCTTGCGATGAAGTTTTATATCTTACTTTTCCTTGGACAGGGACGTCGACCAAAACGTCCGTAACCCCCCCCCCCCCCCCCCCCATGTTACAGTGGTGCCTTCCGTATCCCTTGAACTTTGCCCTTGTACTTGAGGTCATTTGTTCCGGACTAACGCTGGGTTACACACGAGCACCTGTTGCACCGTCGCCTGTACTTTCTGCAATACGTGCCAGGTATGGACTCACTCAGTTCTCTTTTTAGATACATAGTAAAAAAAAAAACATATTCCTAATCCGGACAGATTTGTTGATGACGCCAGAAGATAACGCCGAATGTTGAAGCGTCGAGCGTAATTTTCGCCTGAAAATCTGCCCTGGTTTCGACAACCTTCGAACATTGGCCGATCCCTGAAAAAACTCGCACTGTGACAGAAAGAACACTGGCCGAATAGTGCTGACTAAAACGTTCTATAGAGTTAGCAGACTGATCGAGTGAGCTGTTTTCCTACTGTGTGACGCTATGTTTGATACGGAAGGAAACTTAGACATTAAGAGACGCTACACGTTACTGATTATAGCCATTGAATTTGCGATACCTTGTTGGAAGGGCGAGGAGGGGGTCAAAGTACACTAGGTCACCCTAGCACATCATACTCTCCAAGCAGAGGTGTTCCGGCTGGTTTTGACGTGTTTTAGGCCGTTTTGTTGGTGCACAAAAAAGTTGAAAGCCCGACAAAAACGCATGTAAATCCAGTAAACCCTTGCACAAAGGCAAACACACACATTTTAATCTACTTATGTCATGCCCCGACACCATATCTAAGTAATTAGGCCAATACATATGTACCGGGGTATACCGCTTTACAAAAGAGAGAATGTATTGTAACAGACCGAAACGTTTAACGCATATCATATCAGTACGCCATTTACGTTCATATTCTTGTAGTTATAGTTTTCAGAATAAAATAGAATAGACGAGTTTAGTACTCATTGGTTTGATTACCTTGTTATTGTTGCCATACATTGTGCCATGTACAATTGTCGATCAATAAAGTTCATTCATTCATTCATTCATAAACCGTTAAGCAACATAATTTAAAACACGTTGTCACTACTCTTTTGTTTGTGGATTAAAGAATCGCCCGGATCGAAGATGGAGGGAACGTCAAGCAATTACGACAAGGTGGTGGTACAGCACAAGTTTAACCCGTGGGACTTTGACAGAACAGGTACGCTTACTGGACGATTACAAATCCATCTCAAAAGGGTCTGTATGCGGGGGCACTACTCAATTCCTGGATTATAAATGGTTCATTTATCTGTCTATCTGCGATTAATCCTTACAAATGTAGTTGAATTCGTACTCAGAAAGATGTGGTCTTTCCTAAAATAACACTCTTTTCTGGTCTTGTGTATGGCTTCAATCATAATCATGCCTTGATTTAGCATGAAAGTTCATCTGTGTTGGTAGAATTCATTATTAACTAAGATTAAACTTTTCATCCAACACTGTTAAGAAATAGGGACTTACCCAAATTTTTGGTTGACGGACCCGTCTCTGCGTCTACATCAGAGCGCACAGACCTACCTTGAACAGAGACGGGGGGCGACACAAGTTATCTGGCACGTATGACCGGCTACTGTGGTCACGTGTCTCTGACGTCACGTTCCAGGAGTAGACGGGTCCATTTCGTGAAAATTTGGGAAAGTCCCAATTTCTTTACAATGTTGGATGAACAGTTTAATCTTAGTTAATCATACTTTGATTTGTTGATGAAAGTTAGACATCCAGATAGTAAGATACGCCAAAAATAATTACTCAAGCAACTGGATAAAATTTTGAAACACTCAGACGTTTCAGACAGCATCCACTGTCTTTCGTCAGTAGTGACTAACGATAGGACTGAGAACACCAGGTTTTATACCAAAGCTCTGAATAGGTATGTTAATGGGGTTAAGACAATTTAGGATGTCTAGAAGTAGTCTTTAAAAGAAGATTAATTCAAGACAAAGTTTTGTGCCAATAGTTCAATTAGCTAACTGTTGATTTTAGTACAGTAACCCTTTGATTTGATTTGCACCACAGGAATAGTGCCGATGTGGACATTGGCATCTCACGTTGCGGGCCTATCCCACCAGGCGAGACGTGGCACTTTCTTCAAGTCTTCTCTACCAAGCCATCTTTCCACTACGGTTATTTTTCGTTCCCAAACCTGGGAATTATACCCATGTTTCTATAAAAGCTTTGGAGCAGAGAGTATTCTAACGGTGACGATGAAAATGGTGCATGTCGGCAAAACATCTTATTCTGTTGTAACCGAGGTCTCTGACACCTCCACAACTGAGGTCTTGGTTAAGAACGTCGCTCAATATGTTAACTTTGACATGGACTCACGTAGACCCAAAACGCTTCCTGATTGGGTGAGGGAGCGTTACGCCCACCTGACGTCACGGCCACGCCCAACAACGGTCAATGTCTTTGAAATGCCGGCCTTTACTACTCCGTTCGTTCACTCAGTACGCGTTCCTCCCAGTAATATTGACTGGAACAGCCACGTCGGGCAACACTATTACTATAGCTACTGTTTCGACTGTGCTGCTTTGGGAGCACGCAATCAGATGTATTCCACTGTCAGAGGAGACATTTTCAAACACAACGTTCGGGAAATCTCCGTGCTGTACCAGAGAGAAGCGCTAGAGGGCGACCTACTTTCAGTAGAATCGTGGGAAGACGAAGGGAATCCTGGGACTTTGAAGTTTCAGGTTAAGAAGGGGTCTGATGGTATTGCACAGATGGTTATTGCGTTTCACACACCTTCTGAGTCAAAGCTGTAGACGCACTCGACTAGTGTATGAATCACTAACTTCAACTGACGGCGTATCAATTTCTATATCCTGTATACTAGTATCATAATCAAGGGGCTGTTTAAAGCCATTAGAAATATAAACTTTTCCGTGTTGCTTTAATGTTACCTGGTACGATGGCGTATCTGGCGTATAAGCCCGTATATCTTTACCTGGTACGATGGCGTATCTGGCGTAAAAGCCCGTATATCCTTACCCGGTACGCTGGCGTATCTTGCGGTGTATATCCTTACCTGGTACGATGGCGTATCTCGCGGAGAAGCCCGTATATCCGCTCTCCCACGTCGTCCTGAACTTGACCTGTAGTTTGATCTCGCTGGCGCGGCTGGTGTAGACCTCGGGCGCGATGCTGCCACAGTGTCTGCAGTGATTCAATGGGAACAAATCTTAATTGAGCAAATCTTACAGTAGCCTGGAATGCAGTCTTGTTAGCTCAAGTCTACGTGAACTTCGACGACAGCTTTCCCTAATAATTACGGGAAATCAGGCTGTCTACGCCCTACGCATGCAGAGCCTCCTTAAGCTTATTACTCTCCAAGCAGAGGTTCGGTTCCGGCTGGTGTTATTGTCTGGTTTTCTTTATGTCGCCAAGCCAAACGCGACATAAAGAAAACGGGACAAAATAAAAAGCCCGACAAAAACGCCTACGTCAAACACCGGTCGGAGTCGAACCTCTGCTTGGAGAGTACCTAATTATTGGCTGACTGGCAGAGAACGAGTCACCTGATGCCGTCCCCGTTTTCCGACCCGCTCACGGCGACGTAGTCAATCTCGCAGTTCTCGTCTTCCAAGATGTCGATGAGGTCGAAGGCGAGGCGGATCCTCCTGTCGTCCGGTGCCTTATAATGATAATAACGATTTTCATTGGTCAGAAATTACCGTGCAATCCAATGGCAGCGTTTCTAGTGCTGAATTGCTGCAGGGTTTACAATCACATGATACACATGGGCAATGTTAACAGATACATATTTGTGGAACTGTCACAAGGGTCTGGGTGGTAACCATTCGGCGCCACCTGGTGACCTCAATACGACCTTCCCCTACCGAAGTCAGGTACCGGTATTCACACCTGGGTAGAGTGAGGAAAGTCGTGTAAAGTGTATTTTCCAAGGGCACAGATCGGTGACATGACAGGATACGAACCCGGGACCACTTGGTTCTGAGACGAACGCTCTGCCGTTTAGCCACACTGACCACTAACCTTGATGGTCCACGTGCAGTCGGTGTTCTGCGGGTAGGGGTCCGGGTAGCGCGGGCTGGTGAAAGTGCCTGTGCGGTCAGTCAGGATGTGGTTACAACCTGCAGGGTGCAAGCGTGGAATTCTTTAACCAAATACAACTTGATGAACCAGAAAGACATCATTCATGCACCGAGAAGGCAAAAGCCTGCTTTAAAGCAGTATCTGTAAGCAGCGTTCCAGAAGTTGCAGATTGAAATAAATCGTCAAATTATAAGATGTGATCTATTTACAAACAACGAAAGAAAGAAAGCGAAGAGGAAAGAAAAACTGAATTTAAAAGATCTCTGAAGCATGTGAACGCTGTCTTGGGATGGGTATTCGGCTGTGGAGATGATACCGTGTGATTGGCCAATTCCTAACCTATCGGGTTGTAGTAAGGATGGATACACTACTATATACAGGACATTCAACGACGATTTAGTTTGTAGAACTAGAATATGCACCAACAAAGATTCGTACAGGGACATGTGGAATCTAAACTTACCTGCACACGGCCTGTTTCTGAGTTTGATGTCGTCAAGAGCGATGTCACCTGTATTCTGGGACTCTACCACAGCCTCCAACACGACCTATAGTTCGGGGATGCAAATATTACTTGGAAATAGACAATACATCCACCCTCTGGACAATCCTCATAATAAAATCGTATCTGATCTTTTTGGGGTCTTTTTTGTTTTGATAATGCACATATATGACAACATGTAAGGTACAAGGGTATCCAATATACATGTATATATGAACAAGAGATATCTGCCAATAAAAAGATAAACCATGACCATAGCAAGTCCAGAACACGAGATATAAAAACCGGAAGTTCCACTGCAGTACCATAGCAAGCCGATAGGGGGGCCAAAATCTAATTATTTCAAGGTCCTACAAAGACCTACGCACCAACCACATATAAAGATAATCCGCCCATGCATTAAGTTATCGTCCTGTGGACTGAATTTACTGTGGACACATTTCTGTACAATTCCTAGAATTCTTGGAGACTGCACACAATACTATACCATTAGGCTCGCCCCTCAGGCGTCGCCAAAAAGTGTACCTGAAAGTCCTCGTGTGTGGTGAAGGAGAGCTCTGCCTGGTTCCAGTAGCCGTACAGCAGTTCTCCCATCGTCCAAATCGGTCCCTTCAGCTCGCCCTCCGACAACAGGTACACGTTCAACAGGTTCTTCGCCTACAACAGAGGAATAAAAATGATAAAACATTGATATTTTGAAACTCGACCTTCTCTGGTAGTCTTAGTCGACTTTTTTACTTTCAAAATTATAGATATATTTTGGGAAGAATCTGTTAAAGATGAACTGAAATGAAATCAATCAATGAACATTCAACGAAAGGAATAAAATACGCCCCCGGCCGGGGTAGTTCAAGAAATGACGCATTGTGGTTGGTCACTTCCTAACCAATCGGAGAACAGTATATCGTACCACGACCCTTGAGTTGAAATAAATTTGATGCCCAGAGATTCGTCGGTTCCCAACCAATCCGAGACCAATAGATCGTCCCAGGATCCTTAAAGATAGATTTGTTGCCCTTGTTGTGGTTGGTCGGTTGCTAACCAATCGGGCACACTGTTATTGACCTGTTCCTGGTATATCATCTAAGTATCGACTTACATCGAAGCCCAGGTCAGCAGGGTAGTTCTCGGTCATGTGGTACTGAAACGTCAAACACTGCTCAGCCTTGTCGCCTAGCGGAATGACTGGGGACTGCAGGCGTGCGACTGGCCGACCAACTGCTGTGGCGGGAGATTCTATGGCTACGTACCAGCCGTCACCTGTAAGGTTCAACACAATATCAATGTCTGGATATATATGTGAAAACCTGTAAATGATGCATAACTGAACACAGGCAAAAGTGCAGACAGTTTACATCTATCATGCCACCTCACGGTCAAGAGTATATTGAAAAAAAAAGTTTATTGTTGCACCCTTAGCTAGAAGTAACAAGACAACAACAGCGTATCAAATACTTGGTTCTCGACTTAAGCTCAAACCTCTGCCCCGGTTCATTGATGTCATTTGGCCCCTTCTTTGATAGGTGAGGTAAAGCTAGTTGTAGTTCAAGACGGCTTCGCTACGGCTTACGTTTTTGGTCAAACACACCGGGTCACCCCGACTCTTCTCAATAAGTGTGTTGGGTTCTTTTACGTGCAGAGTTTAAGTTCCCTCATACACGGGGCCTCCGGCTTTATGACCCCTCCGAAAGGACGACAAATAACCCTTCTTTTTGATGCCATATCGATGTCATCTTTGTTATAACTTTTCTGACGTCTGCAAGAGTGTTATACAGCTTAACGGTGAAGACCTTCCCTCTGCAAATTACTCAGTGTATACTACATTTGTATTTCTCCTGCGCCCACGAACTCCTCGCTTTCAACAGTGCATACGTCACCAGTCGGTCACCCCGAATGGTCCTAGTTATAGATGAGTTACCCTAACCACCATCGCCGCAGGCGCGAAGCCACAACACTATTAATACCCTTCGTCTCCACACGCCTTTCCGTGCCTCCGTGAAGCCCCTATCTCACTGCGCACGTTGGCGGCCTCGCTGCGTCCTAAACTGGATGTGAATATCATGCAAAACGTACAAATATGCCTAAAAAGACAACTAAACACACAAAGACTTGTTTTTATCGATGACATTCGTTGAAAACTCTGTCAAATTGCCCAGTTGCAGCGAGGTCGACAACGTGTTGCGGATCCAGTGAGACAGTGGCTTAAGACAAAACACTATAAATACCCTTCGTCTACACACGCCTGTCCGTGCCTCCGGAAGGAACTTCTATCCCACAGATAAAAACCTGATCCTAGTCGTATTTAGTCTAGGTAAACTGCTCGCTGAACCTTTTCACGAGACTGACGTCATTTTTTTAGACTCTACCAGCCTCTGCGGGTCGCTGGGAAAATTGTAGAAATTAGCCAAATAGAGAGTTAACTGTATGAAGGGAGTCGGCTATGGAGATACGATCCAATATTGCAGATGGGAATGTTATCCTCCATGGCCAAAGTCCCCCGGCAAATGTTCTCTCTATAGCCGACGCGGTTAGTCTGGTAGAGACTATCATTTTTTGACGGTCTGTTAGAGTACGCCTACATGGAGTCGTGCTTTTTAATCAGACTTGCTTGTGGTATACGATGTTATCAACCCCATTCTAAAAAGAAAGCTATATGTCGCCAAAAACAGTTATTCAAGCAACTGAATATGATTTTGAAACAGTCAGACGTTCCAGACAGCATCCGTTGCCTTTCGTCAGTGACTGAAAAGCAACATGTCCTGTTCTAGCCGTATTTCATTGCCGCAATTTTGTTCTACATTGCAAAACGCGATTGCCAAAAAAAAATGATGTATAACCATATAACTCTGCAAACGCCCTTTTCTTCCATGTCTTTCCTACGTTCTTTAAATGTTTAAATGTTTGGCAGTCTCCCCTTCCTGATCCCTGTGAAGAATGTGGATCCTTTCCCTATTTGTTTGAACCTTTGTTAACTCAAGTGAAGCTCAAATCGGCCTGCAGGCCGCTTTTCATTGAGGTCATCAGGGAAGAGGGAAGAGGTAGATAGAATATAACAGAGATACATATTACATCATTTAAGTCGTAATAACTCTATCGACATAGATCATTACATATACATGGTATAAAACATATAGTAGAGCGAAAGCTGGTTATGTTCTATGTACGTACGTTTTGGTCATTTCTAGATCTGTTAATTCGAGAGTCAGATTCGGAGCCGTACGTGTGTCTTGGTAGTCTGTTCCAGACAGGTCCGCGGTAGGCTATCGATCTTCTGAAGGTCTCGTTTAGTCTTCTTTCTCTCTCCGTACATTTTTTTTACGAGTGCAACACTCCTTCAATCTCGTCTTCACCCCTTCTCTTTTATCAAAAACATTTGACGGCGCATTAACTTACGCGTACATCATCTTAAAAAACTGCTTTGCGTTCTCTCTTCGTCTATACTCCCAATTCTCGTCTTTTGCCCTGATCTTCGTACATAGAACAAGTCATGTTACTTTGTCTTTGTATCTATTAGCAATGAAACAAGTCATTACATTGGGTCAGCCAAGGCAGCTCTCGCTCGTAACGGTTTATCCACAAGAATACAGACGAACATACAACTTTGATTATAGACCACACGTTACTACAGCGGTGAGGATGAAAGACTAGAACAACTGTATTGCCACATTCTCCCGCTGAGTTCTGTCCCACATTCGGTCATCCAATTACGACTATCCAAACTAACACACCGAGGCTTAGCGCAGGGCCTGAAGCAGGAGATTTACACGAAAAAATACTTCACGTATCAAGCGTCGTAGGGAAAATGGGCTCCGAATGAAACTCGTGTGAAATTTCTTTAAAACTTGAACAAGTTCTCTTATTCGAACATGACCGGCTATTCCTATAGCTATAAATGAAACGAGGAGAAAAAGAAAAGTCGGTGGCAGGGTCCGGTGTCGCGCCTGTGTGTAGATAGGTTTAGGGTTGGGGTTGAGTAAGGATTAGTGGGTCGTTATTCTATATAGCGCGCGTTAGTCCAAATCCACCCAGACTTGCTTGAAAATTGTTTAATATTCCGTTCAGTTTCTTGATAGGATTTCATTCACAAAATGAAGTTTGTGTGGTAGTAACTTACTTGTTGCTAGGGTGTGGTCCGTGCTTGGCAACGTCGTCCAATAAGTGTCCCCAGTTGCGTCCCATCCCTGCAGGACGGACCAGTCCAGCGTGTCGTCCTGTCCCTGGGTCCAGGAGCACAGGCTGTTACCCTCAAACGCGCAGTCAGCAACGGCAGAAGCGTCATTGTCGGCGTCGACTCGAAATCTCTGCCTCGGATACGCATAAACTGATGACGTGTACACTAGGAGTAAGAACACTGCACCTGTAGGTGCCGCCATCTTGTTCGCAATGTCGGGTTGATTCCTGCAAAGTTAAAAGAGAACGTTGGACTCTGCTGATGCACAAATACGAAAGGCGATTGTCCTTCAGCGTACACAGCCTAAGTGTTCTTTTTGCTTCGGTGCCTTCTTGAAGTATTTAGCCTTACCAAGGACAAATCCTTCCTTGAACTCGAAGACGAATTTGTCAAGGTCATCACGAACCTTTGGTGTTCTAATGACAAAGGCATGGACGCTCTTGTTTCATGTAAACCAGACGTTGTGAAAAACAGTTGTCGGCTTTTAGATAAGGACACAAAGGAAGGGCCAAGTCAGACAAAAGTCGGTACAGCTGATTTACTATACTAGCAAGAGATTAAAGCACTGGTCCAGCAAAAAACAGTGTCAGCTTTTAGATAAAGGACACAAAAGAAATGGCCAAGTGAGACAAAAGTCAGTGCAGCTGATTTGCTATACTAGCAAAAGCACTGGTCCAGCAAAAACAGTTGTCACCTTTAGATAAAGACATAAACGAAATGGCCAAGTGAGACAAAAGTCAGTACAGTTGATCATGCTTTACTATACTAGAAAGAGATTAAAGCACCGGTACGGCCAAAGTTTATCTTCTGGATTAGATGTTTTAGATTTACATTATTTGCTGCCTAATGGCAACGGCATGGGCGTCAAGTTGTTTCATGTGAAACAGACGTCACATAAGCGTTTAGGTAGCGACATGAAATCAAGGTCCAAATGCGATCAAGAGTCAGTTGATCAATCACTATAGCCGCGAAAGCCGATGTCGACATACATAGTTGACCATGGCCTTCAGACCTACTCCAGACCATGGTTGGGACTCAGTCGTGAGCCAGGTTATCTGTGGTTTCTAAGTTGCCTACTAGTCTTAAAAAGTCGTGTACACCATCCGACTATGAATTCTAACAAGTCAAACTCGGGAAAGTCATGTTTTTCTTAGATGCGATCAGAGGAGCGAACTGGACCTAGAATAGGAAGGATTCCAGGCTATTCCGAAGTCCCAACCCAGCGCAGACCTTGGTTGGGGAGTGGTGGGGAGCGAAGCAGTGTGAAGGTCCTAATGTGTGACAGGTGCTTAACATGATTTTAAAGAACTGGCCCACCAAAGGTTTATATACACTTGAAAGTTCATCTGTGTTGGTAGAAGTCATTCTGAATGGAGTTAAACTGTAAACGCCAACACAATAAATAGGACTTACCCAAATTTTCTTACCCTAAAAGACTTACCCTAAGATAACTGTAAAGGTTTATATACATAACGTTATCACTAGAGGTTCTGGTAGTGCTCGAATGGCCTAGCAATGCTGAAAATGGCGATTGTGATGAAAAACAGAAGAACGAGGACACCAAGATGACTGTAAACGAAAACTTGTACTCCCCAAGCAGGGGGGGGGGGGTGTCGGCTGTTTTTTGACGTTTTTTAGGCGTTTTTGTCGGGCTTTCTACTTTGTCATCTTTTCTGTATACTATAAGCCACAAAAAAATGACAAAGTAGAAGGCCTGACAAAATTGCCTAAAAACACCTCAAACACCAGCCGAAACCCCTCCTCTGATTGGAGAGTAGAAAAATTGCTAATCAAGAAACGAATGCAGCACCGTACAACATAGTTTGCACCATCTGTTCTAAAGGCGAACTGTTACACGTTGCTAAGGTCAAGGCAGCTATACTTTCCAAAAAAAAGAGCTTCATCCAAAAAATTCAGCAAGTGTCATAACAAAGCAACCACCACCACATGTTAGGGCAAACGTCAAATTCAATCGTTGCTTTCTAGTCCATCTTTCTTTCAACAGTCGTCATTTAGCCTTAGTTTACATTCTGGATTGGTGACAAAGGGGTGCGATTTCTAAACTTTTGGCGAAAACAAGAAGTACAAAGTAGAGCGCCGGGATTGTATGTGAAACACGAGCCAAATGAGAACAAAGTTACATCAGTTCTCATTACCATTTTGTTTTTAATCTAAACTTTTAAGGTCGGGAACTGCCTTTTACAACGTCATTTTCCAGATGATGGAAAAACAAAGTTTGAACGTTCTTTAAGTTTGAGCAATTTTTGTTGTAGTTGAAGACATTTCTATCACTTTGGTTTAAAGTTTAAAACAGGCTGCTACTGGGCCAAAACACCAATCGAACTGCCTACATCAAAAGCTCTCTGCCACAAAAATCAGAACCATAGCATCTCCAGGACGAAAGATACCGAAACCGGAAGTTCTGCTGCAGTGCTAAGTATCCCTTTGTCCCACTTTACAGGTACCTTTCTTAAACCAGCTGGGTGGATACCTGAGCTCCCCTTCTATGACTCACTCTATCCAGTTTGGTAACGATAACAACCGTCATCCTTTGCAGGTGCATCAACCAAAACAGACATCCGATATTTCATCATCTAAATGGAACTAGAACATCAAAGGGCCGTTACGTCAGGGAAGGCGTCAAACGCTCCTTATCAAATACATACATACATGTCAAAACAATTCATTATCAAAACTATACATTGCTTAAGTAATACATCATCGAAGCCGCGTATTGAATGTTTAGGTGGAAAGGATTCTTCAAATATTCTGTTCAAGATAACGTCCGAAGTTAAATCCGTAGGCTCACATTCATAACTGTTCGCCTTTGTCACACTTAAAAGCTCTGTATTAGTGTATATCTAGTTAACTGTAAGCTTTATTATCTCCATGAAAAAAATGGAGTGTGTCTGTGTGTGTGTGTATATGTGTGTGTGTGTGTGTGCGTGTGTGTGTGTGTGTGTGTGCATGTGAGTGTGCATGTGGTAAAACTACCTTTGGCGTAACACACCAGCTTCGCAGGCACGCGGCGCGACAGCAGCTGGTTATATTACACCGAACGACTTGTGCCACCTTCACATATCTAACTGATGAAGGCGCCCCTACTACATTTGATGACTGTTAATATCATATCCACTTTCTGTAGTCATGGTAGCCATTCCTGTGTTGACAGACTGGTATACAGGACGACACAGATCCGAGAAATCAGAGTGCTGAATGTGTCCGACCTCCATATAGTATATCATTTGGGTCAAACATGGAACAGGTCCCACCTGTAACACGAGCAGGTGTTTTCGTTCCGTACATTCGATGAACGGTTTTGATTTTGCCGGTTGAAATTTCAAACAGTTCCAAATATAGCTTCGCTTTGGCAATCCTGTAAGTTAATGTGAACCATACAGTTACCGATATGCGTTTTTAAACGGTAGAAGGATAAACTTGGCTTTACTGGATCTAAACAGCCTTGACCTGAAACACTATAGCAGAACGCCTTACACAGTTCAGTTGAGAACATAAGAATGGGGCTTTTGTAAAAAGGAAATCGGTATATCTGGAAAAATATACACTGATGTCAGGGGATAGGAATCGGGTTCTACAACGTGACATCCTCACATAAGGACCGATACAGCCAGTGCCAATATGTATATCTAATATCATCTGCCTCATTCGTGATATGTCATAGAGATGTTACCTTAATTAACATTAATCCGCTGGGTCTCATAAATCCGCCACTTTGAAAAACAGTGGGTTTGAGAGATCTCTAGTGTAGCACTCCCCAGGTATGCACAGTTAGATATACAGGAGTGTATTATATTGAGGGACGTTGGGTTGGAGATCTGTTTGGAAGTTTATTTTCAGGGTGGCGGAATTATGTACCCTGGTGGAATTATGTTAGTAGATGTTACAAGTTCACTTCTTCTCGGTCTATCTTTTATCGTCTTGCTAATTTAGTATCACCGTCCATCCAAATTCTAACTCTAACAAGACACTGCTGTTTGATATATTTTGTTAGCAGCAAGATCAAAAATACAGTTCTTGATTGGATGACATCGTCTGGAGGCCAGAAATTCATGGAGAGAATGCGAGACATAAGCAAGACAAGAGTTCCACGACCTCATATCTCCATGAACAATTCTATTCATGCAGATGACTTACACATTTGCATGATATATGCTTAATCATCAACACCTTTATCTAACTTACATGTTGCAATATTGACAGTCCTATAATTTTGCCAATTAGATGAATTATGGTGCTTTGCATTAATTATTAGGAATTTATTTGCATAATTGGTATATGTTGATGATCCACTTTCCATAAACTACATAAGTTACATGTATTTGAGTCTGATTATGGAAAACACTGCAAATATAGATTTTCCTCATTAGCTATGCAAATTAAGTCCTAATTAACATAATTTGCACTTCATTGTGTACATCTCTGTCTAAGCTACCTGTATACTAAATATCATGGAAATCCGTCGTTCCTTTGTTTCAGTTATTATCCTTAGAAGATTCTCACGATAACGCCCCTGCAGTTCCAGAGCAAGCTGCTAGGGGGTCCAAACCCACACCACGTCACAAGCTATCTGCCACCAAAAAAATCAAGACCATTACCTCACTGAGCATGGCGGCTTTCCCTTCGAATTACGGGAAATAAAAATAGGCTACCTACGCCTTACGGAGCATGCAGACCCCCGTAGAGATCTGTTTGGAGATTAGGAAAATGGAAAAGACTTGTATTTCTCTCCCTCCCCTAACGATGTTTATTTAAACACGACTCGAGCAGAGCTATGCGGAACGCTTTTCCGTTTCAGAATTTGGTTCGTGGAAGGTAAATATTTTCATTTTCAGAAATAGAAACGAAGAGGAATTCTTACACTAACTTGAAGTGGCCTTGTAGCCTGAACCTAGTCTAGCCCCAGTTCGCTCCTGGTCTCTGTATCTGTATCTATATAGCCGGTATAACCGCCATTCGGCGTAACACACCAGCTTCGCAGGCACGCAGCGCGACAGCAGCTGGTCATATTACACCGAACGACCTGTCACGTCTAGCCTTCGCATATCTAACTGCGTGCATTGTTTAAAGCTTTCTAATGAGGATGCTTCCACTGTGCTTGGTTGTAACGAGTTCCACTCTACGATCGTTCTAGGAAAATACGATTTTTAAACACATCAATCCTCGGTTGGAAAGTCTAATACAGACTCTACCAGACTGACTACGCTGAGTAATGCTTCGGTCCCAATTCCGATCCGGGGCCCGGTCGGGCAGCTCGTGGGAACGAAAAACATGATATAAAAGACAACAAATACACAAACCGTAAAAGTATTACTTCTAACCACTTTTTGATATGCATTTTTTATCTTTCGCTTCCGCACACAGCCCGGCCGGGCCCCGGGTTGGAAATGGAACCAAAGCATAAGGCAGAATAATCTGCCAGGGGAGTTTGGCTACCTTCCCGTGGACTGACTCTCCTGGCCAATTGTCCCCTTTTTGCCGAATTATACGATCCGTACCCCCGTGGGAAGGCCTGGTGGAGGCTACGGTAGCCTCAGTGGCACCCATCCTAGTGTCGCCCCGGCCGGTTCGTTCCTCTGATCGCTTTTCCGTAGAATCTTCCGCAAGGGAAGCGTCACGCGTCAGCAAGCCGACACCAAAGGTTCGAGGCAATTAATTAGCAGCCTTAATGAGTGAGTCTCACTCGTTCGTGAGATCTCAGGCAAACAGGAGAAGGGTTTCACGAGTAAAGAATTCCACTGCGGCATCTGTTGATGTCTGGGCGTGTGTGTCTCGGTGACTCTTACCATGCCGGAGGTAGAGGTTACACCTATTGGAGGTGCAATGCTACATCATCTATCAATGATTGTATACAAATGTATATCATGTTATTACGTTCGTTCAGACCCTTGTAGTGCCTAGTGGCACATAGGGCAGCATGTTTCCTTGCTGTTGCAGGGTATGTTTTTACAGGGAGGAGTTTACATGTCCCAATAGCATCAGATAATGTCACGATCTTCTACCCGACATCTGCTTGGAGATTAGGCACGTCACAAGTTTGACCCCTACCCTGACCAGTCTATCAGTGGTAGTAGAACAGCTGGGCCATCATTGAGCATTCATGAGAAAATACGATACACACTCCAGATTTTGTTTGTTAAAACGTTATAAGCGCTGACCTCAGCCTATACTAGAAATAGAAGGAGAAAGTACAGGTGGAACCATCCATGATTTGAAACAGTGATGAGTCAATCTTATGGATTGAGTAACTCCGTTTCTAGATAAAATTGGCTAATCGTAAGAAAAATAAGACAATCAATATTATAAACTACCATCATACTATCATTACTATCATCATGAAACAATGCGTTGCGTGCAAAGCCACGTTCTAGATCTAGAGCAGGTGATCTAGAGAACAGGGGGAAGCGATTTCCCTTGCTAAGCCCAGAGCCTTAGTAATATGCTATCGTCATATTTTCAAACCGGTGGAAAAATATGATACGAAAGACAACAAAACACACAAAAAGTTGAGAAAAAAAATTCATAAGCATGATTTGTGTATATTTCTTCATACACACTTTCATTTTACCATCATTCAACTCATTACTCTAACAGGGTACATACTGGTTGAGCTTCAAGGTGCCTATTCAAGGTAAATATTTTTCGTTTCTGCAAACAGCCCGGCCGGGCCCCGGATTGGAAACGTGGCCATAGCATAAGGCTGTCGGCACAAAATCCGACGACAAAGAAAGGGCATGTGAACTTCCCTGATCCCGGCTAACGAAGTGCATATTGCAGGTGTCTCTGCCACAAGTGGGATTTCTTTACACGTCAGCGCACGAAAATACGCCGGTTATTAAGAACAGATAGCATCAAAGGCTCGGCAGTAAACCGAACAGGGTTGTGTAGCGGAGGAAAGCGCTACCGCACACGATTATTGTCCGCGGCCAGCACAAAACATGACCCTTGTAGAACAGGTTGTGTCTACCGTGTAAGTGTCGTCACAGTTACAGGGTAGTGGCATGCTTCTTCAACTTTCGCTTACTGGGCAAAGCTATGTGATGTTTTAGATTTGGCGTCTACAATATTGTTCCAATTTTGCGTTCCTGGATTCTACCTATGCTTTCCCCCAAACGTTTGTTAATACAAAGCATAACAACAGCTTGGTGAAAAAGGTGGCGGTCTTTCCTTGATCTAAAAGGACGTGCAGAAGTTCTGACACATTGTTTCTTAACATTCGGAATACCTCACTTTTATACTATTTTCTTCTTTCCTTTTTCTCTTGGAAAACCTCACTCACTCACTCACTCACTCACTCACTCACTCACTCACTCACCCACTCACCCACTCACTCACTTACTCACTCACTCACTCACTCACTCACCCACTCACCCACTCACTCACTCACTCACTCACTCACTCACTCACTCACTCACTCACTCACTCATCGACCGACCGACCGACCGACCGACCGACCAACCAACCAACCAACCAACCAACCAACCAACCATCCAACCAACCATCCAACCAACCAACCAACCAACCAACCAACCAACCAACCATCTAACCAACCATCCAACCAACCAACCAACCAACCAACCAACCAACCAACCAACCAACCAACCAACCAACCAACCAACCAGCCAGCCAGCCAACCAACCAACCAACCAACCAACCAACCAACCAACCAACCAACCAACCAACCAACCAACCAATTTACAAACCAATTTACAAACCAATCAACCAACCAACCAAGGACACGACAAAGGGATCGAGATTGCCCCTACCGTAACCCAAATCAGTGGATCCGTTCGTCCATTTCCTGGGTCTGGCAAGGGTAATAGACTCAAGCTGCGCCGGCGGTTCGAACAATTCCACATGCTAGGAGGCGACGCGGCTGACAAATTGTTCCGGGCAAAAGTCAGGTCTGTAATACACGACTCTCCGCGTACGGTTTGAGTTCGGGTTTCCATGGGCCACTTGCCACAGAACAAGGCGGAAAGGTATTCTCGGGACAGCTTAAGGCCACGGAATTCAGATGTATGCGGAAATAAATATGCATTCTCTGGAAACCTATTAAACCTGTTGCGAGAGTGCTCTGAAAACTATAGTGTTCTATACTTCTATTAGTAAAACTTGGTGCTCAAGCGTTGAAAATCACTTACTTCAAGACAAACATTCTGAAGTTTCCCCCCAACACTATATACTGTTTCTGTAGCCTTTAAAAAACTATAAGAAAGCTTCGAAAGCCATTCATAACTTCTCAAATTGTCCTTCGACAATCAACCTACAATCAAAATAGCCTCCGTTTCAGCCCCCACCGGGTGTATTTTCATCAACTACCGACAGCCTTTTCTGATGACTCTCTGGTGGTTTCTGAGATCTGAGGGCCGAGCGAGGGCTGCAAAGGAGGCTACATTGCAACTAGCCTCTGATCTGCCGGGCTCCAGTCGTGGCTGAAAAGACGCGGTAAACTGTATCTATCGGCTGGCCAACTCCCTCTAGTATGTTATCTGTCTCAGTCACTTGGCTTACTCTTTCCAGCCTCGTCTGGAGCCTGGTAGAGGCTACGTTGCAACGGAGATGGAAGCATGACCTTTTTAGCGGCGCTAGTTAGGGCGCTTAGACCAAACATGTAGTTTGGATGCGGTTTGTTGCGTCTCCGGTCAGATTAAACAGTAGGGAACGCCTGCAGACGGACAAGACTCAAGAGTGGGCTAGCCTCCGTTGCAGGCTTCTCCCACGGCAATTTTTCAACTTATCGGGGCCAGTTTCTTTGGCTGGGGGCCGTATCATGCTGCTTGGGGACCGTACAGGATCCCAAGCAGATACGGGCCCCAGCAGGTACGGTCCCCAAGCAGATACGGCCCCCCAGCCAAAGAAGATGCAGCGGGAGAAGCTTGCAGACGGACTGGGTGGGGCTGGGTGAATACGCGTAGGTGTGTGAAACGGTAGTCACATTCTTTTCCAAGGGTGTTCAGTCATCTAACTGTTACATGTTTTGGCCAGCTTTCTTGCGGTATTTTTGAAGTAGTATATCCACATACCCACGCCACCTAGCCTCCAATAGGCCTTACTACGAGGGTACGGATCGTAGAGTTCGGCCAAAAGAATGAATAATTGGCCAGGAGAGTCAGTCCACGGGAAGGTTACCCCCCCCCCCCCCCCCCCAGCTGGTCACCCCCCTTGGTAGCCAAACTCCCCTGACAAATTTATTCTCTTAATTAGCCAGCTTAGTAAGCCTGGTAGAGGCTACACACCACCCCCTGAACCAACTGACACCATCATACGATCCGTGAAATCTCTCCTGCGAGCCCCATAAATTACCACATATCTTTGTAAATTTCCTTTTTTTCCATAAGATTTAAGATTGAACAGGTTGAAATCGTTGCATGCTTTTAAAAACGCCATCCATAAAGAAATGAATATCGAGTGACCTAAGAGCGGACACGACCCTAATCTCCAAGCAGATCTATATATATCATTCAGGGGCAAGGCAGTATCAAAAGGGCGGGGCAGAGAGTATCCAAAGCGTTGGCCCTTTTGATACTGCCTTGCCCCCAATAGATATGCTTGGAGATTGAATATGACCCAGCAAATGTCCCGGCAGCCACCTGAGTTACTGGTTCCATCACATAGTGTCACCTCTGACCTTCAGAAGGGCTCGAAAATCACGCCACTTATACCCAAGCCTTTCCTCCTTTCTTTGATTAGCTGTATTTCATGCCAGCTAAAAGATTTAGGGTCAGAATCACCCCTCCATATCTGACAGGCCAATAAATGTTTTTACTTAAAGACGTGATTCGGTCCAACAGACCGTCAAATCGACTTCAAAGGAGCGGAAGGTTCACACTTGACCTTGGTCGTGACCTTGAAGACTTCACGGTCAGGGTCGAGACATCTTCAACCTTTCAAGACGGTCTGTTTTTCAGAACATGGCTCTTAGGATCACAAGTTTGACATGATGATAAAAGCAACAGTGTGATTGTAAAAACAAGACGTTTCGTCGTAAGAAGAAATATTTTAATCCAAAGTGATAACTGCTTCCTCTCGTATGCAACCTAGTGTCACCAAAATGAAAACAGATCTGCAGTGGATGTCACTCGAGGAGAGAAGGAAAATGTCCAGACTATGCATGATGTACAAAATGACTAATAAACTGGTGGACGTACCAACTAATAAGTATCTAATACCAGCTCAGAAAAGGACAAGAAATAGCCATGCCTTTAAGTATCAGACTTTCCAACCGAGGATTGATGTGTTTAAAAATTCGTATTTTCCTAGAACGATCGTAGAGTGGAACTCGTTACAACCAAGTACAGTGGAAGCATCCTCATTAGATAGCTTTAAACAATGCATGCAGTTAGATATGCGAAGGTTAGACGTGACAGGTCGTTCGGTGTAACATAACCAGCTGCTGTCGCGCCGCGTGCCTGCGAAGCTGGTGTGTTACGCCGAATGGCGGTTATACCGGCTATATAGATACAGATACAACCTGCAAGTCTTCGAATTCAAAACCACTGTTCACCGCTATCTCCTAGCATATTCATCTCCATATTTCGTCAACTGAGTCCCTAGAAGTGGTCAAGTATGGCCTTGCATTCAGCAAAAAGTGCGCCACGAATACCTGTGACAAAGACGCTTTGGTCAAGCAAAGTTTCAAATTATGTACTTTTTTCGTCAGTTATGTAGTGCACTAGAGTTATGAAATAGTTCCATATATCACTATGATATTTCTAGTTAGTCGAAATAGAAAATATTCATTATTCGTCGTTTTAATAGTCTTCGCAAAACCGATTTGAGAAATCAATTTAAGCGTTTTTAACGTTTTACAAAAGTTCGATTCAAGACGGACCAGACTTGCTAATGCGGCAACCTGCTGATATCGGGACAATGCATTAAATAAACACATGGGACGGACGTACAGAACAATCAACGTCGCGCTACCTCCTTTAGACAGTAGAAATGGTCAGCCCCTTTTAGCTAATGAGAGTAGCAATAAACAGAAAAGTGTTCCATTCATTCAAGGTCTCGTCATCTCGCAAAGGGAATAGAACCCTGGACCTTTGGTACTCAGTCCAACCTCCACTCGTCTAGATGCTTATATTTTACAGATGTGGAAGCCGCAGCGCGAGGAAAAACACCACTTTTTAAACCAAAGAAAACAAGACTTTTCCCTTCACAAAGCCCGCTAACAATCGACCAATTGTGAGAAAAGAGGACGAAAGGGAAATCCGCTTATTTGGATTAACTGAAAAGAGGAAAAACAATTAGGGAAGGCAAACCACGGGGGGAGGGGGCAAATACTAAATACGACCATTATTCTTGAGCCTTCAGTCACAATCATTAAGATACTAGAACTTCTTCTAGTCCTCATTCAAATATGCTCTGATGTAAAAAAAAACACGACCAGATTCAAAGCTACAAACGTCCCCAACCTCCATTAACATTAACCCGCCGAGTTGAATAAATCCACCACGTTGCAAAACAATAGGTTTGAGAGATCTCTAGTACAGCACCCCCTAGGTATGCACCTACACACAGTTTAGATATACAGGAGTGCATTATACTGGGGGACGTTGGCTTGGAGATCTGTTTGGACGTATCTTTTCAGGGTGGCGGAATCATGTACCCTGCTAGATCTAAAGAAAAAAGATAATCTTACTTGAGCGAAAAAAGAGAATCACAATCATTAACGTACTTCTTTGGTCCTCATTCATATATGCTCTGATGTAGAAGAAGAGACACACGGCCAGATTCAAGGCTACATACGTCCCAAATAAAGATCTGAAGAAAAGCGAGAATCTTACCTTAGTAAGGACACCGCCCGGCAAGTGTACCGAACACGAGGTAACGTTGCGCTACAGAGTTGGCCTTGACTCAGAGGGGAAGTCGCAGTGGGAGGACTGCTACACGCTCACACGATCCCCGATCTATTTTCCAGCACTGACGGACACCCGATTATAAAGGCTCGCTCCTACCTCACGTGGGTAACCCAAAACTGTGGCAGCTTTCCAGACTTCTGCTTTGTGATGCCCGCTTCTGGAACGACGCCCTTGTGGACCTGCTGACGAAACCTTACGGTATAAAACAAACCCGAGACTGTTTTTACAGGTTTGATCGCTGGAGAACACCCAAGTACCCTGGCTCAACAAAACACCGGAGTGTGATTTGTCTGCGTCAGGAAAAAATGTTGGTAACGGCTGGGAGCACGGTGGGTTGTGAGCGGCTGGGATGCGCGGTGGTGACGGGTTCTGAGGGCCGGGCTCAGGGAGTGTCCTGGTTGGTGCAGCCGGTGCTGAACTAGCGGCCTAGACTCCATCTCAATTTCTCGACATACAGTGCGCACGTCAATGTCATTCTAATGCTTAGGTCACATTCCCAAGCCGGGGCCCGGCCGGGGTGTCGGCGAAAACGAAAAATTAAAAAATGCATATAAGAAAAATACACAATTTGTAGTTAGGAGTAATTTTTAACGTTTTTTGTCCTTAGTTGTCTTTTATATAATATTTTTCGTTCCCGCCAGCTGCCCGACCGGGCCCCGGATTGGAAATGTGACCTAAGCATAAGCGGGGACAACGGGTGTCTTCTTTTGTTATGTCAAATGTTATCTCTCTGGATATCTGGATAAATTTGTAAACGGTCAGACGTTTTAGGTAGCATCTACCCCTACCATTTGCGATGCTACGTTGTCCCTGACGAAAGGTAGTGTCCATCTATCTGTCTGTCTGTTTGTTTGTTTGTTTGTTTGTTTGTAAAAATGTCAGTACTTATTTCTTCCCCCCTTCCTACAGCATTGTATCGACGGATGTGTGTGTGTGTGTGTGTGTGTCTGCCTGTCTGTATATGTGTGTGTGTGTGTGTGTGTGTGTGTGTTTGTATGTATGTATGTATGTGTGTGTGTGTACACACGCACGAGCGTCTGTGTGTCTCTGACCATCCCTCCCTCTCGAGCTCTGTCTGTGTTCGTCTGTCTGTCTGTGTTTACATCCCCACCAATACCCCCTGCAGCATTGTGCCGACGGGTGCACCAGAACCTCTCTGACCTACTTAGCCCCACCAGAGCCGTAATAAACATTACCCCTGGGGTAGCGGTATCTAATTAGCGACCTCTTTAAATAAGGCTTAACTACCCACAAGCCGATTACATCCCTCAAAACTGCCAAATTAAGTCTCAATCAAGGGAGTGTTCTTTCTTGTAAAAACGATGGTACAAGTCATTCTTGTTTCTTTCACTGTAACTTTATGTTAATTAACTGTTTTCACGGTCACTTCTGTACCATGAACTTATCATCACCGTGAAAAACCTGTTGTAATTATTCATGATCCCTTCACTTGCCACCACCGTGAAGTTAAAGTTCAGTGAAAATGTCCATTTTCCTTACACCGTGAAGTTTTGCTACCTTGAAGATAAAGTGAATTACAGTTCTCTCCAAGCAGATCTTCCGTTTGCAAAATCCTTATGTCGGTCAAGACATGTCGACAGTACCCATGGACTACTCTCCAAGCAGAGGTTGGTGGAGAAGATTGTGACCTTTTTTATGCCCCGTTTTCTGTCGTCACTCTCCATCTTGGTGGAGACTCAGAGTGCAGACAGAAAACGGGTCATATGATAAAAAGGTCACAATCTTGAGAAACTTGAGAGCTTGAGAAACGTTACGATTTTTCTTTTCTACATCTACTTGGAGATTAGAACAAGATAACATCTGTGTGAAAAAAGATTACGTACTTGCCATCCGCAGCGCCACTGAGAAATCGTTACCCGATCGGTGTGTCGAGTTGGAGAGTGGCTAATATTCTTCACACTAAACGATATAAACCAGCGCTAGGGCAAGCAAACTGTTAAGTGTATAGAATGGCTTTCCCCAAACTGTCTGGAAGTTTTCATATACATCTTCAGGAATTTTGTATTGATGTATTACATATAAAGGACCACAGGAAGAATAGGTAAGAGAAATGCCAAGCTCATTGTGGATCTAAATAAAGTCAAACGAAGAAGCTTCGGGCTTTATGGGGTTTCTCAAATTCGGGCAGCCCCCCTCCCCTTCTCAGAATTTGTGTTACCACTTTGTTTAATCTATTTCACCAGGTTCACAGCCAGTACCCATCTCTGAGTAATGAGGCTGATGTAACTTGCTCGAGGCACCTCCTTGAACACGGGACCCCATTTTACGTCTCTTCCGAAAGATTGCGTCTTGAAAATTCATGAAGTAACCATTTTTGGGTACTCCTAATGACAGGACAGTTCAGTTTACCCCAGTCCTTACCAAATGTTGATGGTCTGCAGGGAAATAGCTCCATCTATAAACATCCCTGCAGTTGAAGATGACGTTCTGCCGAAGACATCAACGCCGCGACCTTCACCGTGTTTTGGTAGGACGCGGAAGAAGTGGTTTAAAGAGACGGCGCTGACTGACAGAGTTAGGTTACACGGTAGAGGGTGCACCAAACATGTTTTCGTGCCGGGGATGTCGACAACGTGCTGCCAAACACACGGTGAAAGATACACGACGGTTGTAAAGAATGCTGACTTCGTTTGTGGTAGGCACCATCATGTAATTCTTGCTTGTTGTTCTTTATAGAATTTGTTTTAAAGTATGTTGATAATACTTCAAAGATGAAATATCGGGATGAACTCTATCCGGTATCAAACGCACACATGCTAACTTCGTTTTGGGAGTTCGCCATTATTATGTAACTCGTGTTACCTTCGCCAAGATACATAGATCTATCGGGTGGAGGAAGGGGGCATGTGGCTTCCCTGGCCAAGAAGGCTATGTTTCGTCAGCGTTCGTGTCTGTGTCTGTGTCTGTCCGTCCATCCGTATGTGTACAAGATAGCTCGACAATGCCTGGATGGATTGTCTTGATATCTGGTATGTGGGTAGGTCTTCATGACACCTCGAAATTATTGGATGTTGGGCTCCCTAGCGGCTTGTTTGTCACATGTTCAACTTGTTCAAATGTAAGTTTTGCAAGTGATTTAGTAAAAAAAATCGATCTAAGGCCACACCAACTTAATTTTATGGATGACATCCGCGCGCGCATTGATTTTCGCCCGTTCTCAAAAAAAAAAAAAAAAAATCACCTCCGAAGAGGCTCCGAAACTTGTAGACTCATTCTGTGGCAAAGGGGCAGCATTGAGCCGGCTTGTCGTAATACACTATATACACTCACATCCCCACAAGCGGAATTCTGTACAAAGTCGGCTGATTATGTATTGATTGATACATAATCTAGTGGAAAATAACACCGCCCTCTAGATTTTAGGACTCCTTTAAACCACGAAAAGATTCGCTTCCAGCTGAGACACCTTTAGAATGTGCGCTTAAATGCATTACTTTAAATTGTATATTGCATTGTCTCTAGTATTTTATTGTTGTATTTCAATGTAATTGTAATGTTAAGTGGTCCGCAACATCAGCTTGGCTGCCTGGCGCTCCACTATGTATTGTCTTGTCGCAATTTTTAACAAAGAGTATAAAGAAACTAGGCATCATCCACGTTAAAAGTACTTTGATATGAGTTAATTCCAACAAATAAAGACTAGTTTGTCTGTTACACTGTGTTCTGTGGTTTAATTTGCAGTACCAGCTATGTAGTCCTCCAGTTTATCATCTTTTTTTTTTTGCTTGATTTTTTATTTTTTCGCCAATTAAGTTGGTGTGGCCTAACCAGAAGAAAATTTCCAGGCATTCTTGACCCATTACAGTAATGTCTATAATCTAATATATATCGTTTCTCAAGGTCTAACTCAGAGGGGGGGGGGGGTGCTGTAGAATTCCTTGGGGGCATGTTGGCTCTGGAGCCGTGGAGCTGGCCTCTGTCATGTATGCAAGCCCTGGAAATAGTCTGGTATTAACCTAGGCTAGAAAAAGAAGAGAGAAAAAAACGGTATCTCCAAGACCAGCGGGAGGCGTGACTCTATTTACGGCAGGTTTCGGCGGTAGGGGTTCGGCTTGCATGGGGGTGGGGTTGCTGAAGAATTTCTTGAAGGCATATTGGCCCTGGAGCCGAAGAGCTGGCCTCTGTAGGCCCTAGACAGTCTGACATCCAGGCTATATACGGTATCTCCAGGACCCCCTAAATGATCCTCACTCCCGACCGCATCCACTGCCCCTTGTCTCCGAACATGTGTCCCGGCGGGGACTCCGGCGGGAGGCGTGACTCTATTTACGGCAGGTTTCGGCGGTAGGGGTTCGGCTGGCATGTGGGTGGGGCTGCTGTAGAATTTCTTGAATGCATGCTGGCCTCTGTAGGCCCTGGAAACAGTCTGGTAACCAGGCTAGCTACGGTATCTCCAGGAACCCCTAGATGATCCTCCCTCCCGACCGCGTCCACTGCCCCTTGTCTCCGAACATGTGTCCCGGCGGGAACTCCAGCGGGAGGCGTGACTCTATTTGCGGCAGGTTTCGGCGGTAGGGGTTCGGCTGACATGGGGGTGGGGCTGCTGTAAAATTTCTTGAAGGCATATTGGCCCTGGAGCCGAGGAGCTGGCCTCTTTAGGCCCTGGAAATAGTCTGGTATCCAGGCTAGATACGGTACCTCCAGGACCCCCTAGATGATCCTCGCTCCCGACCGCGTCCACTGCCCCTTGTCTCCGAACATGTGTCCCGGCGGGGTCTCCAGCGGGAGGCGTGACTCTATTTACGGCAGGTTTCGGCGGTAGGGGTTCGGCGCGGCTGGCGATCACCGGGGTTTAATTTCACCTAATACTCCTCGTGCTGCGACCCCGCAGGTCGCGCGGCCTTTGAAGAAGTCCGTGTCGAATAATCAAGTCGTTAAGGCGCGAGATTACCCGGTGTAGAGTGCGCCCTGTCTCCGCTTACATACCTTTTAACCTTAATCAAATGTGCAACCGTGACACATATATCTTCATGAGCTAATAAGGATATCGTTAGGTCTCGCAACCTTAAGGCATTGAGCCACCTTGGGAGAATCTATCAATTTCGAAACTGACCGCAGCTAGATTTGCTTTCGTAAGGTAGATGCCATCTTGTTCTACTACACTAGCCTGGGTGCCATTCGATTACTACCGGGGCTTCTACACTAGCTTAGCCTGGGTGCCAGACCACCGCGCTCCTGGCGCTAATCCTTCGGCCGGGGAAGCAACTCACGCCGCCGCCACAGATAGCACACGGCCCACTAATTACCTCTAGCGCGATAGTAATCAGGGTTCGGCTGCCAAGCGCTCCCGGGTGCCAACTCTATCCTTACTACTAGATCTTCCCCGCCCAAAAGGGATTATCATCGCATCGCGCGAAAGGTCTGGTATCCAGGCTAACACTAGCTACTCGTTTAAGCCACCCTGGGCACCTCTATCAATTTCGAAACGGACCGCAGCCAGATTTGTAGGAATGAAATCCCGGAGAGCCTGGCGACAGATCCCGCACACCGAGCCGTCGTCTTCGTACGAAGAATCGGACAAATCTGTTCCAGAATTTTGCCACATTTTTTCACTGGAGAGCTCCACTGCTGCGAGACTTTGAACACGGAAGAAAGTGGATGTACTGGTGCCGGTTCGACAACTCTGCGCGCAAGCTGCTTACTTTGCACAGGTCATTATTGGACAGGTGGACACCAAAATCTTAGAAATCTTTTTTCAGGTCAGCAGTCTGTATGATCAAGGAGGATACAGCCCTTCAAAAATCGTCTTCAAAATCACAAAACTTCTAAAAAATCCACTTGAAGTCTGTGCCGTCTTTCATTTGGGGTTAATACAATGAAACTAACGCTGGCTCCCAGGTGAGATGCTATAGAATTCAGGACCACTTCGCACACTAATGTCAATCATTTCTTCACACGGGAGTCGAGCACCGCGGCCGCTGAAAGGGGACTGATGATGTATTGTTTCAGTAATGAGAAACAAAATTTCCGCGAACTTGAAGCATTTCCAGTACAATATGTCAACGATCACTAAAGTTACTAACAGAATCATAGGGTTTATATCATCTTGTCGAAAGAGGACCGCTTGTAAGAGTGATGAGCTAACCTGTGTAATATTGTCTAGCGTTAGGTGCCCCACCTAGCGGATGTGAAAGGAGGTGATTCAAAACCACCAGTTAAAGTTAACTGGGACACTCGAGATCCGATTCACATGTGTAAATCTCGTATCGGAATAATAATTAAGCAAGGTAGTAATTTTCATTAAAATACGTATCGTTGGTTAAACTATTATCAATTAAACAAACAGGTTTGTCTGTCTATAAGAGTTAGCATTGTTTTGTGTGAAAAACAGACCCGAGATAAATGAGTAAAACAAACGGTCAATAACTTTAATACGAGGATATTTTGTATACTTACCATAACTACCAGAAGAATACATTGCACAAACAGCCGACCTTAAAAAGATACAATTTGAAAGATTTTGGAGTCCAGCTTTCCACGGACTAGAATTAGGATGTGGGCGTACAGTGGTCGAACCGGTGCCAGTGCTTAACCTTCTCAGTGTACAGAATCGTGCAGCAGTGGAGCTGCTGACCTAAAAAAAACAATCTCTAAGATTTTGGAGTCCACCTCTACAAGGACTATAAGTAAAGTCCGGCACACACAGTAACTGCTGGCGCGTTGGGCAGAGTTGTCAAACCGGTACCAGTACAACCAATTAGTTCCGTGTACAGAGGCTCGCAAAGACTGAGCTCACTGAAAAATGTGGCAAAATTCTGGAACTGATTTGTCCGATTCTTCGTACGAGGATGACGGCTCGGTGTGCGGGATCTGTCGCCAGGCTCTCCGGGAACCCAGGACGCTGTCCTGCCGACACGTCTTCTGCGGAACCTGCCTAGATGACCTGGTCCGCAGACAGTCGTCGCTGATCTGTCCGATCTGCGATTCCCCCGCGACGCAGTCAGGCATAAAGTATATCGTTCGACAACCGGGGAAGGCAATTGTCAGCCCGAGCCTTGCCCAGGCCGGTGCAGAACGGCAGAAAAGTATCTCAAAGTGCTCGGAACATCCCCAGAAGCGGCTAGCATCATTAGAGATAGCATCGAAGGAAAGCGTGCAGACGACACATGTGAAACGGGTTGATTCAAAACAAAGAACCGAAGACTTTCTGAAGAATCTTGACATTGTGGAGAATTCAGTGACAGAAAACCATCTTCAAACGAAACAAAGCATCAACGACGAGTACGAGGTCTTGAGCCAGAAGCTCCTCAATCGTCGAGATGTTCTTCTCCGAGAGGTTGAGGACAACCTGGAACACAACATGGGGGCTATCGCCCGGGAACGGGGAATCGCGCAAAATCAGCTGGAAGAGCTCAACAAGGCTCAAGCTCAAGCTATCAATGGAAAGAAAGAGAAGCGCACAGACAAGAGCAGAAGCAACATAGCGATCCCTGTTCTGCTGCAACCTTCCACTACAAGATTCGAAGCCATTGACGCCCATCCCGAGAGTTTCTGCATCGGACATGTCATAATCCACGAACAGGACCAAGGAAGTGAAGATGGCGATGTGGAGATTTACAAGGCCGATGAAGACGTAGGATGTTTCGATGCTTTAACCGATAGCTTTAGCTCCGCTTTGTCTAATATCAAGCCGTGGCAGTGGCGAATGCCATCAAATCTTTAGGCAGGCATTGCATCATGTATTGGTAAATGTTTCGTTATTTCCCAGTTTTGATTTTGTTTTTCATTGTAGATATACTGTATGGCTTAAATTGCTACGTCCGTCGATTAATTGTCGCTTTACTCTATTTTCTGGCGTGCATAAGGACAGGTTGTTATATACTGGTCCGACGGGTCCACAATTGGTTTAATTGATTACTCTCCAAGCAGTGGAGTGAGTTCGGCTGGTTTTTGACGTGTTTTAGGCGTTTTTTTCTTTGTTTTCTTGTTGTTCAATTTGGTTTGGGAAACAAACAAAAAAAACGGGACAAAATAGAAAGCCAAACAAAGACGCCTAAAACACGTCAAAAACCAGCCAGACCCACTTCTCTGCTTGGAGAGTAATAATTCACGACGCCAAGCACTACAGTATAATTAGCCTGTCAAAAATGCCATGCATCTGCAAGATTCGCCATAAATAATCCTTCTCGAACCAGGAAGTTTCTCTCGATTGACGACTTGTTCTACGACTGCGTTACGCAATCTCTGCCGCCAGGATTCAGACACTTAGCGAAATGTTCCATTAAAGGAGGTGCTTGTTGGGAACAAAAGAAAAGAAAATGTCGGTGAATAGCGCTGGGGTGGAACAATTATCCCAGGTCTCTATTCCCACGTGCACTCACATGTACAAAGAAGCAAGTAGAAATGGACTCTACTCGGTTCGTTTAGTACAACGCTCTGCTATGTATTTTTAAGTCTTGTAATGTTGTCTGTATTGTTGTCTATACATGTAACATGCGATAGATGACCTGTATCTAGTCCTTTTACTCCAGGCAAGAGCGTACAAATTACAAATCATTCATAATGATTTGAATAACCAGAATGTTGATGGGTAATTATATTGTAGCAGCTGAATTTGGCGTGTTGAACAGACGAACACTTAAATTCAACCTGGCGCAAATTATGTCAAATGAGCAGAATGTAACGTTATATACGCGTATTCAGGAATGTATTTAGGTACGGTGCTTAACATCTACTAACATAATTCTACCATGGTACATAATTCTGCCACCCTGAAAAGATAGGTCCAAACAGTTCTCCAACCCAACGTCCCCAGTATAATGCACTCCTGTATAGCTAAAATGTGTATACTAGGGGTCGCTGCACTAGAGATATCTCAAACCCACTGTTTTTCAAAGTGGCGGATTTGACAATGTATGTAACCTGGCGGATTAATATTAATTGAGGTAAATCATAGTGGAAAATGGCGTGTTTTCGGTTACAATACGGACCCAAGCAAAGACAGGGCCGACTTTTTGTAATGAATGTTGAAACAGTGTTGTTGTCTATAGAAATATTGTTGTCTATATAACATCCCTTTCCATCAGATGCTGACTGCTAAGCAACGAAACGTGTTACAGATTGCTCAACTAACTTTATAAAGAACAATTTTTGACATCTTCTGCGTTTTGTTGTTTTTTAAATTATATTCTTACATCTTACTAGCCTCTACCAGGCTTCAGACTAGAGGTGGCTGGAAAAAGTAGAAATGGCCAGATAGATAACATGCAAGAGGAGTAAGTCCACCATAGGGGTACAGTTTACCCAATTTCTACTCTTTCCAGCCGCCTCTGGAGCCTGGTAGAGGCTAACACCTTGCACCATATTCCAATTATGAAACCAAGGGTTACACAAATCCACTTTGGTCACTGTATGGTCACTTAGTGGGGGTGTCCCTGTGGTGAAGTGGTCTGCGCTTCTGTCTCTCACCACATCTGGTTCAAATTACTTGGACCAGAAGGACTGGGGTTCAAGCCCCGGGTAGGACACCTCTGGACAAGAGGCGCATTGAGTCATACCTAAGACTTTATAAAAATGGTACATACTTCTGAAACAGTATGGAAGTTAAACACACTTCACTGCCAGTAGACTAGCCCCCTGCTACAGTGATTGCACCACAGTGTGGCACAGGGCTATGAAATGGAGATGGGCACCGCCTTATATATCAATAATGGTGTTGGAGGATTTTAACTTTTAACTAATGGTCACTTAGTGATCACCATCTAGTAAAAAGGGGACTGAAGGCAAATTTCTTTGTGACTGTGAGACCGCCACTCGAAAAGATGAGGCAACACATAATGATCGGCCTAAGAACACATTTATTTTAAACCCTGCATACAGAATTGAATGACTGTACTATTTCACTTGTGAACTGTATATTGTTGGCAATATCGTTTAACAATATACAATAGAATATTTGGTAAGACATAATGTATCTGTTTCAGGACTTAAAAAGCAGCTTTTTAGTTCAATTAGTTAAGGAGCTTCAAGTTTAAGTTCAAAGCGAGGTATCTATCGTAAGAAGGCAAATTTACACAGCAAAACTGGTCTTGATTTAGACACTGGTGACAAGCAACATCCAAAGAAATCATTGTTTGGTGCAGTTCAAGGTTACATGTGCATGCGCTACAGTTTCAAACTTAGAATTCATCTGTTAACCTTTAGCACACTGAAGTAGCCGTTTGGCACCCCATTCTCTATTGGTTACAGAGTTACGCAGCAGAGAGAAGGCTAAAATGCATGAATTGTTGCCATGTGTGACAATGGAAAGCTACAATGCATGTTGAAAACCATGTCCCATTTTAACCACGATAAGTGGCTATCACAATTTAACACAGTGCCTGACAGTTATATGCCACACAAAAAGCTGTTGTAATAGATCAATTCTAACTGTCCATTGCAATTAGTGGTTTGACCAATGAGAGTGGTTGCATGTCCGTCAAATGTTTTCATTTTTGTGTTTTCCTTTTGCTTTTCTATGTTTTGATAGGGCTATGGGATCGGTCCATTGCTTCAGTGACATCTATATTGAGCCTTGATTACAGGCACTGTGTTATATTATGAAAGCCACCTTTTTTGATCAACTTGACTATCAGAAAACTGTCAACATACTTCATCATATGTAGTTCACATTGTTAATGTATGATGTGCAGTGACATGTCCTTACACATATTTGTGTGTTTGACTTGATATTTTTTCAAGTTATTCTAACTTTTGTCAACATCAGCTATGAGTTTTAGTACTTGCTAATTCTGTATACGCATGGGTCCCAGTTAACACACTTGTACCGATTCTATATAGGCTTTTCAGCATGACCAATTAACATGTTGCATTGGGTCTATATTATTTCACACTGCTCCAAAAACTGGAGTCTTCTAATATTTACAAATATTGGCTTTCTACATTGACAAAATGTGTCATAATTTAGTTCAAGTTTCCCACACATTTCAAAACCTTAAAACTAGGATGTAAAAAAATTGCTGCAATAGACTTTCCACAATAAATTACTACCTAAAAAAACACAAAACGCTTATAAAAAAACCCTCCTATAGAGTGAGGGAAACTATGGAAAATGACAATTCACAGTATAACAAACAATTGCACATTGAACGTGATAAGTACATAGTGTACTGTACAGGCATTTGCAACAATATCTCCTTTGCAACATTAGGAGAAAGAGCTTTTCTGGATCTTATATCACATTGACTGATCTTTTAAAAAAACACGAACAGCTTTTTATATGTTGAAACAACGACAGGGCTTTGTGCCTAGAATTCTTCAAAATGTACAACCCTGGTCCACTGCTTAGAGAGAAATAGATATATGATGATAACATGTTTGACATTTGTATATTTTGTCATTAGCCCATCAAGTAAAAGATGTACATGTACTCAGTCCCTCAAGTGGTCACGACAAAATTTGACTGTAGTTTCCCAAAGTCCTGTCAGAATTCATCATATGGATGCCAACATGCCTCAATACTAGCATGTTGTTACTCTCACATAAAAAAACAAGAATTCTTTCACATAATCATACAGAATTTTTGACACAGCAAATTTCTCATGGCATGAACACTAGAAAAAAATCTAAAATCTAGAAGTGTGGAACAACAATTTTCCTCAAAACTCATCTACGTAAGTGTTTTCCCTACCCTTGTCACTAAATAACATCAGTACAGTACTGAATGCATGGCTAGCTTGCACCTACCCCAGGTTTACAACTATCATTGCTGTACTGATAATAATATTAATCATATTCTAATTATAATGATGATGCACTTGAGTTGTACATGAGGCAGATACTATTACACGATAAATGGACTTGAGGTAAATCAGGTATGATTTGGCAAAAACCTCAAAATGTTTTTTTACCTTACAGGGTAGCCTCCTTCACAGGCTTCTGACAACTATCAGAAAACTGATGTACAATCTGGAAACAGCACATAACAAGCCAAAAAAGTGCCCCTCCACTAAGTCTGCTATGCAGGCTACCCTGTAATGTAAGTCTCCTGGGCAGGACAAACTATACTTTGAACAATTTTTTTTACTGCATTTTAACAACCAAACTGTGTACTAAGCTTTGGTTTTGGCATATCTTAACATCAAGAAGTAGAGAATAGGGTAATAATACTGCACTGTAGCTGTATAGACACACTGTTGAGTGATTCTCAATTTCTTTTTACACCATGCAATCTTTTCACTTCATAAGACTCAATTATTAAAGTCTCAACTAGCTATGTGGTTCATTCAATACAATTTTCGGCAGTGGCCATTATACACACGAACTGCACGCTATACAGTCTTAACTCTTATAGAGGAAAATTCCGCACATTTCTGGATACAGCTCTTAAAACAAGCATGAACACGTCTGTGGACCTGCTTGGACTACCTTGGTTGTCACTGTAATATATATATGTTGCATATCATGACAGTGAGAAAAGGAATAGACCAGAATAAGTTAAAATGTCTCTGCCATTTGTCTGATGGTTACTGCCCTGGAGAAGACATACATGTACTGTCACTGATGCAGTCACTCCAGCTGTGATGTTTAGCAGAATAAGCAAAGCTGGGTTCACATGACCTGGGTTTTTAAAACCCCCCCAAATGGATTCCATGACCTTGAATTGTTATACTGTACAACCCAGCCTGGGTAAGTATGACCCAAACCTGGGTTTGTACAACCCCTTGTTGTGTAGTTGTAAGCTTGGTTTCTGGGACTATGTCCAGAGTTTTTACCATGTTGAATCGTCCCCATAATAGTCCATGAACAAAGGCATGGGTCGATACATCCCCAGCCAGAGTCTATATGACACAATCTGGGTTTTGAACAATCTCAGCTTAGGGTTAGATATGATTCATTTCTCATTAAATTTTTTTACAGTGATCATAAATTTTCATTCAGGTGTTGACTTTCAGTAGAGTACAGGCTTTCATCGCGCAACTATTTCAAAATAAAAATACTACACAATCTTTACAAGAAGAGCAGTAAAAAATGTCCTTGGTGACAAAAAACATATACATGGAAAATTGTTCAATTACTGGTAAAGAAATCCAAGAGGCTCGCCTTAAATTCTTTCTGGAAATATATCTGGATGCAGCATTTCCCAGCATGCATCTTGATTCAGATGAGACAGAGGATCATGTGACCTTTTCTGGCATAATGTTCCAGAAAACTACTGAAGCCTCTTACCACTATGCGCAACAAGGAAAAGAATTCATTTGTGTTGACAGTCTTGCCATTTCCCAAGGCCAAACACACGATTAACTTAATACTGGCTAGTAAAGTGTTGTTGTACTACGCAGCAATGCCTAACATCAACTAACATATTTCCACCAGGGTACGTAACTCCATCCTGAAAAGATGCGTCCAAACAGATCTCCAACCCAACGTCCCTCAGTATAATGCACCCCTGTATATCTAAACTGTGCATATCTGGGGGTGCTGCACTGGAGATCTCTCAAACCCACTGTTTGAAAGTGGTGGATTTATGTACTAATAACCCGGTAGATTAATGTTAATGGCAGTTCAATCTTGAGCATACGGCTGTCAAACGACGTTTGCTTATGTCTGCGAAGCGTTTGAAGCTTCGGGAAGAAATATTTCCACATTGTTGTCTTCCTGCAAGGCTGCCTTTTTCTTCGCCGCTGCAGCTCTCTTCATTTCGAGAAGCCTTTTCCTGGCGTCGTCTCGGGCGGCAGACTTCGCCCCGGCTTTGGGGCTTCGTGTGGCTCCGGCAGTCTTGGGGCGCGTTCTGCGAGGTTTGGGGGAAGCTGCCGGGGTCGAGTGTGTGGATGTTCCACGGGAGGATGAGGGACTGAGCTCGTCCTTACCGTTGGTCGACGTTTGCGGGGGGAATTTCCACTCGTTCTGTCTAAGTAGCGCGATTTCCTCGAACATGCCGTTCACATCTTCAATCTGTGGAAAACAGTCAGAATGGCCAGTAAATTGCCAACTATCAACACTAGAAATTTCAAAATATTTCAGCCATATCTTTGGATCCGAACAGGACGACCAATAGACTTGAATGCAGTAACACATTGGTACTGTACTTCTCAGTACACATGTAAAAGTTTATAATATTACAAAGTGATAGGCTTTGGAAAGTGCACACTGGGGCAGACCCATGATCTTATCTAGAAGTGTAACAAAGCCAGGGCGCACCCAGGGAAGCCACCAACTCAAAAACCAGACCATTAACGCCCGTACCGATAGACATAGATTTCCATTCTTTCCACGTAAAATACCTGAGTGGAACGCCCTGCCTGTCTCCCACAAGTTGAGACATTTTGGGCCAGGCTCTTCCCCCCTACTTTGCCCTGAAAGGGGTTATCTGGGGGTACCAAATTAAATGTGAAGTGAATTGAGAAGGGCATCCTACCTGGATATTGACGAGGTCCCAGAAGCCAGCCAGGTCAGAGGATGTGGTGACACAGTGATCACCCTCACAGTCATCTGGGTTCTGGAAAGGTGAAATTTACATATATGGGCATGACTTCAAATCCATGTAAGGGCATAATTACATCTGCATGTCCATATAAGGGCATGACTACCTGTTTATGTCCATGTGTATAGACATGATTTTATGTCCATGTTAGGGCAGTTACATTTGCACACCCATATAAGGGCATGACCACATCTTTATGTCCATGTATGGATATAAAGTCATGTCTGTATAAGGGCAAGATTATATTTGCATGGCCATATAAGGGCATGACCACATCTTTATGTCCATATATGGGTATGACTTCAAGTCCATATAAGGGCATGACTATACCTGCATGTCCATATATGGGCATAGCTTGATGTCCACACAAAGGTGTGACTATACCTTCATTTCAGTTCAAGTACACATAAGGACATTCTAAATCCTTAACGCATTTAAGGGCATGACTGCACATTCATGTCCACATGATATCGGCATGAGTATGCCTTTATCAATTCATATCAGTATAACTTTATCAGGTACATATAAGGACATGATAACATACATGTATTATTAATTACATCTACATGGTATGATCATTGTTGAAGTTTTTGTGTAGATACTTAATCACACAAATGTCTATTTTCTTACCAAGTTCTGTTGGCAAAGCCCCTCGAACTGTTTAAACTTCTGGTTCACTAGAAGCTGTGCCTTCCCCACTGTTGCTCTCAGCAAGCCATCAGCTGAAAAAGCACAAAAAAAGTTAGAAATGTTTCTCAAGCCAGTTTTAGCTTTCTGGAGAGCTTACAGGTCATTACAAGACTGAAAAACAGTGCATGAATGTGTGAATAATTACAATACCAGGGAAATATTCCCAGCTTTTTTAACATTACTTATACCCACTTCAGACTGAACTACATCTAAGTCTAAAGATCTAGCTTTTGAATCTCCTTGGAACTGCTCTAACTTACAATTTGAAGTCAGAGTTACAAATGAAGGATATGATCTAAATGTACATTTATCCATGGCTGAAAAGTAAGCTATTTGGAGCAAACACCAAAAGACAGTTACTCAAGCAACTGGATAAAATTTTGAAACAGCCATTTTGACATTTCAGATAGCATCTGCTATCTTTTGGCAGTGAAAATCCAAAATGTTATCCAGTTGCTTGAGTAACTGTCTTTTGGCGTATCTTATTACCTTGATCCACATAATTTGTACTGGTATACTACAGTAGTGTTAAATCAGCTCCACCATTTCATTTTTAAAGAAACAAAAATCCAGCAAAAGCACAGCTGTATGACCTTTACCCCTACATGACCTTGGGTTCACTGACCTTCCTCTGACATGTCCCCTTCCTGGTCCTTCTCCGCCAGTCCGCACAGCTTGCCTATCCTGTCTCTCTCCAGGTCCATCACTCCAAGGTAGTACTGCCCGTCTCTGCTCTCCTGATCGCTCTTTGGTACCCTGCTCTCAGCCTCCTCTTTCTCAACCTGTATATAATTTGTTTCAGTTATTTATTACCAATCTTCTTTCTCTTGTTTAATCGATTTATTTGAATCCAGGGCTGTCTCCAGCTTTTAATTTTTTTCCGTCCCACTCATTATTTGGGAGCCAATGTGTTGAATTTTCCTGTTAAATTCATCAGTTTAAGCTTACAAAGATACATTTTCAACAATTTCATGTCATAAAGTTCAGATTTTGGGAGGGACAAGGTAAACATTTTTTCCGTCCAAACAAGCAAATTTCCGTCCCAGGATGGAGGGTCGGGTCCTGATTTGAATTATCATAAAGGGAGGCTTTTACATAGCTTTTGGCCTTCCTTGCACTGCACTGTTATATTCTCATTCGTATTTCATTTTTACATTTTCATTACCTTAAAGTGCAAAATAAATAAACAAACAACAAACAAACAAACCTCCTCTGTGCCCAACTGCTGGATGACCCCAGCGGCAATCTCGTCTTCGATTCCGCAATCCTTCTGGTCTAATCTTTTCACGATTCCTTCTACGATCAGCTGTTCGCACTGCTCTTGTCCAACATGGCCTGGTCTCTTCTTTAGGTCAGCTGTGGGGTTATCTTCATCTTGACTTGGTCGCTTCTGAACCCTGGTGTTCGTTACGTTGGCAGTTTCGGAATTCTCGCTTGTAGGAACGTTATCGGGAATCGTTTCTTCTTCTTTGACGTTGTCGAGAGCTTTTGGTTTCGTGGGCGTCATCGTTTCTTCCTCGTTGCTTTCTGCTATACTGGGTATGGAATGGTTGTTGATGGTTTGCGGTCGTGAGATTGGTTTGGGAGATTTTTCAGCAGGGAAGAAGACTTCGCAGTTGGCCATACCGGCTGAGCCGAGGGGAGAGTTTTCGATTGCCATTAAATAGCTGTTGGTTCTGTTGCGGAATTCCATCATCGCATCAGCAAGGTTGTCTTTGCCACTGATGGCGGAGACGAGAAGTCTGTTCCTCATTTCGTTGATTTCCCCCGTTCTGTTTTCCTTTTGGCTGCCGAGCATGGTTTCTTTTGGTAACTCGATTGTCCCTGTGTCCGTCTCTAAAACGACATTTTCGTTCAAGTCTTGAACAGATGCATTCGGACTTAGCGTTAACTCTACTCTGTATTTGGCTGCTTTCTTCTTAAGTTCATTCAAGGAGGGTGCTGACTGGGACATTTTCTTGAGATCCTCCGGTTGGGGCGATCGTCTAAGCTTTCCCTTCTTGCAACGTACATTTTCTTCGCTCTCTGCACGCGCCCTGGTTTCAACCGCCCTGTGTCGCATATGAATATCCTGCGCGGAAACCGACTGTCCGGGAGCTAAATTATCTTCTTGATCAAGTACCGTCTTCTGCCAGAACTCTGAAAGACCGCATATGTTCAGATACCGCGAGGTTGGATCCATGGGGACGTCGTTAATCGAGGAATTAAAACTCTCCATGGAAGAGCCCATTAGATTCTCCCTCCTACCGACACATTCGTGCTCCAGGTCTGGGCTGGGTGAAGACTTTGACAAAGCCGGACCCCAATCTTGCGCGGGACTGTCCGGAATCTTGGGAATCCACGTCCAACGCTCCTTTTCCGGCTTCCTGTCCACGATGACGTTGCCGTTGACCAGATCACCCTGGTTGACCTCTGGGGGCTGTGGCTTGACCACATGCTTCCCATGGTGCCTGTCGCGGGATTTGTGTTCGCAGGACGATCGGTGCGGATCGGACCTCCTTGCCATCACGGGATCATGCTTTCTGTGTCGCGGCGGATCCGTCCGATACTTCACCGGCGGGTCGCGACGAACTTTGACCTGGTCCCCGGGCGGGCTAACCTGTCTGGTTCGCGACGGCGTATCGCCCTGTTTCCCTCTGCTGGGCGATCGGGACTGGGAGCGTTCTGAGGTGCTGCCTTTCTGCCGCGACGACTTTCCCGCGCTCTGAGAACCGCCTCTTGTTTTCCCCGTTGACGACTGCTGTTTTAAGTTCTCCTTCTCATTTGATTTCGATCCCTGCTGGTTCGAAGGGGACGAAACTTTCTTCCCGTCCTTAGCAGGCGTGTTAGTCTGGGATGCGTCCCCGCCAGCTATAGCGGTATTGCTGTTGTTGGAGTTTGTGTTTTGCTTGTCGGAAGCACGTCTTGAAGTCCCATTTTGTCTATCCGATGACCTTCTCCAAGGACTTAGATATCGGACCATCCGCCGGAACAAGTTCTCGCGGGGAGGTGGCTGGTCTATTTTGGGTGGAGGGATGTTCTGCTCCTGGTCGGCTTGCTCTGTGTCTTTCGCCGGTCTTGGTTGGTCGGCGGTGGAAGTCTTTTTGGCCTGCGGCGACGTGGCATCCACCGGTTGGGCTGTAGGACTTGTGGTATTACTAGTATTATTGGGTGTGGATTGGTTACTTTTGGAGTTACCCTGGTCTTCTCCCTCAGAATCGGGGGTAAAGGGAGGAATCAAACTAGGGATGCGTGCAGCTTCCTGAGCGATCAGCAACTTTCTTCTTTCCACTTTGATTTCCTTTAACACGGCTCGCTCTTTCCTTACCGATCGCCCGCGTTCGTTCCCGCCCGTTGCGACGGGCGTTTCCGGACTAGCCACGCGTATCAATCTCACATCATCCGACGCTATGGATGAGGAAAGGCTTGTTTTGCGAGAGTTTCCCCTGCTTTGGTTGGGGTCGATGACACGACCAAACGTCGGGCTACGCGAGCGGGATCTCGATCGCGTTCCCGCACTTCCGTAAAGCGGCGCATCGAAAGGGGGGAGAGTCGACTCCCAGATCTTGACCGGGCTCCGAGAGCGTCTCATCGCAGGTGGACTACAAGAAGGACTATCGTTTGAAAATTTCGTAAAAGCATTTTGTGGTAGCGGTTTTACTTTCAACTCTTTGGCCGATTTACCAGAATCATCAGCCACTTTGTTTTCGTAAGCTTCAGAAGCTTTCCGTACATTTTGGGGAAGGTCCTCCGCCTCGATTGTATGCATTTCTTTATAATTTACGCTAATGTTTCGTATACGGTCCGGGCTTTTGGATGATCTTCTGGGCGTGGTTTGAATGATGTCTGTAGGCCGCCCGGGAGAAGTCACGGGTAGGTTCGGTGCAGGCTCCTCCATCGTGAAACCTTAATCTGCACAAAAAGAAAGGAAAATCGAAATGTCAGTTTTATAATATCATTTACTTATCAAGTCCAAATCTGTTTTTGTTGTTTAGTTTGGAAAGAAGTCTCTGCTGAATACACTACATAACAACACACACAGACCTGCAGACACACAATTACACCCAATATAATATCTCAATTTTTCATGGAGATAATCATAACTGTAAGAGCAGCTAATATTTCATGCAGTTTATTTGAAGACATAAAATGCTTGAAAGCCCTCTCGATATTCTACTGTTTCTACCTATAGTTTAATGTCAACCTGCGACTCGCTTTTCTTCCACACAAATCCTCTTGTACTGACCCAAATTACAGCAATTTAGGCCAGCATCTCTAGGCTGAAAGAACAGTCAGACTTTATCTTGACCCAAATTGCCCATTAGGAGAGTCCTATTACATAGATATTCAATTGAGCTCTTATATATAGTTCAGTACCGTGCAGTATTTTACTTTGATCTGGCTAAATCTCAAATCAGAATTTCAATTCTGATCCAAGGGTAAGAAATAATAGTATGAACACGTAAGGTCTGGCGAGGCCTCAGTAATGATAATAATAGTTTATAATATTCAACAGTTACTGTATTCGGGGTTATCGCTGTCTAGATGTTTAGATTGCCAGAGCTATTTAAGTACAGTCTGCACATACAGATGTATAGCTTAACATCTGTGTTATCAGATCAGTGAATATCTTCAATGCCTGGCAGTGCAGTGACTTCTTCATTTCAACGTGGTTAAGGAGGTACAGTACATTTATGTATTTTACTGGACTGGGCCAAATTGCTTGAGGAAACTGCACCAACTTTAAGAATTTTCGCCAATTCTCTCTTGCGGTCATACTGAATAATGTGCGACGCACAGGTACATGTACAATGTAGAAGTCATGACCTCTACAAACAAAATGGTTGGGCCCGGAATGGCACATTCTCAGTTTCAGATCCAAATCAGATACACTTAACTTCATTGGAATTACACTGTTTCCACTGAATTAAAAATCAATGTACAATGATTCATCAAAAAGAGATTTGCAGTGATGCATGCGCGGTTTTGCCACTTGCAAATTTTTGTAAATTGAAAAAAAAAAATTTCAGGAGACTAATTGGTGCTGATTTGCACTGGTTTGTGCCACTTTGCGAATGCCTTTCGCAATTCGGTATAGTCCAGTGACATACCTGCTTTAGCAAGAAACACATTTTGTATGTCAGACAGCACGAGTGGCAAATGTGGAGAATTAGGAGAAAATGTGGAACAGCGTACCTGAGGATGCTCAGTGTGCTCCATCAGTAAGGACTTTCAAAGAAAGGATACGGTAGTTTGGAATGTTGATGAAGGACTGTGATATTGGACAATTTGTTAGGTATTTATGTATATATTATTGTAATTGTGTATATATTATTGTAATAATTCTTTTTGTTATAATGTATCCATCATAAATCTGTGTTCCCGTGCTCACCCCTTCAAACTAGACCTATGGGAAGAGCGGCCAAGGGCAACAAGGCATTTCCAGTGTAAATTAAGTTTATTGATTGATTGATTGATTGGTAACCTTGGATGTTCAAAATATAGACAGCATCACAACTCACCTGGACTGTGCCACTGCTATATCAAAGGGGTGTCTTCTCAACTTCAAACTTCAGAATAATCTCCACTTCTCCTGAGGAAAGGAAAGATTTATGATTATTAATTAAATAAGTTTATTGCAAATTCATGCCTGTAAGCTAATTGACAACAATTAATGACAATGCACAAACCTAAATTCAATGTACTGGTATCTCATTTTCACGAAAGGGTTCATGACAATTGTGATTTTTTTCTTCCATGTGGTGCATGGTTACAGATCAACTACTCAAATTCAAGGATCAGCAAGAAAAGGCACTGTGATACAATATGTACATACAGTATATACAGTACATGCAAAAGTTACATCCACTTGAGCTAACATTAGTAACAGGCAGGAAGTACTATCTTCTATCACCAATCCCCCTGTTCTAATCCTAGCAGAGCTTCAAAATGAGTCTTATAGAGGTGAAGTACATGGTTTTCCATTAGGCTGATAATCAATACAGTGATAGTGCAACATGGATTCACCACAAGCACACGAGCACAGGGTCACCCCTACTCTTATCGATGAGGCATCTGTATGTTAGCTTGGAGGCCAGACCGCCAATCTCTAAAATATCTAACCTACTCAATAGATATGTTTGAGATTGGGGGTCTGACATCCAGGCTAGCTCAACTCCTGCAATCAATATTGTAAATTCATTTATTTCCCCTGGACGTTGTAATATCTCAGTGCAAGGGGAAAGGAGATTTTTCACGGTGGAAGCAATTCTGTACCACAGTAAGTAGTAACAAAATCGAGATGCATATTCATGGTCAGAGGTCATTGCGAAAACAAAACTAAGCACTTGCAAACATTTCAAGTGTTAACAGTGCATTTCTGTTGGTTGTCTACTCCACTTGGCTGTAGTATGCAAAAATTGCATAGGTGCAGTCCTTACAGACAACTAGACATTGCAAGAGCACAGCACCACCATACTGGTTTTCAACATACCGGTACATAAAGATAATTAATAAAAAGATAAGTAATAGAAATGAATCATGAAATGAATCCACTAAAACTGCCGTAACAACCAGCTCTTAAAATACACTGCTCTGTCGTACAAGAGCTATCTACCACTCAAAAATCACTCCCATAGCATATCCAGATATCAAAACTTAGTAATGTAGAAGGTGGCTAGGAGGCCCAATATTGAGCTTGACCTTCCTTTACCCGAGCTCTACCCACCTACCAAATATTATAAGAATCGATCCACAGCTTCTCGAGTTATGTAGTTCACAAAACACACACATAACCAGTACCTAAAACATAACCTTCTTGGTTAAGGTGTGACAGAGCATGAAAAGCCAGCATCACTTGTCTTCTAGGAGGCGATGTTCCGATAATTAGAAATGGAGACGTTGTCTTTCAGAGCTTCTTAAAAACTGTGCTACACATATCTAGGCTGCTGGGCACCATTGGGAAACTGTTATAATCGCACGTAGGGAGCCAAGTTCAGTGTTTGTCGTTTCATTGTCGATAGAGGCCCATAAAGGTTATAAACAAACAAGCCAATCATCAAGCACAATACACTCTGCAAATACATCTATCGCATACCAACGCCTACTACAAAATGTACACGCATGAAAAATAGAGGGGAGGGCAGTTTGTACTGTAGAAAATGTTGATTGAATTTTAGGCTGGAGGTTTGCAGCAAAAATTATAGATTTTGTTTCCTTGAATAATTCCTGGGAAATTAATACCTACAATTTTTTTTCAATTTCTCGATTGTGATTCCTGGTCACCTCTGAATGCACTTAATAACAGCAACAACAAAACATCAAAATTTCATTTGTGACCACTAAAATAGATTCTATTAACTATGGTACATTAAGTTTTACTATTTTTCATGATGATGATTACATAAACCTATCCTAAACACTTCGTTAACATATCCTATACAAATGGGTTGGGCAATGTCATTAGGTTATCTATTATTTACAAAATCATGACTTTGGTAGTTATTTCCGAGAAATTACTATCAAATGTCCAGGTATCAAATATAATCTATCAAGCAGTCAAGTAGCAAAATAAGATTTTTTTCAGGCTGCATATGGCCTCATGACACATGATATCATACATACGATATTACATATATAATATTACAGTCAAATTTGTATTTTACCGTTATCCACTAGCTGCCACGCCTCTTTAGTGTAAACAAGTCGACTATGGGAAATAACTAGTCCCTTAGGCCCATACAAGGGTGGGCGGAACAGACAGGACCCATCCCATTTTATTCGTTTGTCGTTGAAACAAACAAATAAAACGGGCAGGAATTCACAATTCCATAAGGGACCATTCTGACAGGTAGAATTGAGACTACACCATCTTCCCATATGATGTAAGAGTGTTCAATTTGACGCAAGACCAAATAACAAAATACCTTCCAACCGGGCCTCCGAACTGCCTGCGTATGAAATTTATGCCGGTGTAATAGCTGAATCCAAGATCAGGAAGACGGATTGCTAACCAGCGCCATGCAGATGGCTACAGAAGAATGCTCACACTAGTACTCTCGCCAAATATCGTGCTTTGGGAGGAAAAAGGCAGTGAAATCGAGGAATTTTCCCATCTGTAGGAAAGACCTGATGACTGGTGACGTTCCCTGCATTTGCTCGCGCTCTATCTGTGCCAGTGGGGCTGACATATCCTCCCATAGGGCCCACAATCCATTTCATCTCGCATAATGTAGTCCGTGTCTTGCATGCTAATGCCGGCATGAAACAGTCCAAACCAGTAGCCTCCATAGCAGGCCCTCTGGGCCTTTTTTGGGGCTTTTAAGACACTTTTTGCTGATGACTAGTAATGGTTACGGGCTGGCTTCACAAACGACCCGGTACAAAAAGAATTTATTAGCAAAAAGTGTCTTGTAAGCCCCAAAAAAAGGCCCAAAGAGCCTGCTATTGAGGCTACCAAACCAGCAGACTCTGATGCAGAATGTTTTATTGATGAATATCGATTCACAGGCGAAGAACACTGGTTGAAGAATTGCAGCGTTATGATTGCAACGACGCACCAGATCTAGAGAGGGGTGTACAAAGACGGAATGGCTAAATTAACAGTAAGAGGTGAAATTATGCGGCCTCTTCATTACTGTGATTATGTCCCGACTGGACTAGTAATTATAACTGGAACAATCAACATCGTGCAACGTTGGGTTGGTTTTGCCAACAATTTTCTGAAATGGGAGTGCTATTTTTACGACGGTTGCATGTTTGGAGCAGGTGTTTGTATTCTTCTATCATAAAAAACAATAAAAAACTTGAAAAGAAGCAGAGGAGCTTAGAACTATGAATGTAGATACACTGTAAAATCTGTATGTACCAGACTTAAGTGTTGCATGACCGCTACATGCCCTGTTTTGTATGGGTTGGGTTTGCCAAAAATTTTCTAAAATGGGAGCAGTATTTTACAATGGTTGCATGTTTGGAGCGGGTGTGTTCTTCTCAATCTCATAAACAAAAACAAAATAGACTCAAAGAGAAGCAGATTAGGAATATGAATGTAGCCTGAGTACCAGCCTCCGTAGTGACTGTTGGCTCCCAAAAAATGTCTTGCTATCCGTAGTTAGAAAGCGATTTTTTCAGCCAGCGGTCACTACGGAGGCTGGTACGCAGGCTAATATGAATGCAGATACACTGTAAAATCTGTATGCACCAAAGCTAAGTGTTGCATGACCTCTCTATGCCCAGTTTTGTATGACAGACTGGCATATGGTCTAATCAGCCTGTGCAGTTGTCACTGCTCGCATGAGTCATAGAGGAACAGGCAGGGCCATGTGGCTAATTTTTCAATTTGGACGAAGGCAGCGTGATAGCTCCCTGGGGAAAACCTGTAGGGATGGGCATAGAATTAAATCAAAACGCTGTTATTAAGAACTGTACATCCCCATTTCATTTTAGCCTCCACCAGGCCTTCCTACGGGGTAAGGGATCGTAAAATTCTGCCAAAAAAGTTGGAATAATTGGCCAGGAGAGTCAGTCTGTGGTAAGGTTCCCCCCCCCCCCCTCAGGATTTAACATTTTTGTAATGAAATTAAACCAAATGCTGTTATTATGTACATCCCAATTTCTTCTCACATGGGTACAGATTTGACTGCTAAATTCGGAGGGGGAGGGGCAGTACAAAATGTACTACATGTACAAACGTGCCAGTGTCTACTGGCACTATCAAGATTACAAATTTTTGTTATCAAATTAAACCAAATGCTGTTATAAACATATTAAGAATATGAGTTGTACGTTCCCATTTCTTTTTACAATGGGTACAGATTTGACTGCCAAATTTGGAGTGGGAGGGGGGCAGTACAAAATGTACTTACCAGTATCTACTGGCACCATCAAGATTTAACATTTTTGTAATGGCAACATTCTGGGTGAAAATTTTGGGTTGGCTGAGTTCTACATGTGGCGACCACTTGCAGCCATCACTCATATTGAAATGTAATCACTGCACAGAGCACATGATACCCTGTTTTATCATGATGTACTGGTAACACAAGAACATCTGACACTGCTTCAGATACCGCTACTGCTAAGTAACTTCCAGCTTGGCAGAAAATCTCAACGATTTCAAATAATCTCTCAGATTTATAGACTCAATGTTGATGTAGAGGTCGTAGTAAAGGGCGACATGTCCTTTCTTTAATGATACAAAATATCATATTTTTACATCTGTATCTTTATTACTGCATTGGTTTTGATGGATAGGACTACCCTTCTGTGAAAAACACCAGAACTTGAATGTCTTTGGGCCTAGGAAAAAAATGTTGCGTTTTCGGTTTCAGTTCTGAAAAAATAAGGGTTCGTATTCTGTTTGCTTTAATTTTCATTTTCAGATTTTAGCCGAAGTGATACATTTCAGCAATGTAAAAATGAAATGCATCAAGCAGACAACCACTTATCCTGGTATTTTCAAGATTATACTGTATTCATACAGATATACAATTGTATAAGTATAAATACATTGATAAACTGAACAAACAAGTACAATGTTTAGTGTGAAATATATGAAGTCTGTTTTGATTTTTATCCCTCAGATTGAAAATTTCATGCCCCTTGCCAACAGTTGGCCAAAAAAATGCTAGGTTTTTGATAGGGCCGGAACACCAGAAACAACATTCTTCTTTGATTAAGGCCTTGGAAAAATAAACTTCAGTTAAGCAGAACACATATGACTTGTAGAAAGCTGAAGGTGAATTTTAATGTTATAAGCAAATTGGATGAGTGATGGCTTCTGTCATGACACTCAATAGATCATGGACATCGTCTGTTTGGTGTTCATCATTCCAACAGAGTGCCTGACACTGCCTGCATATGAATCAAGCTGATTTCATAATTCTAGTAAATGGTTCAACTAAATTTTCCATTTTTTCACGCTCTTTATAGCAAAGATTTGCTATAGCAAAGATTTGCAAAAATAAGCCGCAATCGGGCTGCAAGAAATAAACAAAAGAAACAACAGCATCTAATCCATGGAAGTGAGGGTGCACAATGTAAGATTTTCCAAGCAGACAGATAATGGTACAGTCCACCAAAAAAGGGGAAGAACCATGTTGATCCTTTGAAAGCATTTCCTTCATCGCTCATATATTTTGACAATGTGATCATTCAGTGGAAAAAAGTATAATACCACAACAATGGTTCAGCAAATTGGTGAACACAGCACAGCATAACAGGCATTGTATTCTATATAAAGTCAATGTAAACTCTCCAAGCAGATGTAGAAGGCAGAAATTGTTACCTTCTTCCGATTGTTACCCGTTTTCGGACAGAATAAACACAGTATAAGTTATAACATGCATTGTATAATTTGTATTTTTTATAAAGTCAATATGTACATGTACATGTAAATGCTCCAAGCAGAGGTTGAAGGCAGAAATCGTTACCTTAATTCTACTGGTTGGTACTCATTTTCTGACAGACAATCCAGTCAACTCTCCAGGCAGGGAAGGGAGAAATTGTTCCCTTCGTTTAATGGGTACCCGTTTTCTGACAGCTGATCCCTTGATGGTACCAATCAGGAGAAGGTAACGAGCATCTCTTATAACCTCTAGATCTACTTGGAGAGTAACCAGATGCCCTTTTATGGCCATGCTGCCTTCTACTTTTGTCATCCTCAATTGAGGTGAAGCATGATGCTTTTTCAAGTAGCTACATGCAGTAGTGCAAAGTGGATTTGTGACGGCTCGCATTTTTATCCAAGCACATGGGGTCACCCCTAGTCTTATCGATAAGTGTCTAGGATTCGCAGAGGATTGATGGCAGAGGCTAGTGCCTAAAGCCCCCTCATAGTCGTACGTCATACATACTGCTTTAATGCTGCAAAATGCAATTGAAGTCCATGTTGCGTATATAAAAGATACTTAAGTTGGCAATGCTGCTTGGTCCAAGGGCCATGTTTGGAAGAAGAATTCAGACACACACACTTCAAACACACATACATGTAGTCCACCTGGTTTGTTCACTGTCTTACAAATCATTACTGTGCATTAGTTAGCTTTGTGGATAACAATATTTAGGTTCCAATGTTTCAAATGTACTTTCTGTACTTGTGGTCTACGTAAACTGTTGAGAAACATGATAAGAATTGCGTGAAGACCTCACTGTGGGGATTGCAACCCAGCGGCCCCAGACTGTTATCTCTGGTGGACTCCAATCAACATTTATCACACTGCCAGTACCTTCTCATGTCAACATTTGCATTGGCTGATAAGCTATGGATTAACAAACCTTCAGTTCTTGCCGAACCCTGACTGAAAGCCTATTATATAACCCTCCCTTATGTAGGACTAGAAATACTGGCTGCATATCCACTTTTGTGCAACCAAAAAATGCCACTAATGACTTTAGATATTTGAGCAGAGTAGATCTAAAGGCACACTAGAAGTCTAGAGGACAGCATATTCTTGACATCCAAGCTTCAGAAAAATAATAAAACATGTGTTGTATTGCTTGTTCATAATTTTGAAGTTACAAATGTAGCTTTTAGCAGATTCAAACTATGAAGAGATGCAATTAGATATGTTGTGTTCTAGTAACTTAAACTTCTACTGTATGTGTTTTCCACCAGTGCACCTATTCCCTAAAATGAATTTTGAGCCCTCCCTTTATAAATTATATCTCAGAAGCTAAAAATCAATGAAACAGGCAAACAGAGACCGTTATCAATCGAGTCGAATGTGTAACGATCTCGCCACAAAAATAGCATGTCTGAATCGATTAACCTTCACTATTGGAGCAAACAACCTTCAGGTTTATCAAGGAGAACTGAATTTACCACTAGGCAAACTCAGGACGTTGTTTCCATCTATCAAAAATACATCATCAAATAGCAGAAGGGAACCAAATAGTTCCTTAGGTGGTAAATTGCATGTTGCTACTTGCATTTTTAACAGTAATTTGGTAGAATTGTCTGCACAGACCCAGGTCATACTATAGATGATTGGAACTAAATCTAAGGGTCATTTTGAATGCGAACCAAAAAATTGTTGTCTAACTTGATTACTTAATTTCAGTACAGCAGTTTTTCCAGACCAGGTTAGGTATGATATTATATCTATACTTGGCCAACATTGAGTTTTGCATTTCTCTCAGTCTGGCCTATATATTTTGTAATGGGTGGGAAATAGAGCTATCACAAACTGTAAATCTTGAAATGTTTGCAGTGATTTTATCTTAGCAATTTTCACGGTGACCTCACTACTACAAATTCATGACACTGTGACTACGAATTTCCAATGTACATGTATGTATTGCAACTGCACTAGAGAACTGTTTCAACCCTGGACTTAAAACACTGTGAAAACCTCTATACTGTTCCCTGAAAATAAACGAACTCACAGTCTGTATCACACGACCCTTGAAACAGAGCACAGCTCCCTCACCCTGCCTTGACATTGTGTATGGGACCTCGACAGGTGCAGGATTCGTGAGACGCCCTCAGTCCTGCTGACAGAAGAAGTTCAAAGCCAGCCTATCCACCAAAGCCCTCGGCTACCAGCATGCAGTTTAACATGGTTAAGTTCTTGATTAAGCACTATAAATGCATGAAGTTGTAACATGTGGTCACAAATAGGGTACAGGGCTTGAAATACTGGGTTCATGTGCACTTTCGTGCATCCAATATTGGAGCCGTGCACCTAATTTTTGGCTGTGGACGTACCAGTGTACCTAGATCTAGATATAGGGTAGAGGTACTATTGTACACAACTACACAGAATATTCTTGAAATTTAAGTATCAGATAAAGCAATATACTTAGTAACCTTTATTGTACTTTGATGTAGTACATAATTAAAACTTTAAAGTTAGCTATGGAATTTTCGATTGAAGTTCTTAAGAGAGGCAGTAGAGTTTGTAAACATGTTCTGTAGACATTTTATTTTACCGTATGTTGTATGTTGTGCACCCAAAATTCTTCCTGTGCACCTAATTTTTTAGGTTAGGTGCACCAGTATTAGTGCACCCATTCTCAAAATTGAATTTCGAGCCCTAGCCCGGTACTGGGTGAAAAGGGCAACCGTACAAAGGACAGGAAAAGCAGATGTACAAAGGGGCCAACAGAAGTAAACACAGATGCAAGCGTACTGCCACTAAGTGCAGAAAGGGGAGACAACACCAACAACCAACAGGAAGGCAAACTACAGCTAGCATAAAAGCAGTTACAGAACCTTAAGTATTGAGTCGGAAACTCGTGTAAGTGGTAAAGACTTGACAGAAATAATGTACAATGGAGAACACTGGAAGCTAAAATTTGTGGACGCTCCAACTTTTTGAGCTCACGTTTGAAACAATTCTGTAGCACAGTAGTAATACATTGAAAATGCATAATTGTGGTATCATGAATTCACAGTGGAGAAGTCACTGGGAAAATTGTGAAAAGAAAAACACTACGAACATCTGAAGATGACCAGTATATATTCTTATAAAATCAATACAATAACAAACCAACACATCAGTGAGTATGTGAAAGATTGCAAATGTCCCAAAGTACAGTACATTATGACTAGTTTTTGACTACGTATAGTAGAGTCATGACGACACTCCTAAGCATGGACAAGAAAGCCAACAAAGTTTTTCCATACTCACAGTTCTAACACTTGAAAATGGTGAGCTATGCCAAAACATAGGCTATACTGGTTACCAAATTCAAATTAAAGATACCGGGTATCATTAGAATGTGCTGTTCTACTCATTCCAGCAGCCATTTTGCACGCAGTTCTCGGACAAAATTGTCGTCTCCATTTAAATGTACTGTAGTCTGTACACAATCAGGTCAGCCTACTTTATAACACTCAATTACCTCCGTGACGTGCTTGCCAAAGGGAGTGTAGAAAAAATGGGCTAGACTGTAGAACGAAAAAACTGCTACCAGTAATACAAAAAACAGATGATCACTCAGGAGACACAGGCAATGCATACAAGTCTTTTTCTTAATGACGGAGGCAATTTAACGCCCAAAGGAACCTAAATTGGAGAGACAGTAGTTTGGAACCAGCTAGGCGAGGGATGACATCATTCGGAAATGGGCATGCCCGTATAATTACAAAATTACACACGCTTACATCAGAGGACACCCCCCTACATCTTAACACCTTACTACATGTAGTTACAGGTGTAAAACAGGGACCAATTTTCCTTCTAAGACAGTTCAAGAATGGAAGCTAGGTTAGTGCTAGCAGATATGGAATGGGTTAGTTTAGATAGACTTAGCTAAAACGCCCCCCTCCCCCTTAGGCTGTGTGTAAAATCAAACAGGGTGGCTCAACAATGTGGCTCGCTATGCATATTTGCACCTGGTCACTTTCACTTATAACGTCCGTTACAAATTTTTCGGCTGAAATCCTAAACGCTACAGTTAGCTCTGAACGAGATATGGAATCTATGGGTTGCTGGGCACAGTAACAAAACGGAAAAGATCACTGTCTTGAGAGCACAAGACGGTAGAAATCTGTAAAAGAATGTTACTTACATGGCATAAGTCACAAGCGCGCGCGACCTCTCGCTGTGTTTACACTTTTGTTTGCTTTCCCGTCCGAGTATTAAATCAGAGTTATACGTTTTCTTCCAAACCCACAGAACGGATCTAACGTGATGTGTTAGACATAGCAGTTTGTCAAGAGAACAGAGGAGAGTTGTTCAGTCTTTTAGTCATCTATAAGTACGGATGTAGTTTGAAGTACGGACGGATGTATGATCGCCCTCCCCACTCAGACAGAAACCGAACCGCCCGGCATAGCGAGATCTCGGCGCTCCAAATTTTCAAAACGACGGTAAAATCCGGAATATCTTCAACCTAAGGCTTTGTCAACCTTTGAATGGGAAAGAAAAACCGTTACTATTTCTGAAAATGTAGTAAAAAGGGACATACCATCATGTTCCGAGCCTCTACTTGCGCCTGATTTCAGCCACTTTCTTTCTTGTAGCGGTTTCCTGTGACTATTATTAGAACGGTGACGTCACACGCATGCGCACATCTCCCCAATGGTGGACCAGCTCATAATAATTTACTCCGTAGAGCAAAGACGGATTTATCCGCGGAGCTTGAGCAATGGCCTTGTTCGCTTTATTATTGACATTTTCACGTAGCTTTCCTTTGTATTATAAATAACACAATTTATCATATCTTGTGCAAATTCTAAAGGCTATTCAAAGTGGTATTGTGGCAAAAAAACCTTCAAAACGGAGCCCAAATTTTATGCGAATGGTTTGCCTAAATTCCCGACTAGCTTTACTACCAGCCCACTCAAACTTCAAAGACTGAGTGAACCGCAGCTGTTTCTCACTGCACAAATAAAGAATCGCGCGTTCCTGAGCTCAAAACAACAGAAAGAGAGTCATGTCAGGCCCCCGTGGCGGTGTAGCATTTAATTACAGGGTCGGCGAGAGGATTCTGTGTTTTGAACCAGATCCTACGAAAGCCAGAGTTCTGTATGACGCCAAGGTGAGACCACTGCACTGTTTCCATGCCCCCCTCCCACGCCATAATTTTTGGCAACCCACTCACCAAACAATCTTCGGAATATTGTAACGTTAGTCATAGATGTTCAACGATAACGATATGAGTGTAACGTTACGTATACACATAGGCGTAGTTATGTTATGAAAATGTTATGCGTCATATTTTTGCGTGCTAAACTTCTCACCTGAGAGCTATAAATTGGGAGGGGGTGTTGTTTCGAAAGGTTTGGGGAGGGGGGTCAATCTTGAGTGCATTGTGTGGGATCGGGTGGTGTAATGGTAGGGTGGTTGACCCAGAGGTCCTGGGTTCGAATCCCATGACATGCCCAGCATTTTGCTCTTGGGAAATGCACTAACACAAATTTCCTCACTTCACAATCACAGTTCACTTGAGTCAAGTGAAAATGAGTACCCAGCTTTGGTTAGGGACATTTGATAAATGGAGGTCCCTTGTTTGAGGAGTGCCACGCCTCGAGCGCGTAAAAGAACCCATCACACATATCGTTCAGTACAAACCTGGTCTATTTCACCATGAGATGTAATACTGGGAATACAATACAAACTGTTTAACAAACAAACAAACAAACAAACAAACAAACAAACATTTAGCATTGATCAACCTCCAGGAATATATGAAAGTATGAATGTACAGTTGACTTTTTTTAAACTGATTTGATCTGTCCCTGAATTTCAGATCATCGAAGCTGACGTCACCCGAGATGAGAAAAATCGCAAGGTTCCTGAATACCTCATTCACTTCAAGGGCTGGAATAGCAGGTCTGTGTACATGTGCACTGAATGGCGGTTAAAGCGGTTGCCGGACTCAGATTCAGAAACTACATTGCTTCCTCAGGCAGAAAATAACAGAAACTGCAGTATAGAAACACAGACAGTTGTTGTTGTCCTTGCTTAACGTCTATCATATCGCTAGACGTGGTCTCTTGGTTCAGTTAAGAGTCAATAGACAGACAGACAATCCACGAGAATACTTTACTCTCCCTATATTACTTTTATTCCAAGAATGAAAAGAAGACATAAAATATATAAATCAGTTCGATCTCCAAAGTGTTCCCCCCCTGTAGACAGATAAGTGGCAGTCAGCCACTATGACTGACTGTGCATGACTGTGTCTAATTCTCATAATAAAGGGAACAGTGGACAATAAACTACATTTAATAAGCTAGGTATTACTCATATATCCCTATAAAAGATATACAAACTCTCAGCCAACTGTTGCTGAAAGAATGATTTAGATCCCTTGTTTTATCTGAATGTTGTGTTTTTTCTGACTAGCTGGGACCGATGGGCAACAGAGGACCATGTGGTGAAGGACAGTGAAGAGAACAGAATCCTACAGAAGCAGCTTGCTAAGGAGGCTCTGGCAAAAATGTGAGTCTGGAAAATATGAACTTAGTGATTAAGCCAGTGGGTATTTCTTGTTGATGCGGTCTAAATTTCTAAAGTATAGTTTTGTTTTCACGTTTTTTGCAGTGGCCTCTCCACCAGCTGGTGTGTTACGCCGAAGGGCGGTTATACCGGCTACATATACAGATGCACTGCGAATTTATGATGCATTATGCATTTCCATTGTCCATGGATTGCAGCTGTACTACAGAAATGTTTCAACTGCAGAAACATCATTTCCCCTTCTACCACAAAATTAAGTCCCTGTGAAAATAAATGAATTTACAGTATGATACCAGTGGCGTATAGTGGTAGATTCCTGTGTTAAAGTTAACTTATACATTGCTTTCGTTATTTTGGAGAAAGTTGCTATTGGTAGAATCTACATGTGTATTACTAAGTTCTAGCCTGCATAGTTTGAATTACATTCCTGTCATTTGTTTCTTACAGAAAGAAAGCAAAAAGAGCGAAGCAGGGTAAACGCTGCCGACTGCCCGGAGTGGAGACGGAGGTTTTGCGGGAAATCGAGCAGGAAGAAGAACAGAGGAGGAGGGAGAAGATCCGCCAGGCCAAGAGGAGATCAGCTGGATGTGAGTAGGAACAAAACTGAGCACACCCTAGCCAGTGGGAATGGCCCCTGTAACAATATATAACTGTGTATAACTGTGAAATTGTAAATGTGTTGTTGTGCTATGTACTGGTGTATGTTTGAATAAAGATATCTAAGAAAAAAAGAATCCCCCCCCTAAAAAAACTGGTCATACTTGAACAGTTAAAACTTATTGCTGTAAGTAAATGGTGTCAGTATAAGCTAGATCAAAGTTTGACGTGAGCGTGTGCTGTGTTATGCATTGACCTTGAAAACAGTGAACATAAAGTTACAGTGAAAGAAACAAGAATTACAATATTCCACTTTGAAAGTTGAGCTAATGACCGTTAATCACAACTCTCTGCTTCAGCCTCCCACGTCCTGCCAGACAACACCAGCACAACATCAGAGTCCTTCACAACAGCATCTGAGAAAGATCTGTCTGATGTGGAAGGGGTAAAACTTCTCTTTTCTTTTCTCTCCAAGAACGTAACCTTATATCCTAGTTACTGTAAAAAAGCCAATTTAAGTGGTGAGTTTTATTGAAAAAAGGGAATTTTGCGATAGAATTTGAATATACGGTCTATGATTAGTAAAAAGTGGTAAAAACTGCATACATTACTTGTCTGATTGTGAAAGAAAAGTGCTTCTGAGCTACATGTACATAACATATTCATTGTTTGTAAGAAATGGTTTTGTGTGATACTGTACATCTTGACATGTTTGCAGTGGTTTTATTTTTGTGGTGACCTCTACACCCCAAATTCATGACACCACAAATATGCAATTCTAATGTATTACTACTGTACAGAACCGTTTAAACCACAGATGTAAAACACTGCAACAACCTCCTTTCTCCTTCTGCTGTGAAATGAAGATTAAATACCACATCTCTCACATCCCTGTAGCCCAGTACTGCAGAGTCTGAGGAAGAACCTACTGAGATTCCTGTGGACATTCCTGTTGTTCTGAAGGACAGGCTGGAGGAAGATCACATCATGATATGCAAGAGGGGAAAGGTACTTCTGTCAGTTATCAGAATGACTAGCAATGATACAGTACTGTCCTACAACAATCCACGATTCTACTAGGACTGGAAATGTATTTGATTTGATTGCGATTACGATCTGTACTGGTAGAATTATGGATTGTCCTTGGACAGATCCTGATTCCAATCTGTCCTAGGACAATCTGCGGTTGTTCTAAATCCCATTATCTGCTGTGACATATACAAGTGGTAGGCCTGGCCTGAGAAGATGTTTAGTCAATGATATCGTAACAATATTGCTGTTATTGTTCATGTTTCTGTAGTTGGTCCAGTTACCATGCCAACCCAACGTGATCACAATCCTGGAGAACTATCTTCGTTACTTCGCTGCAAAAGGAACGTCCGTTTCGGACAGGCTTCATCACCAGCTGTCCAGAGCCACCCAACCCTTCGCTGCCAAGTTCCCCACCCCGGCCAACATCCACTCCTCCAGGGCACCACCTCCAGAACGCAAGTAAGGAACTTGTTCGTTAATGAATGAATGAATGAATGGATGGATGGATGGATGGATGGATGGATGGATGGATGGATGGATGGATGGATGGATGGATGGATGGATGGATGAATCGTTCAGACCTTTGTAGTGCCTAGTGATCTATACTATAGGGACATCCCTAGTGTAACCACTGTGAGGCTGCTACTGTTTGATCCCTGGCATAACCTTTGTTTTGTGTTTGCTGAACTACAGTGTGGACCTAGTGAAGGAGGTTGTAGATGGTGTGCGGATCATGTTTGACTTCATCCTGCCGCTCACCCTGCTGTACCAGGAGGAGGAGGTCCAGCACACACAGATGGCCGCTGGGACCTTCATCCCCCTCACACCGCCAGCGGGACCGACAGAGTACGTACAACCGTCTTTTGTTGTTTGTTTCATATAACTGGTAGAATGCCAGGAATAACAGTGTTGTACAGTAGGTGCAAGCTGCGTAAGACCGAATTGTAAGGTTTCATCCCCCTCACACCACCTGCCGGGCAGATGGAGTACGTGCAGCCGTCTTTTGTTGTTTGTTTCATATAACCGGTAAACGGCCATTAGACATGACACACCAGTTTTGTACAGTAGGTACAAGCTGCGCAAGACAGTACTGTAAGGTTTCATCCTCCGCACCCCACCAGCGGGACCGACGGAGTACGTACAACCGTCTTTTGTTGTTTCATATAACAACGTCGGCGTGGCATAACGGTTAGAGCGTTGAACTCGGAATCAATAGGTCCCGAGTTCGATACTCACCATGCCCCGACGCTGTGCCCTTGGGAAAGGCACTTTACACTACCTTCCCGGACGGTGGAGTGACGCCCACCGAGCCTATTCGGCTAATCTGTCAAACTGTGTGCCAAGAAACACACTGCGGATAATTGGTTGCCGATGTTCCAACATCTACCACATTTGCCACTGAGAACTGTTAATTTTTTCTTCTTCATATAACCGGTAAACGGCCATTAGACATAGCACGCCAGTTTTATCAACTGTAAATTCATTTAGTTTCAGGGTGGTTATTTGGAGGGAAAATGAGATATTCTCTGTGTTTTAAATCTGCGGTTGACACAAATTTGTTGCACAATGGTCATACAAGGGAGACATATTTGCAGTGTGTGTCATGACATTGCGTTGGAAAGATCACTGTGAAAATCACATAAATGAAGCCACTGTGAAAGTTTCAAGATTTACAGCAATAGGTACAAGCTGCCTAAGACCGGACTGTAAGGTTTGATCCACTCTCTTGGGTTGTTATAAGTGCATGAAGGGTGGCTTATTTTGAGATCTGGGTTTTTCTTTTCATCCCAATGATTTGTGTTCAGTTTAAAAATCGATGTGGTATGAGTTTGATTGTATTGAAGCTTACCATTTGTTGTTCTACAGAACAGGCCAAGCTGCTACCCCCCCACCTCCCAAAATACGGGTGACCCGGTCTGCAAGCCGTTCCCCCATCTGTCAGGAGGCCTACAGGTCGCACGACACGTATCCACTCCGAGATTCTACCGTCAAGGTCAGTCAAGGTCAGTCATCGGCCTCCAAGTCCGACGGCTCGCGTCTGCGGCGTTCGCGGCGGTTTTCCGTGGACCAGGAGCCCGCCATGTCTCTCCCCCCTACGCAGCGTAAACGTCGACATTCCAGCATCAGCCACGTTCAACAGCCCGCGGTGGCGACGAGACAGACCGAAACTCGGACCCCGTCCCCCCCACCTCTCATCCCCGCCCCTCCCCCACCCACAGGGGAGGCTGCAACGGCGATGGACGCCTCTGACAAGCTTTCCAGTGTAGACACGACGGCAGCGGAGGTTAAAGTGCAGCACAAGGCTTTGCTGGATGAAGCAATGTGTAAACTTCTTCCGGACGATTTCAGTCAGGATGGACAGAATCCCCCCTCGCTAATATACGGAGCACAGCATCTCCTGAGGTTGTTTGGTAAGTAGCATGTTAAAGTCCCTCCTGCACCAGACGGTGCATAGGGCAGTACCCATCTCTGTTTCAATATTCCTTGGGCCACACAACTTTGTGCAATCACTACAGCATGGAGCTAGTCCACTGGTAGTGGTGTGTGTTAAACTTAGCAGAGAAAGCAGTATGTATCATTTTTGTTATTAGTCTTTGGTATGACTCTGCTGGGGATCGAACTCATGTGCTACTGGATGCAAGGCGAACACTCTACTCACTAGGCCATTGCACCGGCAGCAGATGTGAAAGTACAAGACAATTTCAGTCAGGATGGACAGAACCCCCCTTCTCTAATCTATGGAGCACAGCATCTCCTAAGGTTGTTTGGTAAGTAGCCTGAAAAGAGGTGCAATAGCTTAGGGGGTGGAGTGTTCATCTTGCATTCAGAAGGTTGGAGATCTGTTTGGACATATCTTTTCAGGGTGGCGGAATTATGTACTCAGGTGAACTTATGTTAGTAGAACAATGGCAAGATGTTGTATTTGCTTGAAGATGTCTCCCCTATGCTATGTCTCACATTTGTCTTTTTCAGTGAAACTTCCGGAGTTACTTGGCAAGATGCACCTACCTGAAGTCAAGTCCAAGATATTGTGTTACCATTTGCAACTTTTCCTCAAGTAAGTCTCACATTTATCTTCCCTAAGAAATTATCTTCTTCTTCTCAAAAAAATGCCATGGGGAAAGTAACACTTACAAGGTAAATTAAGGGGATATAACCTGTATTTTATGTCAACTTGTGTGTTTTCACTACCTTGCATGTGTACTGTCATAGACCTCAGACGTAGACAAGATTTTCATGAATAAAAAGTTATTAATTTGCAGTTAGGTTGTGAATCTATAAGATTTCTATATGGACATCATATGAAATCAGATAATCTATCATATTTTCATTAATATTTGGCAACATTTTCTTCCAGGTACTTGGCAGACCGCAGGGATGATCTCTTGCCAGCATCAGCCTATGTAAGCGCTGCTGACGTATTGGGCAACCTGAGACAACCTAAAGCCATAAGATGACTCCTGTATCATTCCAGCGGTGCATACTCTAGTTACCTGTACTGTAGTGAGATGTTTATTTGTGAAATAGTCCGGAACCAGTCCTCTATACATTTTGTAATGTGTTATACGCAACAGGTAACTATCCTATCCTAGCTCTAGCATTTCTCTGCAGAATAGGCTGACACCTGGCAATTGGCATTTAAAATTTTGCCTAAGATATAGCTTAGAGCTATCTGTATCTGTATCTATATAGCCGGTATAACCGCCATTCGGTGTGACACACCAGCTTTGCAGTGCGGCAGCAGCTGGTTATGTTACACCGAACGACCTCTCACGTCTAACCTTCGCATATCTAACTGCATGCATTGTTTAAAGCTCTCTAATGAGGATGCTTCCACTGTACTTGGTTGTAACGAGTTCCACTCTACGATCGTTCTAGGAAAATATGAATTTTTAAATAAGCTATGATTGGCCCCTAGTCACACTGTCCTCGCAATGGCATAGTAACAGGGTTCAAACAGGCATTCTGAAGTCTGCCCCCTTAACACTGCTTCTGAGAAATATTTGATCCCCGAAATCATGCAGGAAGAAATTTAAAGGACTGATTGTTTAAGACAGGACTATTCTGCATGGAAGGTGGAAGCGGTTGTTTGAGTGAACGAGAGCCAGATTCCAAGCTTTGGAGCCTCAACATCATGTTTTTCCTGCTGAATTCTGCTGTAATCCATAGTCATATCAACCTTGGAAAGATATAAGAAATTTGCAATCTCTTACAAACTTTTGACATTTAACTTTCTGTTGATCACAATGCCTGTCATATCTCATTGTATGTATGTAGTGACATAACTAGGTACTATGTCATTGTCTCCCAGGCAATACAAATATCTCTCCACCACTACATAGCTATGTATGTTTTGAGAAAAAGGCAATCAGTAATTGCTAAGTGCTCCCCCTTGAGATAGCATTGTGAATTGCAGTTAAGCTTGATGATACTTTATTTTCAAGAACAAAATCTTTCTTACCACACAGAAAAGAGTGCTGGATGAATGGCTAGTACCTACCAAAATGACCATATTTGCACTACTAGATCTGGTGTACGTAATCCTACAAAAGCAACCTTGTTCACAATAAAATACATGTGAAATATTGACATTAATTATATACATTGAACACTCTGTAAGTACACTGACAGTCTTAGAATAGATCTTTAAAAAGCTGCAAAGAGTGTAATCACTTAAGTCTTCAGACTTCATTATACAATGTACAAGGTTCCTAAAACATACCCTCCTTGTCACCTTTCATCAATTAATGGAGGCCTGCATGCGCCTTTTCCGTAAGGTGTAGGCAAGCAATTTCTTTTCCCGTAATTTTAGTAGGGAAAGCTTTTTATCTCCGTAATTCGTATCGAGATGGACACATTTTGAATAATGTTTAGACAGTCCTTCTGAATTTAGAATATTTAGCATTTTTGAACCCCCATCCCCATGCAGGCCCTCTTGATTAATTACTGTCCCTTCAATCATATTTACATTAAAAAAACGCAGTCCATGATGTATATTTACAAGAATTCTGTTGAAATGAATTTTTTTTCATAGCCTTTACATCTGTTCCTTGGCAGTCTAACTCTAAGTAAGGCAATGCTGACTTGATTGTATGGTGACATCCGTTTTTGTAAGTCCAGAAACCAGTTCTTGACATTTAGATGTTTTTTTAAAGCTGAGCCTTAACGTTTTTACAAGTCCAGTTCCGAGCCAATGTACATGTTTGCAGCACTTCTTGGAAGCAGTGAATTAGCTTGTCACGGCCTCCTCACCAGCATCTGCAGCAGTAACAACAGGAGCCTCGGGTGTGGTCTCATCTCCTGCGTTGACAATAGCAACAGCCTCGGGCGTGTCTTCAGACGAAGACTTCTCCGTCTCCTCCATGATCTTGTCCAGTTTGATGGACGAAGGCTGTGAAACGTCAGGGGTCACGCCAAACACCTTCAGGAGCTTCTCGTGGTTAGCGTTGGTCGGGTGTAGGAGGAGATCCTTTTCCTAAAGAACAAATCAGGAGTCAGGACTGAACTTTCCTCAAATGAAATCACTGTCTTGCTTCAAGATGTATTAGTGTGGTCTCTGTGTATTGCTAGTATGATATAAAAGACAACAAAACACACAAGACGTAAAAATACATGTAATGTTGGTTTTTAACTTTTGCTATAAGCTTGGTAGGGTTTTTGACCTGAAACCCAGAGGCCCTGGGTTCGAATTTGGGGTCCCCTGATTTGTCCCATTTAAGTTGTGTCCTTGGGAAAGGAACGTAACACGACTTTCCCCACTTCACTCAGGTGAAAATGGATACCTAGCTTCTACTAGGGACATCCCTCGGATAGGACGTTAAATGAAGGTCCCATGTTGGAGGAGAGCCACACATCTAGCACATAAAAGAACCCACCACGCTTATCGAAAAGATTAGAGCAGGGGTCTTTCCCGGTGTGAGTAGATCAATTAAATCTATCCGCAGATGCAGCTTGTTCAGTACAAACCTGGTGTGTTACACCATGAGGCGATTTACCGGGTATGCAATACAAACAAACAAACAAAAATTACCTCCACAAGTTGTGCCGTGATGCTGGATAGCATGACTCTCATGTCCTCGTTCATGTCAATGTCCTGCACGACCTCCCATGAGCCTTTGTGGAATATGACCGGGAAGGAGAAGACCACGCCCTCCGGGACATTGTAGTAACCTGTCAATCACAGGAAGCAAAATCTGTCAATCACAATTCAAACTCGATGTCTATCTATCACATTCTATACTTGGAAATGTATCATAGTCAAAACTGCCCAAGAAAACCACTCAGGGACCGTCATAATATGGTGTACGTGGACAGTTGGTCACTATACACTATACACAGGATTCTTAGTGCTTGTGTGAATGAGAAAAATCATCTAAGGGGCCAGCAAAAAGTAGTCTCATTGGCAAAGTGGTCTTTATGTAGAGATGGTCACTTGTACAGGTTTGACTATCTTCTACACTTTTTGTATTGCCTTGCACCTTGCTGGAGCTTATTATGTTTCTCTGGCTAGCTGGGCGGTGTGATTTTGTGAACTATCACTGAGATTGTGATGTAAAGAAACTCAAATAGGGACTACAGCAATTTTTTAAAGCATGAACAGTTAACTTGTTTTGTGCTTTGCTATAAATGTTCTTTAACCTTCTCCCTGCTGCCTATCCTCGTAACCAAAAGAGAATTGGTTGCCAAAGGGCAGCTTCAGTATGCCAAAGGTTAAAAAGCAGCTCTCTGCCGCTGAGTTAAGCCCTCTATCTCCCTAGACCTGCGGCGGTGTCACTGTGTCCTAAACTGGACTTGACTTTAAAATAAGAATAGGATATAATGCAAGACGTACAAGCATGACTGAAAAGACAACAAAACACACAAAGTGTAACAAGTAGTTTTTTTATTGATGAAATTCGTGGAGAGCACTGTCAGTGTCAAATTGTGAGGTCAGCAATGTGCCAGTGAGATAGGGGTTTTAACTCACCTTCGGAGCAGACGGCCAGAGAGAAGAGCTGTCCCTCGGGCGATCCGTTCCACCAGTAGCCGAGGGTGTTCGAGATGGCAGCAGCCATGGAGAGGTCCGCGGCGTGCTGCAGAGATTCCTGGGTGGTGTTGGAGCGACTCTGTAGCTGTTCTAGGAACTCTACCTCCAGCCACTTGTTGTCGTGAACCATCTCTGACACTGAACAGGAGTAGCTGGGAAATGGGAAGTGTTACCAAATGTGTAGTGGTCTGTGGATAGCAATCCTACAATTACATAAAGTCTATTATGATAAAGCTTAAAATTGAAAGCTAGATATACCCCAAACTTTGGGCCCCAAAGTCTTGATTTACATAAGTCCGTCATAGTTCAGGGCCACCCCATCATTTGTAACTTGCGCTGTGCTGATGGCTACTCACATGATGATTGTCATATTCCTGCATTTCCCAATCAGTTTGAATAGGGCTTTTTGATGAGGCTTTCCTGAGGATGGATTTTGAGGAATTTTCTGAATTCAAAGCTCACTAACTCGTTGATTCCCTGGAATTTGTCAGAAAATTCCTCACTAAGTGTATATCCCTCTAGTTTGACCCGTCAGTCTTACCTTGGTGGTCCCCAGATAGCGCCATCGTAGCCGTGCACTCTCGCTCGCGACACGTCTGTATACGTGGTGCCTCCAACGTTCCCCCACACGATGACGTCACAAACTCCGGCAGAATTAACCGCCAACCGCTTTGCCAGCAGCGACTTTGCTTGCCTCTCTTTCACTTGTGCCACGGCTGCAATGTTTTGTTTAGGGATAGAGGGGGTGTGGTCAATGAGGATACTGACCAACGAGTTCAGAGGCCCTGTACCTGCCACTAGCACTCGGATGTCTTTGTTTGCAGTTTGGTTGATTGCTTCCGCAACACGTTTGTAGAACGACACTTTAGCTTCCATGTCTCCGATAGCATCCTCCTTTCCACCTTGGTCGAAATCGTCAAATACGATGGCAACGTGTGCATTCTGGAATGCCGTGAGGAGGTCTGTCGTCACCGATATCTCCTTGAGGAACGGGTACGACAGGTCAAACACCTCCATCTCCAACCCTCTCAGTTTCTCCAAGTTTGCTTCCGAGTCGTGCAGGTGCAAGGCGATCTCCTCCTCGCGTAGTATCTCGCCGTTCACGAGAGACGGCAGCACGTGGTAGGCGGGGGACCGCGCGGCGTTGACGACGCAGACGTGGAGAGGCTTGCTCTGCCTCCGGATGATTTCCTCCTCCTCCCGCTGCTCCTGTGTCACGGCCAGGTTCTCCGCAGCGATGTTCTTCATCATCTGGCTCAGCATGTCGGACGTCATGCCGTAGTAGGACTGTGGGTTCAACACATGACAAATAAGGCAACCAGAGATTGTAGACTTCACACCCTTAATCATACTACTTTGGGACCCTTACAGACAGAAGTTGCAGCACTGAAGAAGGGACAGACACACAGACAAACAAAAAATGATTAACTCTCTTAGGGTGAATCTATCAGTCAATTTCTGCACTTGAATTCTGCATTCATAAACTTTATCATATTCAATATTCTACAGACGCTGACTTTGTCATTCAGACTTTTATACCTCTTGGCCTTTGCAATGATTATTGCATTGAATATTTTGCACCTTTTTTTCTGTATCTAAACTTGCATCTAAAAATCAAGCATCTTAGACAACTCTTGATGCTCTTATATGGGTATCTCTGTAGCTCAACTGGTAGCAGACTCACAGTTGAGCTCCTGATTCCAATTCAAGTTGCTAACTGTGAGATCCTGGTTCAATCCTGGGAAACACATCTCAATTGGCGCTGCATTTGTCTCCCAGAAAGGATGTAACATGGGGTGCCTTGAGCACGCTAAAGGGGATGGGCTAGCAAGTCCTCCCTGAAATTATATACCCTGCTACTGAAAAAGCAAGGAAACTTGCTGCCCTACGTGTTCTAAAAGAGCGAATAAACGAACTTGATGTTCTTACTCTTGCATACTCCATGAAGTCGTTGTGTCCCCCGATGAGGAGACCCTTGCCTCCCCGGTCCACCAGTTCTCTCCAGATGATGGGGGACCTGCCGTGGCTCCAGCCATTATCTCCACAAAGCTGCTGCAGCCAGGGCTGCACGAGGAAACACAGCATGGAGGTTAAGGCCACACCAATTTCATTTCTTGGTTAACAGATTTTTATTTTCCAAAAAAAAATTTTAGAAAAAAAAATTATGAAAACAGAAAGCTGGGCCAGCCTTCTGTTTTCATGATTTTTTTTTTTGAAAATAAAAATCCATTAACCAAGAAATCAAATTGGTTAGGCCTAATGTTAACTTAAAAACCTTCCCACACCTTTTGGTGTGTAGGGGATGCCCCACTTCTGTTTCTATAGCCCCAATGCCAAGTCTTTGAACCCCTCACTTTTGGAATGCAAGGCAAACACCCCCTAGCTGGCCATGGGGGGAGACAGTGTTAAGATTGAAATTATGTAAACTGCACTCAACATGTAGTAAAATTTTTGTGGTGGATTTATTTTGATAGTATAGAAACAAAGTTATTGTGTCATACCTTCCATTCCTCTGGAGTCTTGACTATCTTGTGTACGTGGAAGTCTGCCAGTTTTGACTGTAAACTGTCGGCCAACAACTCCACCTTGGCATAGTAGGGGCAGTCAGCCTGGCCTGCAGTCAACAAGGAACACGGTACGTTGATGAAGGTTAGATATCCACGTAATTAATTAGATACGCCAAATTAGTTACTCAAGTAACTGGATGAAATTTTCAAATTTTTATCCTGTTGCTTGAGTAACTATTTTGTGCGTAAGGAACATGGAGATTCAGTATACAAGTTTCAACGCAAAGAAATGAACTGGGTAGAGAACTAACTTATTGTACATCACATTAAACTTATACATGCTGTAATTCTGTAACTTTTCATGCTGGTTTTATTTTCGCTGTTTTTGCATTGAGCTTAAAACCACAAGTGTTTACATTAATGAAACGTTACAGTATGTGGCTATAACACTATCATGAACTTAAAACCACCGAACACTCCATTTTCTCCTTACTGCGAAAGTTAATCACTGTGAACTTAAAGGCATTTCAACTTCAACTGAAACATTTACAGTATGATAGAAGGAAGTAGAGGTCTAGATAAAAATTGATGTGATTATTGATCTTAAATAAGGGTAACGTTAGTCCCTACAGTTGAAGCAAACAGGTTTGAGTAGATCTTTGGTTGATAAATTTATGACACTGATATTCCAAAGCAGCCTTGCTTTACGTACAAAATCTTGAGACTTGACGCCTGAACATCCGCGCTTAAAGTACAGCAGCAATTAGCAGCAACTGTACTGATAACCTTTTTGAATTTCAGATTGAAGCACAAGCAAGGGACGTACTATATTACAGCTTAGCTAGTGTCATGGGGGGGGGGGGCGTTCTTCCTTTCTAGATCTGCACTTGTGTAAAATCACACCTAAAATGAACGACATAAGTAGATATTTGAAGAGAGGGGACCACCATCCTTTGGAATTTCGTGATATGGTACATAAAACAGACATTAAACGTGTAGAGCGGAGAAATACTCTAATATTTGCATACAAACTCGTACCTGCAATCACAAACTTCGCCATCTTGTTCACCGTGTACACTCTGGTCACTAGGCAACTCGTGCCCAGGGCACTTGGGTTGATCTCGAACCCAGGGCTAGACCTGTCAGAACTCCGCGGACATTTCCAGCAACCAGTTTTCTTTTCTTTTCAAAAACATGTAACAGCATTTCTTACCCCTAAAGTTTCATTCTAAATCTTACAGAACACCAAAAAATGCAATATCGCGAGTTTTAACATCTAAAAGAGAAAGAGGCTAACTACATCATCTCTGTAGAGCTGATAGGCAAAATTAAATCCCATCATCATCATCATGGCGTCCGAAGCGAGCACATGGAACACGAAAGCGGACTTGGTGCCCTTAGAAAAAGACAAGGCGAAGGAATTACGAGCCAGGATTAGCAAAATAAAAAAGGTAAGATCTTCAGAGTTTTTTTTGACGGGAATTTTGGGATGGTTTCTTGTATTAAGCGACTTTCGTGACAGCTGGCTTGCACATGTGCATGTTCGTTCACGACAAAATTTATTTTTTGTGACCATTTGGCAAATTATTTTAGACAAAAAAGGCTTGTGATGATTTGCGGACATGGCCCCAAGATTTAGCAAAAGGGCGCGGGCAAATAGATACAAGAGAGTTGGCTTTGCAGGGGCCTGTTGTAACTGTAACAAGTTAACAGGAGCGTATGTGTTTTAGGTTAGGGGAGGGGGCACTTCTGTACGGTGGTTTTTATTCGAAGTAAATCAAGAAGGTTTCTGCTGTGTTTCAAGTTTGTCGCTCAAAGAATTCTGTAGTACAGTAGTCATGTCAGAAACACATTTCCACGGTGTCCACGGTGTCATGAATTTGCGGTGGAGTCACATGTAAATTCTAATTGATAAAGGAAGGAGCTAATGCACGAACACGGCGGAAGCGAATAGATCAGTCCACAACAGGCGCTGCCTTCCTCGACTGAAGATGGTATAAAGAAAAATATATAAAGAAATTATCATACTAGATTAATACTTAGATTAAGCAATTATGATGATTATTATCTATTACTTTCTTCACTTGTACCATTTCATGTTATCCTGTATCACTTGAGTGCACATGGTGCCGCCACTTTTAAGGTGAAATAAAGTTCAAAGTTCTGGAATGTTTCAGGATGTACAGTAGCCATATGCATTACTAGTACTACAGAGCGTATTATGTACTCTCCAAGCAGAGGAGTGGGCCTGGCAGGTTTTTGACGTTTTTAGGTGTTTTTGTCGGGCTTTCTACTTTGTCATGTTTTTTTGGGCTAGCCAACCCACACTAGCCAAAAAAAAACATGACAAAAACCTGCCGGACCCACTCCTCTGCTTGGAGAGTACGTATTATGATCAGCTGTGGTACTCTATGTTTCAGAATCAGGCTGAAGTTCTGCGGCCTGGTGCGGTGTTTGTGAAACACATCCCCCACGGCTTCTGTGAGCCACAAGTCAAGCGGTTCTTCTCCCAGTTTGGCAGTTTGTCAAGAGTACGGCTGGCAAGGAGTAAAAAGGTTGGTATCACTGGTAAAGATACTGCTTCAAGACTCGATCTGTAGGTTATATGCAGATGTTAGATATAAACTATAGCATTTCACAATGTATTTTGATTAATGCCTTAGCTGTTGTCAGTATGAACAGAATGTTCCTGTCAGTAGCTTATTGACAAGAACATAAAAAGATCTTCAGGAACATCCAGTCAATAGTGCAAACAAATTCAGGAACATCCTGTCAATACATGTAGTATAAAATATTCTGCATGGGAACTACAGTCAACACTATGCTAATTTCAGCGGCTTTATACATTTTTGTTAAATTTGGTGTGCTGGGTTCACTTAACGCTAAATTCAAGTGCCCATTACGCTATAGGTAGAATGCATATAGGTTGTTGAATTTTAGGAATCTGGCTACAAATTACGTGAAATCAAAATGGCTGATTTCGCTCTAGGTAAAAACAAGGAGTAAAAGGGTATGCAGGCCCCATATGAAGTACATTATATGAGAAAGAGGCCCAAATACCTTTCCAACACTAACTGGAGGTCCCATTTCAGACGGGTGGTCCCAAGGGGTATGGCTTCATCGAGTTTGAGTGTGAGGAGGTGGCCAAGGTGGTGGCCGAGACGATGAACAACTACCTCATGTTTGAAAAGCTGCTGAAATGTGAGTACCTTTATACTTTTTATAGAGATCCCAGATTTTCTGTTGATCAGGATTGCTAACGGTAGAATTGGTGCTTCTCCTGGCAGAGATCCGATCGGGATCTCTGCCGGCAGGATCGGAGATTCTACCAGATCGTTGTGAGCAAATTTGTGGGAATGTCCTGAATTTGTGATGGGGGCTTAAAGATTATACCACAACAATTTGATTTGCTATTACCCTCCTCTGATTTTAAAAGAAAATGCTAACCTGGAAGAGCAACATGAAAACAGAGCCTTAGGACCAGAATCTTGCTTTGGTACATACAGTATCAGAGATTGAAACATGGTTCCCTCAGAAATTTGGAAATAAACTGTTGTAATGTTGCACCTTTGTTTCATTTAATGTTGTAAGTAGTAGGTGTTAGTAAATGTTTGTGTTTACATTTGTTTACATTGCAGTTGTTTGTTTTCTCCTTCAGGCGAGTTTATTCCTGCCGAGCGACTTCACCCCAAAACGTTTAACGGATGGAACAGAAAGTTCCACAAACCAACCAGACGTTCAACAGCCATTAGGAAACACAACAAGCCCAAGGTACACTGCACCCAATGTGTTCCCTTTTAGTTTCTAGTGGCACATAGGGCAGCATGTTTCCTTGCTGTTTCAGGAGCATCCTGGTAGATTTTTACAGGAAGGGGTTGCTAGCCCTTCCCCTTTAACATGCTCAAGGCACCTCTTTGAATTCAGGACTCCCATTTTACATCAATTCTGAAGACAGCTGAAGCCCCAGCCATGATGCCCTGACCCAGTCAGCAATTATTTGGAACCAGGAGCTCAACTGTGAGGCTGCTACCAGTTGAGCTACAGTGACTTTTCCCTCGGACTCAGTTTATATGTTGATATTCCAACCTAGCATTCTTTCTTTAGATCCAAGAAATTAGATTGATACTACGAGCTAACTTATGATATAGGACATTATTGTCATCGGATGTTATTACACATCTTTTCTGATTGTCAGGTTTTAAAGCTTTTCTGCTCTTTATTTTCTTTAGGATGCCGCTGCAACCCTTCAGTCAGCCATGCGCCTGGCATCCAAAGACCTCGGGAGGAAGAAAAAGTATGCAGCCTTGGGACTTAAGTACGACTTCAGCGGTTATGTAAGTAAAGATTGATTTAAGAATTGTCAGACAATGTCTTGTGGTCTCAAGATACATGTATGTTCTTGGGTCCATCGTTTTTTTTGCATGCTTGCATCAGTTTTGGGTCCCCAGAGGATGTCATCCTTATAATCAAATCAACATGGTCTGAATACAAAAAGGAGTGTATCACCCGCGAGATACAATGGCAGGAACAGATTAGCATAATACTGGTCAATCGTTTTCAAAAGATTCAAATAGTTACTGTTTGATCAATGATGTCTTCAGGCATCTTTTGTTCCCGGTCGTCATGGCATCAGCTCTTATGCATTTTCATGTTTCTCCTTTGTTTAGGACGATGTGGCCAAAAAGGCCAAACTCCAAGCAGCCAGCACTGTGTCCCCCAAGGTCTCCAAGTCAGACGAAGAAGCCAAGAAATCCAAACAGTCGCCTGTCACTCTCATGCTGGACAGCTCAGACCCCGAGATATCTTTCAAGACGCCTCCAGGAGTCTCGAAAGTCAAGAAAGTCAAGAAGACTGCGAAGAAGCAGACATGACCCTGTAGAATGGACAGAGAAACAGGATATTTACATGAGTTTTCTTTTAGTTTTACACTACCAGTAATGCCCCACCTGCTTAGGTTTCGATATACATAAGCAGGTGAAAACATAACTTGTTGTGTAAAAAGAAAACTCCAATATCTTATGTTCTACCAACCTGATGAAATTATTTTATACAGAGTTCCTAACACCCCCTTTTTGCTAGAGACTGACAACTGAGGCTCCAGTGACTGAGCGACAAAAGATTTCACAGATCGCGCAACGAATTTTAAGATAAAGACTTTTTTTTTCATTCTAGTTGTTTTGTTGCCTTTTAGATCATTCTTTCACATGTTACATCTTTCATCATATTCCAATTATGGAACCAATGGTCACAGAAATCAAATATTCGTCGCTGTAAGGTTGCGCAGCGATCGCAGTCTAGTTGAAAGGGGGCCTGAGTCAGGGCTGTCTCTAGGACTGTCCTTTCATCACAGGACGGAAATTTGCTTCTTGGGGCAGAAAAAAAAATTTACTCCATCTGTTAAAGTGTGAACTTCATCACATGAAATTGATGAAAATGTACTTTTGTAAGCTAATAACGACATTTAACAACGAAAACGAACATCATGGGCTCCCAAACAATGAGTGGGATGGAAAAAAATTTAAAACTGGAGACAGCACTGGCGAGAGTGAAAACATTCTTGTAAATCTGGTCAATTCATATATGTGGACAGTCACTGAAAATGTTGGAATGTAACCACTTTTGAAAATCATATTATCTCTTTAACCATAGACTGAAGTTATGATGGAAATAAACATGACATGAAAGATAAAAATGTTGGAATGTAACCACTTTTGAAAATCATATTATCTCTTTAACCATAGACTGAAGTTATGATAGAAATAAACATGCCACGATAGAGGGGGCAGCACTGTAGTGAAGCCTGCGGGGAGGAGCTCCATGCAGATATGGACATACTCTAATCAGGATGCAAATCGTGAAGAACGCTGGTTCGAACGGGGAATTAGAGAAGCAATATATGAGAGGATGTACAACCCCGCCCTCAACAGGAAAGGCGGTCTACGCGTTCAACTTTCAGGTACCTGGGATAATGCACTGCCCACCACCGGACAAGCAATATTTAGTTACTGTACTAGAACAACAGTAGCTAATTGAACTATTGGCATAACTTTGTCTTGAATTAATCTTCTTTTTGAAGACTACTTCAAGACATCCTAAATTGTCTTTACCTCATTAACATATCTATTCAGAGTTTTGGTATAAAGCTGGTGTTCTCAGTCCTATCGTTAGTCACTGACGAAAGACAGTGGATACTGTCTGAAACGTCTGACTGTTTCAAAATCTTATCCAGTTGCTTGAGTAATTATTTTTGGCAGGATGCAAATCGATTCTCAAATTGCTACTTTGATGCTTTGTCATAATTATTTTATAGCATATAAATGAATAGAAGTAAATAAATTGAATGTTCATACTAATAGTTCAGTTACATTTGTAGGAAAACCCTGTGAAAGTCCCGAATCACAGAAAAGACGCGATCTGACCTACGTGCAATTTGCCGACCTAATTATAATTATCACAACATACGAAGAACCATTTGACCACAGGAAGAGTAGCTGCAATGTTTCTTTTTAAACTTAATTGTGGATCTTAATAAACTCACAGGACTAGGATATCTAATCATCTGACTTTCTACAATAAGTCCCAAAACACAATCTACCTGGCAAAAGGAAATTTTTACAACTTACGAAGAGTCAAATATGCCGTGACTCAAAGAAATGTGGCAATTCAGATGCTCTGAAATTTGCAACAAGCTGGTCTTCGATTCAACACAAAATCTAACTTCCTTGTTGGAAAAATTTCAGGACAATGTAAATGGCAAACAGAAATGTCAATCTCTTTATTTGACTAGTACTGCAGAAATGTAAACATAACACAGCAACGCCTACATGTCCATATTTATATCCATATCACGTATAAAAGGGGCCATTTCTAACAAAACGGTTTTTAATGTAAACTGGATAGCGTTGGGACACCATGAAAGGAGCAACATCGCAGTGTAGTGCAGGAATAACTTCATCATGTGGTACACATATTGTGTAAGTTTTACTGAATCAAAGTTGAACTGTAAGGAAGCAGTGGATTGCTCACTCCTTGACAACGACTGGAGCTGATCAGTAGAAAAATTGTGCAAGTCCAATTTTTGTGTTGGACATTTGCAGTTTAACTTTGATTCAGAATGTCTTCTACCAACACAGATGAACTTTCAAGTGTATAAGTTTTAATTTACATTCTAGTGTTTTTCCATATCTTCAGACGTTTGTTTATTTTACTTCACCGGGGGGATAGGTTTATAATACATATTTCCAAGACTACTTTATCGTGGCAGGATTCAACAATGAAACAGTACACATATACATATAATCAATGAATTGTAAACCTTGGAACAGCATATACTGTTTTGGCACTTTGCTGACACAAACATTTTGCTGTACAGAAATGGCAGATCAAAAAATGTTTGTACATAAATAATAATATCATGATCTACTGGTTTAACAATATACAATCATGTTTCAACGACTTCTTTCACATGATATCGAAGGTTTTTGTCTGTGCATCTTTGTTGTAATACTGGGTATCTATCTTAACAGTCAAGCTATAGAATTGCATAAACCTTTGCAGACAACAGTTTCAGAAGTAAGAAAGATTATGATCTTAGAGATCTGAAAGAAGAATCTTAGAGAAAGGAGCAACTGTTGTGAACATGGCCATAACAATTTGGATTCAAGAAAAAGCAAGAAATGTAGACAGTACAACTAACAGAATGGAATGTGCAAGCATTACCTAAGCCTGGAAAAAGAATGCAGCAGCAATATATACTTATACATGTATCTTACTAAACAATGTCCAGAAAATTAGACTTAGTGAAAGCTAACTTTTTGCAAGATGCTGAAACTATAGTTTTCACTTTGGTTCAGGAACTTTTCACTTTTGATACCTCACTGAGGAACATTTTACATAGAGCCTACCGCTACATCAACTTTAGGATTTTGGGGTCATTACCATAGCCTGGGTGCCATCCTCTTTCTACCGGGGCTCCTACACTCGCTGCCTTTAGGGTTGCAAGTGTAGGACCTGGTAGTAATGGGATAGATCCCAGGCTAACATTACCACAGTTGTACAAGTTATTGTCTGCTCATATGCTGCAGCTCAAGACTAAGTAACTATTAAGTATGCAGCTGTTGATTGTAAGATTCAACATCATTCTAAATATCATAGTTCAAACAATTGAAGAAAATATGCAGGAGAATAGTGCTAGGTGTGATTTTACATTCACATGATTGTTATGACAAAACAAATGATATCTTAGAAAAAAATGGCCAAAGAGTTTTATAGATTAGTTATAGGCACAAGTGGAGTATGGATATATATGCGATGTCATACAACTTTAGGACTTCATACACATAGTCTGGGGCACATTTTTGTGAGAAAATGTGTAAGGTTCTGCTGGCGTAAAATCTTAATATACCGAGCTATGTGCAACATATTCTGCATAGTGGTGTATGATCATAGTCTGTAATATATTCACAACATCTTTACAAAATCAGACACTTCCAAATAACAGAACAAGGTGCACCCTTTGCTTAGTCTCCAAGCAGAGGTTGTTGGGGAAGATTGTGACCTTTTTAGTGAGGAGAGCCAACAAAAAACGGGGCATAGGATAAAAAGGTTATAATCTTCCCCACCAACCTCTGCTTGGAGAGTAGCCTTTGCTACAAGCCAAATGGCTGTGGCTGGATATTCAAGTATTTGGTACAATAACTTAAGGATGCTTGCTCCATGCCTACCTTTCGTAATATTTATTCATTTATTTATTTTATTCGATAGTCTTACATCACCACCTGCAATCAAATTGGCCTCTGTTGTTATTTGGGAGTGTGAGGAAAAATCTATCTTCAAGTCAGAGTATGCTTAGACAATAAAGACAATGTCCTATATGTTTCAACGTGAAATAACTTTGAGCTATTTGGCTACAAAAACATTTGAGTGCGTTATTCCTGGTATCTATACACCTGGACTAGCACTTCAACAAAGTCAAACTTTGGGATGGGACAGGCTTTATACAAATTGTGTTTACTTGTCAACAGCAACCCCAAGGCGTTGGGGTGGGTGAGAGCATATAAAGGATATTTGAGAGTGAGAGTGGGTCTTGAGAATCCACTTGCCTATAGTGATGGTGAACCTTACCTATGTACATGTGTAGTTATTTATGATACATCCGTAGGCAGCAGGTGGTTAAAGGCTTGACATGGGAATGGAAGGAATTTGATATGTGAGATGTCAAATCTCCACCCCATCCTTTCATCCCCACTGAAGTTTCACATTGACAAGTATGCATAACAATCTTCTTTTCATAACAAAACAAACAAAATACAACAAGGCAAGCTGACAAGGCATGAGAAGGGTCCTTACATACATCAATTTTTGTTTGTTAGGCCTAGGAAAAAAAATGTTGTGTTTTAGGTTACCCAACTGACTCTAGCAAAAATCAACAGACCCTATTTTTTTGTGTTGACTGCTAGCAAGGGACATAACATTTTTGACAACTGAGTGAGGACAATTCAAAACAAAATACATTGAAAACATTTTTCTGCAGACTTCACTGTATTTCACACTTAGATTAAGGCTTTGAACAGTTGATGCAGGAATGTGTAGTATATATTGTACTTCTTTGCTCAGTGCATTATTATACTCGTGCTTCTTCAATGTATATATCTATAAATATGATGTTGAAAATACCAGTGTCCTAATGGATTCTAGTTGTCAGTACCGTAACTGGAGACACAACATTTTTTTGGTTAGGCCTTACCAAATTTTTTCCTTTTAACGTTCTCAATCGTCTTTGATATGTCCCTGTCCGATATCTTCCGGCATCTCGCTTGCAACATCTTCAACTGGCTTCCCATCATTCCCGTCTCCTCCTGCCTTCTCCTCCTCTGGAACCACGTCCTGCTTGCCGGCGGCAACCATGTCAATCATTTCCTGCTCCACCTCTCGGACCGTCTCATCTCTCTCACAGTCCTTCTCGTCATCTGTGCAGCGAGAAGTATGAATTGTTACGATGTCATTTTGATTTCACGACTGTAACACTGCCTATTTACTGAGATTTACCACATTTGTTGAAGGATTGACATAACAGGTGACTGTCACCTTTTCAAGATGTCAACCCGGACCAGTGTGTAAGGTTTGATCCGCTCACGCCGGGAAGGACCCTTACTCTTTTCGGTAAGTGCGGTGGGTTCTTTTACGTGCTCGAGGTGTGGCTCTCATCAAACAAGGGACCTCCATTAAATTTTTTTAATGTCATGTCCAAGGGACGTCCCTAAACGAAGCTAGGTACTCATTTCACGGGAGTGAAGTGAGGAAAGTATTGTAAAGTGCCTTTTCCAAGGGCACAAAGTAACTGTGGATTCAAACCCAGGAATTCTGGGTTCTAGGCCAAACAGGCTGCCACTGCACCACCGCGAACTGTCAACTTGCATAGCAATTCTGACACAACTGTCTTGAAACATGCACAATGCTACTCTTGTTTGAACATTGTCTTTGGAATGAAAAATGCATGCTAAAAACATAAGACACTGCAACTTGCAAGTTATAAACATACCATGCTAGCCCGAGTGCACCATGCTCCACTTCTATGAATCTAGCTAGTATGACTGGGGTTAGCAGTGCCATTAATATGGGGGCTACACATGTATATCATTGCAAGATTCGAGGGGAGGACAGCACTCTAAGCCTAGATCATGCAGCAGTCAAAGCAGGGCTCTAGCCAGCTCAACTTTGTTTTCAGTTATCCCAGTTCCCATTGACGGAAAAATCCCAAGACATAGTAAATGCAGAAATGTTTGCGGTGGTTTCGCGGTTTTTGCGGCAAACTCTTAACCACGAACTTAAAACCACAGCGATAATCCGTTCCATTGTGTGTTTGTAGCGCTACTATAGTTTCAAACACGAACTCAAAACCACCGCAAACACTCCATTTTCTCCCTACTACGAAATTAAGTCCCCGCGAACATTTCTGCATTTACTTGCCTATCATCGTTTACAAATTTCTGTCATTGTTCAATTTCCATGCTGGTGTCTAATTTGGGCATTGTCTAGTCAAATTTGGATATTTCTCTTATCAATTTTTGTCCGTCAAGGTTGATGGAATGGTCTTATTTTTCCGTCATACGCAGCAAAATTCTGTCATATGACGGGCGCTGGCTAGACCCCAGAGTCAAAGTCTACAGACTACAACTGCAACATGCTGTATTTACCTACATAATGAAGGTGACTGTCAAACAAAGAAAGGATGTGACTAAAAACGAAACCGAAGGGAATCATCAAAGGGAGTTTCTACTTCCAACTCCCCTTCTTCTAGAATGGACTAGCCTCATTACAGACAGCAGCAGAACAGCAAAGCATGATTTTGCTGGTGTTAAGCTTCCATGTGCCATAGAAGGAAAAACAAAAATAAACAAAAGTCTATACTTTTACCAAAGTGCTGCCATTGCCTTGACTTGTGACCACCACATTTTATCTCAAACTGCCCCTTTAATGATCAGGAAAGAAAAGAGCTATTTAACAAAGCCACTAAAGTTTACCACAATTTCCAAACAACCCACACAATACAGAGAAAAGTGCCTGTGGGACACTTCGTCTTCCACTGCTTCCAAAATAGGAGTCAAACCCAAAAAGCTTAGATTGTATTCCGTAGCAGTTCTTAGAATAGTCACCTGTTCCACTTGTCACCATTGATAACTTGCAGTCTTGCACTGTCTGTAAACTTTCTCTATGCATTGTTTCATGTTGCAACTAGCCCTCAGGCAAGACCTAGCAAATAAAACTCATTTAAGTACACCTCTCACCCTTCCCCTCGGCGAACTTGGCCTCTGTCTCGGCGTCCTTGTCGTGAAGTACGAATTTCTGTTCCTCCTCGCTGTAGATGTCCTCGGCGGAGGTTGACGATCGTGTTTGAGGCTCGTCTGGCAAGAGTTTGGGTGCGGTGGGACGGACCTTACGGGCTGGGTTCAGTGTGTAGCAGTACGCACATCGAAACGCTTGGAAACAACAACAGAGAAGATCATTAGAACCTTTCATATAATTTATATTACATTAGAAGGAACAACAAAGGGTACATGTATAACTACAAGTGGTACATTTTCAGTACGTGCTGCTAATACTGAAAATTTGTTTATTTCTGGGCGGAAAATTTTTTGCGATAGAATCCAGGGGAAAGGAGGTGACTAAAGGGAAGAACTGGAGACCCAGGTTTTATACCAAAACTCTGAATAGACAATTTAGGATGGTTCAATAGAAGAATTAAAGTCAAAACAATATTGTATGCTAACTAGAGTTAAGCATTTGTGCTAAAAATACTTCAGGTTTGCTATGTTAGTTTAGCGATTACGGGATCTTTTTATAAATATGAATTGGTATTGAATTTTTATTTTTATTTTAGTTGAATGTGTGATAGTTCTGTGCCGATTTAAATTTGTTAGAGAGAATGCTAGCGACCCCAAAAAACACCCCTCCCAATAAAATGGTATGGCGACCCTGTGATGTCACAATTCAAGATGGCGGCCACCACACATGCCAGCGGATCCAACAAAGGTTTTGGTAGGCAAACCTGTAATAAATCCACTTACTGATGAACTCGAACTCCTCCTGGAGAGCCATGCCGTTGTGAGAGTGGCACTGTTGACAGATCAGGGCGAACCTGCTGCTCGGACCCTCCCCAACCAGGTAGTCAACAACGCGGTCGAACACCGTACGCTCCCGCGGCAAGATGGGTCGCGCCAGCGGCGGTCCCGGGGGACGACCTTGGTAGAAGAAGAGTTAAGAAGAAGAAGAACTTTATTGAGCGACAACTGTAACAGGTACAATGTATGGCGACTTAATTATGCACATGAGAGTTGAATCATTGCTGATAGTTGACAAATACAGAGAACCAATCTAATCTATAACTAACAGTAGAAATAATCTATCGAATAATGTACATGCTAACTGTCTAGAACAGTATGTTGGTAACAGTATGCTGTGTCAGGAATGTATGATATTGTCTCGTTTTTGCACAGATGTATATACAAATTTGCCTACATACATGTATGTGCAAAATAAATTAATTACACTGTAAATTCATTTATTTTAGCAGGGATTTAATTTCGCGGTAAGAAGGAGAAAGAAGTTTTTTGCTGTGTTTCATCTAATCTAAGTCTGCAGTTGAAACAGTTCTTTAGAACTGTAGTAATGCATAAATGCATATTCCAAAGGTCATGAATTGGCGGTAGAGTGGACTCGGCAAAAAAAGTAAAACCACCACAAACATGTGCTGTATATCAATGTATATTAAAATGTCTTTCGGGCTTGAGGTAAATTTCTTATTTTGACTCATATTTTGTAAGAGTTTAAGTACAAGATTTGTATTTTTCAAAAATTTCATAAACATGACCAAGATTCTATGTTGCTAAAACCAACCATCATCAAATATTATCAAGATGCGACAAGGGAGTGCTTGAAATCACCAGCAGATAAATGTGTCGTTCAATATAGCCTGCACTTTCTCTGTCATCTGCTAGGAGTGCTTTTGAATCATTGGAAACTGTTAGAACATTGTTGATGAATAGAAGGTACTGAGATCGTAAAATGTCAGAAATTTTCAGTTTTTGGTCAAAGGTTGTAATTTATCTTGTAGTTTCACAAAATAAAATACAATGCAAGGGCGACAACAAATTACATGTATAAAGCTTTTTTAAAAACATGTTAACATATTATGGTTAGTGCACTATTCTAAGTAACACAATACCACACAGATTTCTTGTGAGCAATGTGGTGTGGTGTCAAAAGCTATCCATGGCTTCTTAGCATTTTGTCTAGAACATAAATCCTAAGATATGAGGTTCTTAATTTTATTGTGTAAAATTGTGCAAAGCACAGAGTAGGAACACCCTTGGCAAGTAGGCTTAGTGATTTTCCGTTCCTGAGACTGTAATGTTTATACAATGTGTAAAATTTTGGTTGACATCTACACAAATGATATGTAATAGATATCAGGGATCTTTGTTTACAGGATTTTGCTTCCACAGTTAGTGCTGTATACTGGTATGGAGGAATCACATACAGCAGGCATAGAGGCTTTCTAATGGCGTTGTAAATATAAGATATAACATGGTGTATTCCATATCATCCTAGAAACCATATCCGACCTGTGGGAGGGCTGGGAGCTAGCTCATTCACAACTGGTGTTAGCCTGCATTTAAAACACCAAGCTATAATCTAAAACATGATTAGTGATAGGGAAACTAGGCAGAACAACAAACTTGACCAGTTGCCAGTCTGCACTGCACAATATTCCAGTAGCCCAATCTCTTATAATTACCTTGTCCATCTTCTGAATACCACATTGTAATCCAGTACAAGGCCCAGCGTAACCCAGGCAGTTATTTGATCCACCGTTTCATGTTACTTGCTAATACGTGCAGTTTAGTCTTAGCCCGGCACACAACCTTTTAATGTAGCCATATGTGTGATTTTAAACCTTTAAGTATTTCTTATCATGTGTAATTTGTAATGAGCATGTAATTCAGCCCCCAGGCTTCAAGGTGTTCAATGAATAAAACCCTTTATATATAATATATATTATAATAATTATATATATTAGTGCAACTAGTTCCATAGGAGGTGCATGGGGTGCTGTTTTCTGTACGTTGGCTTTCTGGGGACTTGCATATACAGTCTTCATAACTAATGTTAGCCCATAATTGAAACACAAGCTATCATCTAAAACATAGTCAAGTGCAATTAGTTCCATGTGAGGTGCTGTTCTGAGTGTGAGGGCTTACAAGGGACTTGCATGTACATTTCAAACTGTGAAGTAGCCTATTCACAACCAAATCTAGCCCATAACTAAAACACCAAGCTATAAGGAGAAATTCAAACTCTACAACTGGATAAAAATTCGGAGATTTATTTCACCAAGCTATAATCTAAAATGTGACAAGTGCGAGTGCAACAAGTTCCAAGTGAGGTGCTGTTCTATTAATCTCCAAGCTTCTCTGTCGGTGGCAATGACAGTATTCAAATTAAAGGACAAAAGTAGTTTTATTGACTACCGAGGACTTACAGATGTCAGCACCCCATAAAACTCCTTTTGCCCTTTGGAAACTGTCATTGGCACCGATAGAGAAGCTTGGAGATTACTGCTCTGTGTGCGTGGGCTTATTACTCCATGTTAGGTGCATTGGGTGCATGTCATGCTGTTCTGAGTGCGAGGGCTTACTAGGGACTCCTGCGGGCCACGGGGTCCCAGCATGCCACTCTGGCGGGCCGCGGGCTGGGGTCCGGGGGGACGCTACGCCACCATGCAGCACAAAGGTTAATTGCAGCACACCACACGTTATACAAACCAACCAACAAACCAAGCCAACCAACCAATCACTGCTCCATGCTCCATGCACTATCGGGATCAGCTGGTAAATCATGCATTTGATTGGACAACTGAGCTTGTTGTATGCTTCATTTTCATATCCATGAAACTTAGTTACTAAGAAACAATACATTCCTTTTTTCTACATTTTGGCCCAATATAGCATTTTGGCACAATGTAGCCAAACGATTTAGAATCAAGCAGGACACATATTTTGCAGATTTTTCATCATAGCATCAGTCAAGCCACAACATGCTTTTGAAACCTTCAACAAAGGTTAGAACCAGCCAAAAATCAACATCACACAACAATTTCATTTTTCATCAGTTAACCGGTGGAGATGGAAACTTGAGATTATTTGTGACGAAACTAAAAACAAGGATGATTTGTTGTTGAACTCAACAAAGTCATATCAGAAATTGAGTGATATGATAAATGATAATCATATCTATTAATCTGAGCTGCTTATTGATAAATGCATGATTGGTGACATTGTTAGTTTTTGTTAGTTAGTTTTTGTTAGTTTTATGTATATATTGTTGGAAACACAGAGGAGTGAACATTCTTTCAGAGTCTTGAATTTCTCATATTATCAAAGGTACACAGAACTACATATGTATATGTTTCAGCACAATTTAGTCAGATGACTAAAGAAGTCAGATGACTTTGTACAGTATTTACAGGTTCAACAAGTATAATGAACTGTAGAAAATGGCTTAATGTCCTGCCTAAGGACTGCAACCCTTTCCAGTACCGTGCATGTTGGGTGAGCGACAACAGCCTGGACTTAAACTCACAACACCTTAAGCTTAGTCCAGAGGGAGGGTCGCTAACCACTGGACTATTTATGTCGGCTACCACAAGGGTGAGGGTTTAAATGCACACTCCTCTGTGAGTCCACATACATGACATGATAGCTACATATTCTGAATCAAAGTTGAAGTGCAATTGCCAACACAAAAATTGGACTTACCCAAATTTTTGACTGATCAGCTCCAGTCTTTGTCAAGGAATGAGCAATCCGCTGCTTCTGTGACGTCACGTTATGCAGATAGGACACGTGACTCGGTGAGCAGTGGATCATAAGTTGTGTTGGAAATTGCAGTTCAACTTTAATTCAGAATGACTTCTATCAACACAGATGAGCTTTGAAGTGAAGATGTCTACATGTTGTAGTGGAACGTACCCATAGCTGGTGTGGCGGACAGAGGGTACCCGGGGGGTCGGGGGAGTGCAGGGGTACCCTGGGGAGGAGTCTCCACTCTCGTAGGGGCCACCGCCAAGCGGGGGATGTTGGGCTGGGCTGGTGGCGGCGCCGGCGTTCGCCGCTGGCGCAACTCTGCAAGAAAGACAAATACGGTATCACTGGATGCCGTTTCGGAACACGTAACTGCAAGTGTATGAGTAAGAGTGCTAAACCCATAGCCTGGGTGCCATCCTCTGTAGTAACCACTGGCTCAATCTTTTTGTTTGCTAACCACAATTCAGACTCCGTGGTAAGCAAGCGAAAAGATTGAGCCAGCGGTTACTACGGAGGATGGTACCCAAGCTAAACCTATTCACCACCACACCACACCAGTGTAAAAGGTGTTCCTTAGGTTCACCCACCTAAAGAACCCTGTGGTATTACTATAAGTGATGTGTGGCTGAACCAACATGTTGTAAGTATGTGTGAGTCTGGTGCGAAACCGTCCCTTACTGAAATGTTGTTACGGTATAGTGAAAGTGCAGAGGCAATAGGCCGCACCATTCTATGGATAACATCCATATGAGCTGATTTGGGCCTTTTTTTTGAGCAAAAAATATGGCCCTTTTTTGACTCCATGTGAATCCTTTCTAAAACTGAATTCACATGAAAAAGTCATCAAGATAAAAACATGCCACAAAATACCCTCTAAAGTGCAAAAAAAAGCTGTTCTTTCAGATTTAGGTTTCCAGAGGATGTCATCCATAAAATCATATCTGTCTGCCTAACAGCTGCCACCAGTGCGTCCTGCTTATATGATTGTACAAATGTATCTTAAGTAAAAGATGGGAAACCACCTCCCAGGTTAGTCACCAGTAGTACCTGTGATCTTGTCATACCTCTATGTCTGTGTAGGTGGTTTCTGAGGGATTTGGGCACTGGTTTGTCTGCTTTGTCACTTCTTTCAGCTAGGGTGTATAGAAATACTATAAAGTTTCACCAGTTTTGATCAATGTCAGGCTATAGTATAAAAATTGCCATTTTTGGGGTCAATATTAAGATAGCTGTGAAAATATTCATTTATTTTTGTCGACGTCAATCAATGGTTTAAAATCCTAACATGCCAAACCTGTGTTTTTCCTTTACAGAATTAGCATTCTATTGGTATATGCAAGAAACAATTAGAGACAATTTTGTAAGTTAAGTTCTTTTAATAGACCCATTGGAATTCTGATGAGGAAGACTGCAGTAGAACAATGGAAAATTTGATGCTTACTTATAGTGTTGGAACAAAGTTTTAGCTCTGCATTATGAAACCATACATATTGAAATGCACAAGGCGAATAGTACAGTCTGCTGGCTCCCGGGGATCAAACCCGGGCCAGCCAGTGCACTGCCCAACGCACTTACCACTATGCTAAAAGGTCCGGACCAGTTAGACTGGTCAGTATTAAAGTGGCGCTTGAACTACACTGTTACAATATCTATATTTCATTCATTCATTTCATTATCTATATAACCAGCGGACACACTCAGGTCTGTTTTTCAGGCTCCCTGGATACAAATACAATACACAGACATAATACATAATGATCACAATACATGTAGACAAAGCGTTGCCCTACCTTGCCCAGGGGGTACTGGGGTGGGGACGGGGGGCCCGGGCTGTCTTCTGGGGCTGCCTGGTGGAGTCTCATGAGTTGCCTGGGGAAAATAATGCAGGCACTAGAAAAAAAGCACCACTAGCCACATCTTTATCACTACAGTCTGGAACCAGGTGATCTAATGTTTGACAATGGGTAGGAAGACCACTAAACCCCAGATACCTCTTTATTTATCCATTCATCCATTTATTCATTTGTTCGTTCATTCATTCATTTGTTCATTCATTCCTATGTGTAGCATCTTACTTTAAGGGTTTTACATATTCATAAGCACATTTTTGTGTATCATGGCAAGCAAATTGAGAGAAAGTGTTTTACCTCCTCTTTACTTGGTCCAAATCTCTCCAGAATTTCCTTGGCTGCCTTGTACGTCTCATGTTCCATCACATCTTCTAGCTGCAGAAAGATAAATTATGTTGTTCTGAAGTTCTTAAGTTCACATAGCAGGTGGCAAGATGGTCTTGTGAAAACAAAAGGGATGTTGTCTAATAATCTAAAGGTCTTGGCCAAATCCCAGGCAGGTCCCAATGCTGTGCCCTTGAGAAAGACACTTAACACCTATTTCCTCACTTGACTCAGGTGAAAGTAGCTTTGGTTAGGATCTTCCTCTCGGATGGGACGTAAATCTAGGGTTCCCGTTTTTGAGGAGACCAACACCTTGAGCATGTTAAAGACTTGACAGGTCGTTCGGTGTAATATAACCAGCTGCTGCGGCGCTGCATGCCTGCGAAGCTGGTGCGTCATGCCGAAGGGCGGTTATACCGGCTATACAGATAGATCCCACCACACTTGCAAAAAGAGAAGGGATCCATCCCAATGAGAGGTTCCACGTAGCTTGTACCTACTAGCTAGTACAGTACAAAACAGATGTGTTATGCCAAAAGGTGGTTTACTGGGTATACAAAACAACATAAAATAAACATGTGCTTACAAATGCTGAACCTGCACACCATAACAAGGAAAAGTTGAGGACAAGGAAATAGAATCTGAAATATGTACATTTGTTTCATAGACTTGGGGTCAATGTATACAAGAGTATTTTCTAGATTTGCTCTAGTTTCATGAATGTAACAGATTTAACTTACAATGCCTTTCTTCTTTTCTCTCAGGTCTCCAAGCTGACTTTCTAGAAAAAGACAAAAGTAAAAACAAACATTTCACATAAAGACGTAGTGTGCCTATCATCTGATGGATTATTGAAAAGCACTGTAAATTAAAATTCGAAGATCAAACATGATGTTATAATGTTACATGTTTTTTGCCATCTTACAGATACACCTACAAAGCACACACAACACATATATCAACATATCTTGATCTTCAATCTCTTTTAAGTACCTTTCTTTGTGATTCTTCTTACAAAGTACCAATGGAGTAGCTTCTTGACGGCCCATATTCTGAAAAAAAATCAACGAAGAACAAAACTTTACAAACTGACCACCAAACGAAAATAGTAGGCATCCTTCCTGGAATTCAATGGTTTAACCTATCAGTTCGATCTTACGCAGCTTGTACATACAGTACACAACTGGTGTGCTCTGGTGGCTTACTGGTTAGGCAAAACAAACAAATAAATATGTCGATGACAGTTAGACATCCAGGTTATAAGATACGCCAAATAGCAGTTGCGGTGAGATGTTTCAGGTAGCATCCACTACTTTTCGTCAGTGACACTGACCAAGATTTGTCAATCACCAGGTTTTAAGAACTATGAATTGTTAGGCAAATAAAGTGAAAAAATTAAAACCTGCTGATGGACAAATCTTGCTCAGTGCCACTGATGAAACGTAGTGGATGGTACCTGAAACGTCTGACAGTTTCCAAAATCATATCCAGTTGCTTGAGTAACTGTTATTTGGCGAAACAAATAAACAAGTTAACTTAAAACAACAAAAGAAATTTTAAACACTCACAGCAGTGGGAAGGTGAGCAGAGGTAGTGATCGGACGACGCGTTCCTGCCAGCCCTCAGGGAAGAACAGGAAGTAGAACATGACGGCAGCAGCGATGTACAACACGATGGAGTAGATTAGCAGCCCGCCCACGTAACGTCTCTGCAACTCCTCGTTGTGACGTTTGAACTGCTCTAAGCTCTGGATTTCCTGAAACAACAATATTGCACAATCAAAATTTTTTTCATACTTCAAGGGCTCAAAATACTGTGCACCTAGTTTGAACTGCTCTAAGTTCTGGATTTCCTGAGACAACAATATCGCACAATCAAACTTAAGCTTTGTGTACACTCCAACTTCAGTAAGAAACATGATGATGATGAAAGCTTTTTTATACTTCAAGGCTCGAAATACTGGGTGCATATCAACTTGTGTTCACCTAAAATTGACTAATTGAACAAATATCAGAAAAATTGTAAAACCTGTGCTGTGCATGTTTAGAATTTGAAGTTAGCTACTATATAGAATTGAAGATTCCAGCTCTTACTTAAGACAAGTAAGATTTGTTTTGCTGACATTCTACTTTATTTTGCCTTTGTACAACTAAATTATTTTTCTGAGCACCTAAATTTTAAGTTAGTTTTATTCACACCAAGAAAATAGTGCATGATTATAAATGAGCTTATTTATAGAATAATCAATGACACTGTGAACAACTTCGTAGGGAACAATTTTCTTGTTATATTGTCCTCCTACATTTATTTTAAATACATTAAAAAAAGAAACAGATTCAATTTCTGTCAGACTTTCTTAAGTGTTCCCAGGGCTCGAAATAGTGGGTGCATGTGCACCTGTGTGCACCCAAAATTGGAGCTGTGCACCTAATTGTTTACAGTGGGTGCACCAGTGCACCTAAATATTTTTGTAGGTTATAGGGTAAAGGTACTATTGTACACTAGTATACAGAAGAACCTTTTGTAAAAGTTGTACTTTATTTGATGTACATGCTTGAAATTTTGAAATTAGCTATAGAATTACAGATTGAAGTTCTTATGAGCATTAAACTTTTGTTGACATTCAACGTTATTATGGTGCACCCAAAATTCTTTCTGTGCACCTAATTATTTGGGTTGGGTGCACCAGTGCACCTATTTCAAAAAAATTAATTTCGAGCCCTGGTTCCAAAGTAAAAAGCAAATAAAATAAAGCACATATCAAGTCAGCTACTAGTAGTGGCTTAAGTTTTCCATGATAATCAATCGATTTGAACGCCACTGTCCTTAATTCACCCCATGTCAACCCATCCCCATCATTCTATAATTAGCGTATTTCAATAACAGAAGGATCATATGCTGTGTTGACATAACCTCTCCTCTCAGTAACACTAACAGGAAAAAACACATGTTTCCAATGCCTATGGATTTATGGATAAAAGCACATGAGCATAGTTTCCATTTAATCACGTTTAGGGTGTGAAAGGTTATCACTGTTCTAGACACTTGATCCTGTCTGCTGTCAAATTACCTGTCTGGTATTCAAAATATGAAGGAAGAAATGGTTTTGTGTTGTTGTCATTGTTCACCCAGTAGTACCTAGTGGGAAATATGGCAGCAAGTTTCCTTACTGTTTCTGTAGGATATATCTTTACATGTAGGAATTGCTACTACTAGTACTAGTAGTCCTTCCCCTTCAATATTTTCAAGGCGCCTACTTGAACATGGGTCCCCCATTTTACGTCCCTTTTGGAAGACGAGTGCAGCTCCAACTGAGATGTCCTGACCCAGGGTTGAACCGGGGTCTCCCAGTTACCAACTAATTGGAACCAGCAAACATTAAGCCACGGCGAAAATTTCAACATTACAAGTTGATTTCACAGCAGTCTAGATCTGAGTCCCAACAACTGCAGAATGATTTTATTTTTGTGGGGACTTAATGTACAACTTTGCAGACTATAAAGTGAAAAGAGATTTTCACACTGTTCTAAGTTTGCAGTTGGAAAGATTCTATAGTGCAGTAGCTATACATCGGGAAGGCATATTTGCAGTGGAGACCTTACTGAAAATTGCAAAAATAATACCACAGCAGTAGGGGTGGATACCGGTTTGGCTTAATACGGTCCAAGTCCAAGTTTAGGTCCAGAGATTTAGGTTCAGGTCCGGACCTGAACCTGGACCTGATACTGTCCAGTTGATGTTTTGTTTTATTAAGCCAATATTAAGCATAGAGAATTAAGACTGACACGCACGACTATAAAAGTTTCTTGGTGAGAAGACTTTCAAGATAAACCAGTATTTGAAATTTCAATATTGCCCTTGTTTTAAATGCCTTTTTTGTCAGAGGGGAGACTCAAAACACTTTTTATCAAACAAAATAGAAAAATATATTTGTACTTTGTTCAGGTTTTTTTTGACTCAGGTTTTTGGCTTTCAGGTTTTTTGGACTCCGTTCTTGGATGTTATAAAAGTCCGAATCAGGTCCAGCGAACCAGTATCCACCCCTACACAGCAGACATTGACAGTTTAAGTCACTGTCTACAGCTTTGGCCTACATGACATAAATAGGACAAGGTTTTACTAAGTAAAGATGCAGTCGGGTGTCTTGACCTAAATTCCTTTTTAAACTTCCGACAAGGAATTTAGGTCAAGACATGCCCACCGAATCCAATTAAATTGTAGCTACAAAAATCTCCTTTCTGTCACGTAATCATTTGATTCAAATCCAAATTTCATCTCTTTTTATGGGGAAAAACAACACAATTTTTTGATAATTTGGCTGATCCTACGATTACGAACATACGATCACATATTCTTCTTATCTAAGAATATGCCAAAAACCAATAGTGGCAATACCAGTCTCCTTGCAGAAGTTTCATGACCAATATTTTCCCAAATCAGTTTTTTCACCCAAATCACCAAAAATACCTTTTGAATGACATCATCACCATCATAATTGCATGACATACAAAAATGGGAACACCAAAACTGTCTGACATTGAATCTTACAAAGAAATCAAATGATGGCAAGTTGAATATATTTCTGTATGACAGTCACATCAACTAAATGTACTGGCTAGCATACTGCCACAAATAGATTATGTTACAATACTATCAAGCAGTACTTGACAGGTTCTTGTTAATACGACAATATTGATGTTGACAATTTATGAAAATAGACTATACTTATACTAGAGTAGAGTAGAGTAGAGTTTCTTCGGCCAGGTAGGAATCGGCTGGTTCCATTTTAGGCCGCTCTTCACTAGTTATAGTATAAATGATACATACCTTATCTAGCCCTTCAAGCACTTCTACTGTAGTTTGCTTTTTCTGTGGAAGAAAAAACAAGATAATGGAATATACAGTTCAACACATTAATTCTATCTATTTTTTGCTGACGTCAACGTTATAGATATCATAATATGTTGCTACACAAGCAAAACGTTTTCAAAACATTTCAACACAGAATATTTCTAACGCAATATACAAGGTTAACAAAAAAGTTTTAACAATATATTTTTATTTAAGAGAATTTTTTTCTGTCTTTAAAACTGGCATTTTCTATAAGTAACGTTATAATTTGACAAAGCAAAATATTATAATATTTTAGGAACAACATAAAGCCATATGTCATTCAAAAAAACTTCCGCTCAACAAAATTATATGTCAGCGCCGTAACATCGCACAAAAAAGGTCTGGACTTACTTTGAAGCGTGTAATAACCGCTCCCATCTTGTCGTTTCTGTACAGGCAAGTTTTAGCACAAAATGGGACGAAATATGTCCGGAAAAGCGTGAAATGTTAGCAGAGACACTACAACCGTTTCAGTTCGTCCGCCATTTTCTGGAGATTGGCTCATTACGCATGCGCAGGAGGGAGGACATACGTGGCGCAAAACGTCCGACTGTCGTAATCTCCAAGCAGATGTTCGGAGGGCTAGGCGTGTAACATGGCTTAGGAGTCGGTTTGTCACAGAAAAGGGCAACCAGGAAAACTTTTAGCCTTCCCAAAAATCTCTTCAACAGATTAGTGAGAGAAAAAGCAACAACAAACTTGTGACGTTGGAATACCTGACGTCGGGATAACGCACACAAGAGTACAGACGGCTATACCGTCGTCTCACGTTATAATTAGGAAGGAAGGAAAGAAGTGAATGAATAAAGAAAGAAAGAATAACTGAAAGAATGGAAAAAAAGAAAGAAAGAAAAGGAAGAAAGAACAAAGAAAGAAAGGAATTCACGTCCAATGTGGTCGTTACAAGGTATCGCAAATGAACAAAGAAAAATGAGGCTTATGATTTATTTTAAAAGACAGCAAAATTACTACTTATAAAGTGGCATAAATCATGAGCTGAACACAACTTCATCATATTTTTCATATAGAAACATATTAGGATATAATCATATTATTGCCAACAGAAGTGACAAAAATTGAAATGCAGTTGAAGTGATGGCGGATATAAAATCAAAACGTCATCTTCGAGGGATTGTTCATATAACAATATCTGTGACGTGGCATGTGCATCACACGCTCGTTCTCATCTAAATGTACACATTTTGTAACTTCCGTTACCGTTTGAAGTAAGACCTTCCTGACGTTAAGATATGCTACATATAAGGAACCAAACTGTCGTTTTTATGACGATTTAAAACTTTTCTGGCTTCTAGAAATGACAGTTTGGCACCTTATATGTGGCATATCTTATTAATGTCAGGAACATCGTACTTCAAACGGTAACGGAAGTTACAAAATGTGTACATTTAAATGAGAACGAGCGAGCAGTCAGTGGGTTATCCAAAATCCATACTTTTAAGCATGTCGCATTGTCAATGATATTCAAAATCGGCTACGTAAACTTTAAACTGGTAACAGGATGAAAGAAGAAGAAAAACGGAAGCTATGAATTGTTCTCTCCATCATTTCCAAAAACCTCGTCCCGCTGACAACATCTACATATACCTGCAGCGCCTCTTAGCAGAAAAATGAAGCACTGCAACCTGTCTGCTGAGGCTACAGCTCGCTCACAAACGCAAAGACTGGAGCATGTAAATCAATAAGCAGCAAAAGTCACTCTTGCATGTTCACTACTATCAAAATATGATGCATTTCTTGAAAAACATCCTACCTACGCTTATCTCTAAAGTGATGTTTTTCAAGAGACCATTTTGTTATTAACGGAACATTTAGGTAAACAGTCTGTTTACCATTTTCAATTTCATATTCCTTGGGTTTAGATTGCCGAAATCCGTCTGTGATTTTTTGGATTATCCAGCTCCGAGTATCAAGCATGCTGCAATATCAGTACGACCGACAGGGGACGCCAATTCACTGGTTTGAACGGGAATTTGGACCATGGTGTTTTGAGGATGCCTGAGGCTATTGACAGGATAATCCTGTCAACAGTGGAAAATTTGCACTGTTGACAGGAACATCTTGTCAATAGTCACTTCCTTGCGGATAGAGGGTGGAGCAAAAGTATTCTCAAAGCAGAGATTTCGGTCGGGTGGGTTAGGAGTGTCCGGGATTTTTAACATTGAAGGGAGAGAAACGTTAAAAATCCCGGACACTCCTTCCCCACTCGACCGAAACCTAGCCTCCGTTGCAGTCCTTTTCCCCGCAGCGTTTTTTTTTTTGGGGGGGGGGGGGGGGCGTATCTGCTTGGGATCCCGTATCCGCCGTGCCTCTGTGTCCGCTATTACCCCAAAAAATTTGAAAAAAAAAACGCTGCGGGGAAAAGGACTGCAACGGAGGCTAACCGAAATCTCTGTTTGGAAAAAAATAAAGCAAAAGCAGCGTAACACGACCTGCAAAACCAGTGTAAAACGCCATGCTGCGGATGACGTAGGAACTGCAGTTTTGAAGTTGTTTTGGCAAATCTTACCAATATGTACCGCGATTGATCGATATTATCGATGACACGTAACCTGTAAATTGGCACTTGCCAATACATTGTCACTAACCAACGACGGAAGGTCTGAAAACCACACGAAAAATGGTCAGCCTAACATGAGTTGCACACTATCTACTTTTGCTTCGAATGTATTGACAATTTTCACACCATTTACACTGCAATTGTGTATACATTGAATGATATAATCATGGAAATACTGTACTACACCCAATTACGGGTCTGTATATATCAAACTTACAGCTGCAGGTAGAATGTACATATTACCTGAAAATAGGTTTCTCACCTGGATGTGTATAAGAGATATATTAACTCTAATAACTGTAGAGCTGCAATTGAAATAACAATGTCTTTGCTTAATCTAAAATCAGTATAAAATCAAAGAAATGCTGATAAGATGTAGACGTATTGACTCCTAAATCATGGAATGAATTTTGAAAAATCAACGCCAGCAAATAAGAACAATTTCTTTGACTTAGCGGATAAAGTTTAAGTTTTACCATACGCTGCTTATCCATGAAACTTACTCTCGTAATTCTAATAATCTGTAAATAAACCAATAAAGGTTGATTTGAAAGAAATCGTCGACGACAACTCCACCCATCCCCAGTTTAACCAAATGGGCGACCACGCCATGATGGACCCATTTGGACGTTGATTGAAAATAATAGTAATTTGATTGTTGACTTTTGAGCAATTTACCGACGACTGTCAGACCCTGAGTATCCGTTGAACAGGTAATAATCTACAGACCGGTCCTCCTCGGTCTGAATTATTTAGCGGGGGGAACAAGTGGATGTCTCCCCGGCACGCGAGTGTGTTAGGACCACTGATCTGCCCCTCATTGTTCGGAGGACGCATAATTGCGTTGTTATGCCCCAGCCCACACAAAGCCGTGTAAAATCGCGTGCGATCTCGTTGTTCTTTCCCAGCCGGCCGGGTTAACACCGACGTTTTGCAAATAAATCGTGACATCCCAAAGAACGGGTGGCTTTTTGCATGTAATTCTTTCCTAGATAAGCGAGGACAATGGTAATGCGGGTTCCCATTGTCTGCGTCCAATTAAGATGACACCGAGTGTTTTTACAGGGGGAATACGGGATGATAGGCCATTACGAACAGGGCTGGCTCTCTAATGCTGCCTTAAAACGGCAGAATGTCGTAAAAGCTTGTGGCATGGCGGTACCGAACTAGGGAATCTAACGATTGACTTAGATCAAGTAGAAGATGAGCGACATTTTAGCTAAGATTGTAAACTGTATCATAAGGAACGAATTGTACTTTTTTAAATGTAAGAAAGATTTTCAATATGTACTTCTAATATCTAAATGCAACGGATAGATTAATATTTCTTTAACTTTTCCTTTTATTTTACTATTGAGAGCCACTCAAATGGTTTGGAAAAACTAACTGGGTTGTGATGACAGATGCGCTTAGACAAAACCTATATAAGAAACATAATCTGTTCCCACATCTACCCCGCGTACAAAGAAGCGTAAAGAAGTTGATTGCAGTCGGTTAGCTTTATCTGCTACGTATGTTTAACTCGTGTAGTTTAAAATTTCTGTAACGTTATATAGGTTTGCAATATGTTTGTTAAGTCACACGCTTCACAACCTATACCAGTCTCTCCAGGCACGAATGTATAAGGAAGGTCTTTCTAACGGGAACACGCCCGTACAATGTTCTTGCCTTGCTCTAAAGTCTAAACAAAACTGGTAGTTTATTTCCTGCTGACAAACAAACACAACAGAACTGAAGCATTGTATATGTCTGGTATGCAATAGATTTTTAAAAAAATCTGTCAACGAAAATCAAGATGTCGCCTTGTGGAAAATAGATTTCTACAAAACCGTGGTGATTCATAAAGACCGTTAGATCTATAGTTTTGATACTATTGACTGCAAACCGTTAATAATGCTTTATCACATTGGGGACAGTAGAAATGCCAATTATAAAGCCTGAATTCCAGCTCTTAAATCACAGTCAAGGCAGCCAGTCTATATATAGTTCTGTAGATCCACTTTATATTTGCACACTAAAGGTAAAGCATTCATTTGCAAGTCGTCATATGCATGATCCAGGTAGCATATAACATACCGTGAGTAAAAAAAAACATTTCTTTAGTTCAACTGTAGAAATCTAAATGAACAAACAGTCAATGCGAAAGCAATATAGCACGAGCAGTATCATGTTATCTCATGATCAAAATGATTTGTTTAAAAAGAACTGAATCATTGTGTACATGATATTTAAAAATAGCTGGACGTTATGCACTCAGATAACCGTGAATTAGTTTGAAAACGGAGAATCAAATGTTATTTCTGAAGAAAGCTTCCTGCATTCTGTTAAATGCAAAATCGGAAATTTCCCTCTTTTCCTTCGTCTGGAATTTGTTTCACGTTTCACCCGTAGCATTAAACTAGATAGGACAGTAAGTCAGGACTTCGCCCTTTCACCTTTATCTTTTTTTAACACAATTGAACAAAACAAAACAGAACAGAAGACGTTACCTGGTCGTGGAAATTGGTACTGATGTGATTCGCGGTAAACAGATAAAAAAAGGACAGTGCAGGCTGGATGTTCAGCAAAACGTTGTTCCTCAATATTCGACCCAAAGAGGTAAGAATTTGATTTCTTTCATATCTACAGCTACATTTGTACTTCAACAATACATCCATACAAATAAAACTGTACAGTACGGCACAATGAAATATCACGACACTGAACAAAAACCACATGCAACAAACATACTCCTACATGCTACAATATGCCATCTTTTTTTGGGGGGGGGGCGGGGTTTAATGAAATATTGATGTATATTTCAATCTCGTTATGAAACAAAATGATATTTGAAGATCACTATCAGTTCAGTAACACTGTACCGCTTTGTCTGACTTGCTCTAAAGCTTCCCTCTCGTACAAGCGTGTGAAAACCACGTCAAGGTCAAACACAGACAATCATTCCCGACACATCACCCCTCACAAATTACGCAATTACAGGTCAAAGGTCGGCGGAGAGTGCCCATTCGTCAATATGGTTAAAATTGCGTAATCATTGTAGAAAATTGAGCGATGAAGAAAGAGGGACGTTTATTGTGTAATTATATATTATTAAGGTATAGAAATTGGAGTAAAAGGCGATTTGAGAGGTATGAGGTACGGGTGGGAACCAGAGATTGGTGCCGTGTCCACTGGCTTGTGTCGGCTGCAGATGGTCACTCATATCTCCCTAATGCAAAAATAGGTAAATGTATGAAAAACTGCTTTACTATTAGAAAAAAAGGTACCAAAACTCATGATTAGCCCGCATCGATTGTAACACTATGAGTCAAAGACTTGTGCTAGCCTTTATTGTTTTAGTAATTAGGATGTTAAGTTTTATTCTATAATTCTATTTTGTACTATGTTTATTAGGTGTTGCCAAACATTGTATCGTGTGCGATTGTCGTACAATAAAGTTCTTCTTCGTTATCTGCGTTAACATACGCAAATGCATGCACACACAGACAACACACACACACACACACACACACACACACACACACACACACACACACACACACACACACACACACACACACACACACACACACACACACACACACACACACACACACATACAGACATACACACACACACACACACACACAAACATACACACAGACACACAGACACACACAAGGACGGGAGCTTGCAAAGCACTTGGAGCATGGATGACTTTATTGTTGCTTTAAACTTTAAGGATATGCGAGGTAAAAAGATGACGATCTGCTCCGGACGTGAGCGTGCAGGAAGAAGATCCTTTAGACCAGTAGTCCTGTGCTCCGCCTGTCTTTATAGCGGTCACATTGAGAGAAAACAACAATAAAGAGAGCACTATTCTCTCTAAAAGATTATTTGTACAGTGTTTACAGAACCTTGACCAGCATATTTTCCCCATGATGCAATGCAGTCGCCCTCACCTTTTTTACCTACCGCAGGATCCACGTCACTGAATAGTCATGAATACTTTCCAAATGCGCTCGCTGCAATCACTTTTACCCACAACTTCTTATCGATCTAAATCATCACATCGATCCGTGTTTGGTTTGAACAGTTGGTTCTTTGTTCCATTCTCGCACGGCCCCGTGGGTACTAGGAAGATGCGGGTGGCGTGCAAACCAGGCCTTTTACGTCCCATCTCCGGACAAGATAGTGCCCACGACATACGGGCCAATCATTTCCACACATTAGAGGCACAGAAAAGACCAGGGACCTTGCAATATACAGTGATCATTGTTATATCCGAGGCCAACGACTTTTTGGCTGCATAATGATCAATGTGGAACGGGTCCCGTCAGCTTCGATTCATCAACGCAACGGATACGCTAAACACGTTACCTTCACGTGTAACCTTCTTATGACCCTTCGTTAAGTTTCTAGAGCTTCATTTGAGAACCTCTGGGAATGATGATTATATTTTATCACCGTAAAAAAGAATACCCGCCACAATTGCTCTCCGTAATTGTCTTAAACGAGTCCGTTTTAAGAGAGCGATCCCACGACCATTGCGTGTTAGCGAAGAGGCATACAAGTCCTCATATCCCCATAGACTCTTTCTCTTTCTTCACCGTCCATTGAGAGAGTTAAGAAGAGAATTGTTTCTGAGTTTATCTATAGTGAGATGAAAATGGCTTCTGCGTGAGAGCGCCAACGGGTAATTTCTATCATTTTTCTACATTATTTTGTCGTCATGAATAAGTAAAGGCTTCCGCCATACGAGACGCATTACTGGAAAATAACGCCAGAAAGGATATCATCAAATGTAATAAACTTTTACAGTAGGTTGTGTTTTTTTTCAGATACGATGGTTGGGCTCTGCTGACACGAAATTAAGGCCACGGCAAGTAAATTATATGGATACCTGACTTTGAAAAAAGAAAAACAATAATTATTACCCCTCCGGCTCCGCAATCCGAAGATATTCAACATGCATGACCGGTACGTACCAAAATGGAAAAAAATGTCGTGCTGTTTGTTTGTTTTTCTTACTCAAATCTCCATTAGTGACTGTCACGTACTGTATCCTTGATTGTACTTGTGGATGTGACACAATAGCTAGTGAGGTAGCCATGACTGTACTTGTAGAAGTGACACTAGTTCCATAGTTGTTAAAGTGGCACCACCAATGTGGCAGCCGTGCATGATTGTTGTTGCCAACTTTTACCAAACTAGTTTCAATTTGTGCATTTCTTGAATACAGGAATAAAAGACTTGTTGGCTGTGAGTCAGCCGTGTGTTGTTTTGTAGGCTAGGTATTGACAAGAATTCGAAGATACAGTACTAGGATTCTCTGTTTTTGCGATGCCTTTCTCGACTTTATTTTTTCTTCTTTTAAGGCATATAAAGAATTCTTCCACCCTTTCAGCTTGAATGTTTCGTCAATTGTTGTTGCAATGGTTATAATGTGTATTTTGAAAATCTAGCTATCTTGGTTTTTTTTACCCGTCTTATTTTTGTTGCCCTCTCGCATTAAATTTGGAGTCTGCACTTCTTGAATACAAGAATAAAAGACTTGTTGTCTGTGATACCATGTCTTGTCACTTCAATTGTTGTTACAACGCTTGTAATGTCTATTTCGAAAATTAAGTCATTTTGTTTTTTTACCCATTTTTTTCGCCCTCTAACATTAAATTTGGAGTCTGTAGATGATGTCATCCGTAAAATTTACTTGCCGTGGCCTAATGGGTTTACAATGAAGCAGAATGGGTTTACAACGATATGTTCTGTTATAACAGCTAGGAAAAAAACAAAGCTCTCAATCGGAAGAAACATGTAGCGTCATACTGGTGACGTATACGTACGATTTAATGGCACGCTTGTAGTACGCAGACCACTTTTGTACTGTAATTGTTCTGTTTTTGATACACTCGATTAACACATTAAGAAGTCATCCCAGTTGAGCTGTCCTACACAACATCCCAGTCCATAAATGCCCTGTACTTAAATGATTATGTTTCAATTCTAGACTTGGAACTTGGTTGATTTTTTAAATCTTATCCTTCGTCATTTCCTTTGAATCCGTTTCTTTTGTTGTACCACTGTAGGTACTAGTATTTTCTAAAGTATTTACCACTCCTCAATAAGTATTGGTCACTTCGACGGCCCACAGTTGTTGCTGTTATGTAACGATAGCATCAATCATTTCTCGAAGGAAATATTGAATATCAAAATGAAGGATAAAGCCCTTCTCTGTGATGGTAGGTAGATTTTTTAGACAGAAAGATGATGGTAGTGCCATTTGTAGTCTACTATGTATTCTTAAACTTTAAGAAATATAAGTTACGAATTAGGTGGTTTCAATGAAGTGATAATGATGATATTATTTGTTGTTGTGACCGTTGAAGTCGTAACAAATGTTGTAACACATTGATGGACGTAACATACTGATGCTGTCTTAATTTCTCATGGAACCGTTACTGAATAAATGAATGAATGAATTAAGACCTTAATTGTACATATTGTACAAAATGATAGTTTCTAGACACATGTATGTAATGTCAAGCTTTCAGTACGTCAATTCGGCTTCTCTTCACTTCTTTTAATGTTGAAAATGTAACAACAATATGTTTTACAGTCAAAGGTTTTTCTCAACTCATTAGAAATGTTTGTCTGTATTACTTAGGTGTATGACGTAGATAGAAACACAGATTGTTTTAGTCGTATAAAGTTCATCTCTCTCTTTGTTGTTGTATACACATTCTACTACAAAATGGTGCAATTTTTTTTACCCTTCTTCGGTCCTTTATTCCCTTTTCTGTTGTCACTTGTTCGCATGAAAAGTCTGCGCATCGCCGGTAACTTTGTTCTGTTCTTACTCTGATTATCTGAGTGATAGATTGGACTGTCTTAGGAAATACGGCCCTCCATGTAGCAAGCATTGTCGCGTAGAATGTACATGCTACTACAAAATCGTGTTAATTTTTTTCACCTTCTTCGCTCCTTTATTCCCTTTTCTGTTGTCACTTGTTCGCATGAAAAGTCTGCATATCGCCGCTAACTTTGTTCTGTTCTTACTCCGAATCTCCGCTCCGCCGTGGAGTGATAGATTGGACTGTCTTAGGAAATACGGCCCTCCATGCAGCAAGCGGAAACGTACCCGGATTTCCAGGCTCCTATTCATCATTAACTCGCGCAGAAAGGCAACTACATTGGGACAAAAGTAAATTACTGTTGGGGATAAGGAATGACGATTATAGCAGGAGAATTGACGACGGTTACCGTCCTCATAAATCTACCCCAGCAACTTGTCTTCAACTTCCCGAAGTTTAGACGAACCGCGGCGCCGGGGGAGAAGGAAACTCCGTTTCCAAGTTGTTGGGAGTCTCGCGGGTCTCTTTAAGGCACGATTTGATGGAAATGCCGAGAAATCTCCCCAAATTGTGTCATTTCAACCGTCGCCGGGCGGTCCTCCCCTACTTCTGTTATTTGACACAGGAGAGATGCCGAGCTAGTTAACTACATAACACGTAATGAGTAAAAATAACCGGGAAACAAAGATTTAGTGCTCAGTCCTGGTGCGTTAGCCTACTTGGGGTCCATTTCTCGCGAAGGTTAGCTGCGTGTCAGCAATAATTGGAGGTATGGGAAGTAATTTCTGGCGGCTTAATGCCGCATTCTTCAATTCCTCTTTCCCCTTCGCTCTTCTTACTCGCATAGTTTTTGATTTATTCCCCGCTCAGAGAGCGAATCGCTCGGAACGGGCTAGCCAGGATTCTGACACTCGGACGGGGAAACGCGATTTGATCACACGATAATGTCGCTGTAAGTCGGCTGTACGACTACTGAGTGGTGCTTAACTAAGTAATGGTCTACATTATCTTTTGTCCAAATGGGTCTCAAGCGGACATTTGCTTTTTGCACCGTGTAGAATGGAGCGGCATTAAGTCACTGCTATATCTCACTCGTCCTTCCTAGGCTGGGAGCTTAACTAATAGCATCTTCCCCTATAACAGGGATGCTTTATTGCTGTAAGGGAGTTTCGAGCAGAATTGCTTAAAATCATTTCATTATAAGTTCGGCGAATCTATCCAATTGTGATACATAAAACGGCGTGAACTTCTCACCAAGGACTGCTATAACGACGAGCAATTGTTATTTTTTTACCTGGTAATATTTAAATTAGATTTATCTTATTTAAATCCGTACTATTGCTATAATTACCTTTGTGACTCTGCGTGCCAAATCATGGCATCATTGCGGCGTAATTGTCGAGCGGGTAATGGGGCAGTGGTATAAAAAGACCTGCAGCGGGACAGGTAGTCCCAAAGCACGCAGGTGAACAGAACCAGGTGTGTCAAACAGGTAACGGAGAGGAGATGGAGAGGACTGGAGAAGACGCTACCGAGGCAGAACACCTGTCCAAGACGGAGCAAGATCTTGGATGCACTCCAGAAGAGACGACGTCGCCTTCGGCAAACTTCGAGAACAGAGAAGAAGGTAAGTTCTTAGCTACTCTCCTTCAGAAGTTGTTACGTTCATGAATATTCAGGTGGAGTTAGAGAGCGGTAAGGACCTCAAGTATTGATCTATACGAGCCTCAAAGTCTCTACAAGAAGCGGAGTCAGCACGTTTCCTTAAGTTTGTTCGAATGAAATCGCAGAATAAGGAGAAAATTGTCATTGTGATGTCTTCTTTTTTCACATTGCATCTAGATATAGATGTGCAAACATGGTATGTTATTGGAATAAATATACTGTTCTTTCCGAAAGTATCGCTACAGCTACGGTATCTTAAAGTACAGTGACTACTTCTGTGCGATCGCGATTTGTCAGGCTCGTATGTTGGTCAGTCCTATTTTAAGCCATCATGATATCACCTAGATTTCTATATTCCTACAAATATGTATCCGAAGTTCGAATGCACGTATAGAAACAGGTAAGGATGTGGCTTCTGTTCCTTGTGGTTCCACCACCTGTGGTATATGTCATGAGGTTTTGTTTCTTCTGTATTCCACTTGACGAAGTCTCGCGGTTGAGCAGCCGTTCCCATTGACTTTTTGCACGCCGTAGTAGCTGATTGTGATGAGCGCAATCGCCACACAATGGCCATCCCGGCCGCGGCCCGCATGCCCAAATCATCGCCGGCGCAGTGGCGCTGAAAAAAAACCCATTACCTTGTATCGTCTGCTCGGCTGCGGAACCAGCCTGTTTCACCTGCCCCGACCGTGAGAAACGTCATCCTGCCGCCGAGCGGCCTGATACCGGGCGGTGATAGTGACGTGCGCCCGCTTATATTACTGACGAAAGTAGCTTTATCACAAGCCCAATGGTTTCCGGGTTAGGGCTCGCTGGCGATGAAAGATAGAGTGAAGCTATATTTCTTTCGGACGTATTCGGTGAATGCGGTCCACTTTGCGCCATCTATCACCAGTCGGCGGTAAAAGCATTGCCCAGATGAGGAAAGGCGATGTGTTTGTAATGTGGTCACTTCGTCTACGTGTTGCGCACTCGAGGCCGAACCCGAACTCAACCACTCAACTAACTCCGCAACTGGAAAACACACTGCCACTGGCATGGGTTATCGCAAAATGTCGTCTTTCTCCTTCTCCACTTTCCTTTGACTGGTAACATCTACTAACATGATTCCACCACGGTGCATAATTTCAACACCCTGAAAAAATGCGTCCAAATTCCTGTATGTCTAGACTGTGCATACCTGGGGGTGCTGCACTAGAGATCTCTCAACACGCTGTTTTTCAAAGTGGCGAACCCAAACTCTACCGCTCAATTCCGCAACTGAAAATAACTCACTGGGTCTCCGCAAAATGTCTTCTTTCACCTTCTCTTCTCCACATTCCTTTAACTTGTAACATCTACTAACATAATTCCACCAGGGTACATAATTCTACCACCCTGGAAAGATACACCCAAACAGATCTCAAACCCAACGTCCCTATGATGCACCCCTGTATATCTAAACTCTGTACATCTGGGGGGTGCTGCACTAGAGATTTCTCAAACCCGCAGTTTTTCGAAGTGGCGGATCTATGTAACCCGACGGATCAATGTTAATGGAGGTTATGTGTTGCGCGCTCGTGGCCGAACTCAAAGTCCACCATTTAACTCCCCAACTAGAAAACACACCGGGTTATCGAAAAATGTCTTCTTCCTGCCCTCTCCACTTCTAAAAATTCGTAATGCTATATCTTACAGATTATTAGCTATGTTAAAGCAAATTGGTTGGTGCGCGATTTTACGTCATTGCTTCATAACATCATACAAACTTTACGACGTGTATCTGACAAATTATAATATTGATTTTGATAATAGAAGGATCTGCGGATGTTTTGACTTATTTCAAAAGTAAGGATTTTTGTCAGGGGTTTGCCCTAACTTCGTGTAATCGGGGGTATACATTCTGTTTCTACTAGACCATTTGAGTAAGATACTCGTTTTGTAAAATTACCAAAAATACTCCTGCGGAAAAAGACAAGGTGCTTCGATCTAAGAAAAAAAGATGTGTTTCATGATGAATCCATAGCATAACACATGTGAACATCTGGACAGAAAAGTGAATTCAAGCTGAAAGTGTGGAAGAATTCTTTATATGTCTTAAAAGAAGAAAAAATAAAGTCGAGAAAGGCATCGCAAAAACAGAGAATCCTAGTACTGTATCTTCTTGTAAATACCTAGCCTACAAAACAACACACGACTGACTCAAAAGTAGGAAATATATTCAGTGCTGAACTAAAGTAACTGGTGTTGCAGTAGAACATACCAGTTAATACTAAGTCCAGCTCTTTATGTTGAAAGGAATGATGTCTTGGTCAGGAAATCACGATACGCTGTACTCACGGCGTAATATTTTCATTTGTTTTAACCATGTTTGCGGTATGGAGTCCAGAACATGTTTTGTCTTTGTTACATGCCTTTCTTGTACTGTCTCCAAAATATAAAATCCATAGTTCTTGTTGTTTAGCATCTTCAGTTTAACCAAAGGTCCAAAATACTTCCTTTTGTTACGCATTGAGTCTTCTTCGATACCTGTTGTCTTTGTCGTAGACTCGTAGTATATGACACGTTATGATGCATCAAATATAACTCCCTCCCTACTATGGCTCATACACACTCTCATATTTATATTGGCTGTAGAAGACGTTAGCAATGTAATGGTTAAAGATAACAAAACGTCTATCTCATATTACATATTTCTACACTCTTTTAAAGGAAGGAATTCTCAAATACGGCGAGAAACGTTACTCTTATGTCCATAAAGACACTTAGATCCGCTGCTGTATATATTATATGGTCTCATATATGATCCCTTGTACATGTACATATTGCGTGTATGCTTTTGATTCAGCTTGAAACGCTTCCCTACAGCAAGTTTCAATCTGAGTTTGACATTACTAACTAAGTAAGTTAGATAAATGTGACTTTAGTCACCATCTCTAGAAGGTGTATAGAATTAGACCGTATGAAAAGATTAATGTGCTACTGCGAGAACATTACGAAAGAAAAGGCCGTAAAACTTGTTCGAGCGCACTAAATATTCTGTCCGGGTCACGACGTGTGCTAAACAGCACCCTAGCGACCAGACTCAATCAACGGGTCGCATGTCTGGTCCTGGCGGGGCAATCGTCACCTCGCCCCGTAACGAATCCGTCTATGTCTCGGTCTACCTAATAACGAGGTCGTGATCGATGGCCTTGCTAACTCCTCTCCGTTTGAAGAATAACCGAAAACGACCCGGACTGTGACTGACAAAGTTCGCGCCCTTTTCACTGACCGCTAGTTCAGACAATCTGTCGTAAACATAGTCGCGCATTCAGAATCACCGAATACTAACGGTACCTTTCTAAGAAAATTTCAACAGGAGCTGTGGTAGTAGACATAACGATTATCAATTTTTCGTTTCTAAAAAAACTTGAAACGAAAGACATGAACAGTGTTGTGATGTCGCGTCTCTACAATCTGATATAATAAGCAATTATCGGTTATGAAGTATGATGTATATGGTGATTTCGCCAAATTATAACATTCGTTATAGAAGGTATGTTTTAAAGTGTGCTCATGTTATGTAAATAGCAGTAGCTCTTTTTTCAATACCCTATCTAAAACATGATATGCGCACAAGCTATCAAGTAAAGCAACAGTTCCATGGCAGTCGTGTTATGTCTTCACATTTATTGTCGGCTTCAAATTTCAATCGCCCTTTTAATGATTACAGTATTTATGTTTCTCTCATGTAACACTTAACCTTCGTGCGTCTTACGCAAATCCTCAAAATGTCACGGTGTCGCGCTGATGCGTTATTCCTGTTGATGCTGACATTAAAACACCACCACAAACTTTAACCGCAAAATGTCATCGTTGTCGGAAAGCCGACCGTATTCGGGGAGAGCTCTGCGTGCCGACACCTCGTAAAGTTGTGCAAAGCGCTGCAATCAAACTCTGTCACCGCAGTCACCCAAAGAAAATAGAGCTTGTAATAGAGGGGGAATCATCGTAGCAGATAAATGGTACCACGTCAACTACCTAGCGCTGCTTTAAATTTTTCCGTACCAGGGTCATTAGGCAGGGTGGGGTTCGATTAGCGCCCCCACCGGCTACTTTGTGTATTGCACAAGAGGGTGTGATGCTTGCAAAACGAAGCATCTTTCACGTTTTTTTTTGTACAAAATCTTTCTTTTATTCCTCTTTTTCCGTTGATCTTAACTTTTTAGAATAATTTCCTTATGCTCACAGGTATTACTGTTAAAAGGAGCTTTTCTAAATGTTTGGGTCTCAGTTTTAAATCAACCATAAAACAATATTCTCCAAGCAGAGGTTCGGCTCCGGCTTGTTTTGGCGTCTTTTTATGCGTTTTTGTCAAGATTTCTTTTTAGAATAAGAAAGCCCGACAAAAACGCAAAAAAGACGTCAAAAACAAGCCACGGCCCACCTCTGCTTAGAGAGTATGAAAAAATACCAACATCTACAACCGATTAAGCAAAACTGGCTGTACCTCAAAATTATTTTTCCCTGTAACCTCCGTCCACCGGGTTACATAAATCCGCCACTTTGAAAAACAGTGGGTTTAAGATATCTCTAGTGCAACACCCCCATGTATGCACAGTTTAGATATACAGGAGTGCATTATATCCTGGGGGACGTTGGGTTGGAGATCTGTTTGGACGTATTCAGGGTGGCGGAATTATGTACCCTTGTGGCATCATGTTAGTGGATGTTATACAGTAGAATCCGCTTAACTGCGCCACCCATTTGTCAGCGTTTGCCGATTTTAGCGCACCTTTTCAGTTAACTTGTCGAGGATTTTTGAAAAAAAATGGTGCAGTTAACCGGCATTGGTGGTGCAATTACATGGAAGGTGCGTTTATCCGAGGTGCAATTAAGTGGCTTCGTCTGTACGTACACCGGCTCTGATGAATGTGCCTGTGACTTTGTCAGTTGAACGATTCCCTCAGTAATTCCCGCGAAGCAACCTCACAAATCATCTCCGCATCCCGCTCGTCATGCCCGGCGGCTGCCCCCCACCCACTCCACCGCCTCATTATCCTGGTAATTGGGCGGCGGAAAGTTTCTGCTGTAACGGGCGCGAGCGGTGATCGGGTCCGCTCCGTGACGAATCCATCCTGCAGCACTTTAATCATCACATTCATCATGGGCAAATTAGCCCTTTTGACGTCCCACACGAACGGGAAAGTTGGCGGGGAGCGTGCCGCCGTTCCCGGGGAGTTTGACGCGGCGGGTTCTTCATCTTCGCAAGTTGTGAAGTGTGTGACGTGTGTGATGTACGTGTTGATGCGCGGTGGAAAACTTCTTGGCCCTGGACCGACCATAAACATCGAGATATCATCTTCATAGAAATCATTTTGTCTTCATTTATGATAATAGTGTCAACGTGTATCATTTATAATTGGAAATTTGTTGACCGATTTAAATGCGATGTTTTGGTCGATTTAACGATTTTTATCTGCAATGGGAGAATGGAAACCGTTGAGCCAAAGCGGTGCACAAATTGTAAACCTCTGGTCGACTAACTCATTATTAAATTATTCAAACCAATGTGGGCAGTTTGTACCCTTTCAGATACCCACGGAGTTTGGTGGAAGCTGTTATATTGTCGCTTGAACAATGATCGCCAATTTTGGGGACGCACAATCATTTGTTTAGCTAGAGGGAATATTCAGAAAGTTGAAATGATGTTCCAAACATTTCCAAAGTGCCAAATCTCTAAAAAGATGAATAGTTATACCACACAAAGAATTGAGAATATTTGTAAAAAGTGACAATAGCAACCCCCTTGATGACTTGGAATGGACTGAAAATATAATCATTATGCAATATGAAGATAATGAATAGATCCAGATCGAAAACGGTATCTTGTCATGGACATTTGATAACAAGAAGAGAAACTATACATATGCATCGTGACATATGCTAGAACTAGCGTAAACTACATATAAAGGAATGATACAGTTATTGCACAATCTATTTCTTTATTGCTATTGGTATGTGTACATTTTTATCCTATTTTTTATGCTGTATGTTGTGCGGAAAAAACTGGTAAATGTGATTTATATCATCTGTTTTGTCTCCCCTCCATTCATTGTAATGGTCAAGTTAGATAAAGAAATAAAGAAATTGTTGACGTTGAAAATCAAACCGTTCAATAACGAAAAGCCTGTCATGTATTGATCCAACAAAAAGACCAAATGTTACCATGGTAACACGTGACTGACAGTACACACATAAAAGGTCAACAATGATTCAAACGAACTCTATATTCAAGAGGGGCGAATTTCATGTCAGTCAATATTCCCTGTCCGTTGTTGCGCATCACCATCGCTGACCTACCGCGGTATTGAACATTTCTTGACTAAACGACGAAGCCGCGTCGACTTATTTACCAAATGATGCGAAACCCAAGTCCATTTTTGTGTTAATCCTTCTGTGAATCATCATTGGGCACTTAATGACTTTGCACGTGTCGCCAGAATAGGTGATTATGATGAGTACAAACGGCGTGTATTTCTATGGTGATGAGGCCGGACATTGATGCCACCGTGACAATACAACCCGTGGAATTCAGAACAATGTGACATAGACTGTCGCAGATGTACCTCTGTGTCTTTATGCGTGCCGAAAGTGGCAGATGGACATCTAATGGAGATGAGAATGACTTCTGTCTCCATAAACACACAAAGAAAGGGGCATTATCATGTCATAAACATCATCACTTCCACCGTGTCCTTTTTTCACACATGGGGGGGGGGGGGACGCTCAATATGTCCCTTCGCGAAAAGGTAGCTAGGATTAGCCTGGGTGCCATCCTTTTTCTACCGGGGCTCCTTCACTCGCTACCCTATTAAAATTTTTTTTAGGGTAGCGAGTGTAGGAGTCCCGGTAGAAATAGGATGGCACCCAGGCTAAGCTAGGATGCGATGATTTCTGTTTGGTCTCCTTGGTTTTGTCATCTCCTTTGCCGCATTCGGTTCAAATATAGCTACTCCTACCAACTGACACTGACGGCAGACTTCGCGAATGATCACAGTTACATGTACATGAGAGGGTCATGAGAGTGTGGGTTGTGTGTATTATGTTAGGTTGTGTGGACGAAAACCATATTTGCGCCTAACACAATATTGTAATTTGTGGATTTCTAAATCCATTGCCGTTTTCACTCAACAGCGTAGCCCTGGGAAAACGTTGTTGACGTTTCAGAGCAGGTGTATATAATTTTGAGTAACGGTAAAGCCGGGTTAAACCCCGGCATCTGTTCCGGTGACCCGCGTGACCTCTACTTGACCCCGCCAGACGCCATATTGCAAATGGCGGCCGTCCGTCCCGGTCAGCAGGTGTTGTACATAGTGGAGGTGTGAATCGCACCGCGGGGTCATTATCACCGGCACGTGGCCACTCCAGCCCGCAGTCTGCTCTTACTAGTGGTCCCAAAATGGTGATTAGATGCCCCCCTCCCCCAACAGGGGCTGGGTCGGAGTTCAGACGTTCGTAGTGTAATCTCGTTCCCAGGGGACCGATTGCCTATCATCTACATTGTCCATGTCAGTTCTTGTTAACTGCTGATTTCTTTTGCTGTTGTTTTTTTGTATTCTTTTATCAATCAACGCTTTTCCTTGACTACGTTTTGATATTTTTTTACTACGCCACGAAGTTGACATTTCGTCAACCCCAACGGACTTTTTATTCACCAAGGTTTCTTATGATACCGACTTTTTAGACAGGTAACGTTACATACTTGTTTTGCAATCCTGTGGTATTTGTAGTGTGTTGGTTTGTATACGAGTTTGTTGCAAGAAACACACAACAAATTTCAAACTGTGTTGTTGCGTCGTCAGTAAATGACTCAATTGAAGCCCAGAACAGTGACTTCCATGAAAATAGCTTCAAAACAAAGACTGATACTCAAGTTACAAGTTTACATTCTAAGAAAGTGTGGCACTTTATCATAAAACACACACAATACACCAAATTGAACACTGACTAAATGAAAAACTCGATAAATATACAAATCTCAGCTTATTGTTTGGTCAATGATACTTGTATGATTTTGATACCTTTGTTTTAGAAGTCAAACTCAAAAATCTTAGATTATATTCCGTAGTAGTTTTAGAATAGTCACTTTTTTACTTGTCATCATTGTTAACGTTAACTTGCACTGTCTGTATTCTTTTTTATATACAGTTTCATATACATCGTTTCATATACATTGTTTCATGTTGCAATTACTTTTGATTAGCCCTCGGGCAAGAACTTGCAAATAGACTTTCTACTATATGCACGAGAATATGGAATATGTGAGAGGGGAGTTGGGTGGTTATTAGTGTACTAGTGTCTCGTAGCCAACTTAACTCTTCTCTAACATCCGAGAAAACATGTTTTCTTTGAGTCTGCTGTTGAACATCCATTCTCCTTAATCCTCGGGTTTTAGTTGTCGTGGCCGCTGGCTAGCACTTGCTCCTTCCAAACGTTGCCTATAAAGCCACCGTGGCAATGATGAAGCTGCTGTGCCTCCGAGAAGGTAAACCATTAGCGCGATCTGATTGACTCCAACTTGGCGAGAGTGACACGGGCTGACTTCATTTCCCCGCGCATCAATATACAACTTCGTTAGGCGTAATTCGTAATAGTTATCATTATCGTGACAAATGGCGGTTTCTGTCCACCAGCTCGCACCAGGGTAGACCCCGCATGGGGGCTTCTGTCGGAAGAACAGACGGTAACTGGGCTTGACGACGTCGGGTGGTTTACGACGTAGCGGGGGGTGGGGTGAGGGGGCGTGGGGAGCAACTCTGGGAGCAATTTTGCTCTGACGTTGTCGTATCCTCTCATAGATAAATGTGATTTCGCTGTTCTGTTCGTTTCGTGCTTTGGTTACAGAGCTAGAGAAAGAATTGTAATTGAAATGCGGTCGGTCGTTGAAATGGAATGGATAAGGGACCTGACGAATGTGTTGGATGAAATAGTGAAAAGACTTTTTGATGAAAAGATGAGAAATGATGAGACAGACTTTGGATAGATTTGTGGATCTATGAAAGACTGCGATAGAACGAAGAGGGAAACGGAATGAATGAAGAAGTGAAGCAGTGGAGAAGAGATTCATCAGCTTTCTTGAAGTGAACAGAATTATATGAAAGGACGGATAAATAGTGTCTCTCTGTGCAAGGAATTGCAATTCCTATCGACCAATAACAAAACAAGATTAACCAACAGATTTGATAGTTGTTTCATCTTAATTCAAACAAATAAGACCTCCAATAAATCGATCTGAAAATCTGTACAACTTGTACATGTACTTTGTACTTGAAGTGTTCCTACATTGGGATCAGGTATAGCGGATGCCTAGTTCCTTTAGAGATCAAGAGGAAATTTATTGCACAACAATCGTACACGGTACAATGAATTGCAACAACTATTAATCATACTTTAAATGCTTTCGAGTTCGCGGTGGTTTTTATTTCGCGGTAGGGAGAAAATGGAGTGTTCGCGGTGGTTTTAAGTTCACGTATGAAACAATAGTAGCGCTACAGTCATAGATGGACAAAAAGTTTCGCGGTGGTTTTAAGTTCGCGCTGAAGAGTTCTCCGCGAAAACCGCGAACATAAAACCACCGCGAACAATTCTGCATTTACACAATATAGAGAATAGCGGGTACAGTTGTGCGCCCCTCCCACAGCGGTCGCCGCATTCAAGCCGGCGCTTCTCCGCTTGTAAGATTTATGTCCTCCCGTCTTCGTTCCTTGTTAGGCATTAGACACTAAAGGGGGAAATCTTCCGTGCAAACACTGTATATCAGCACGTCACCCGTGCACGAGGCCCAATTATCAGGTGCTCACCCCTTTTCTCACTCTTTTTCCTGGGGATTAACCACCGCACGAGCTTGCCCCGTGATTGATGAGCTTCTCCTTGGGACCCCAGTGGGACCCCGCCCGAGGCTTGCCGTTCTCCGCTTCGGTAGCCCCGCGTGGGGATGATCGATGGCACCACTTAAGACTTGCCAGCGTCGAAGGCAATTAGTCAACTCCAAATGACCTTTTCCCGTCCCAAAATTCCTCGTTAGCGGTACGGGAGACTAGTTTGTGCGGGGGTAGATGGATATTTACCGCCGACTCTCTCCCGTTGATGGAGATTATAATTGTCGTCGAGTCATCCCTCCTATTGCATACACATATGTTTTCCCAACGAAAACAAATGTCAGGGTGGATTGAACGGAATGAACTCATCAGGAAAATACATTAAATTTAGATTGTACGATCGTGGGCTGTCAGGAGCTAACGTCGCCTCGTCGGTTGTGAAATGATGAGATGCGCCTGTGCCGTACACAGACCTATAAGTAAAGTACTCAGTAATGTTAATGTGGTGTATATATATTCCACGGGGGAGAGAGTAGAGCCTTGCAGGAAAATGCGTTGCCCTTTCGCCAATGATGTCATTTTTTTCGTGTTTTGTTGTACATATGAGAGTTGCGCGACGAAAAGTTGTATCTTCTTACAGCTCATTGCAGTTTATCACAAACGTTTTGGAAATAGGAAAACTCGAATGACAATGAAATATCTTAAGTTATATTCGGTGAAGATGAAGAGGAAAGTCGTCTTCTATCATGTTTCTTGAAACTTTCTTAAAGACGCATCCCACCCCGCACTTCTGACGTCTAAGAAAGCCACTTGTCTTCTTGATTAATGGGTATAATCATGGAGTTCACACCAGGAAATGTTAAAAGAAGGAGAAGGCTTATAAAACGAAAGGTCAATCTGTGAACTTGGCTTTGTTGTTTCGTATTGAGTATTAAATTGTCAAGACGTTGTGTCTTGTCTTAATCTCTCGAAATGAAAGCCATTAATAAGCCTGACATCATGTTTAATTACTTTCCTGTGGTTAAAAAGAAATTGCGTCGAAGTCGCTAGTGAAAATTCAACGCGCATGTGAAGCCCCTGTCTCACATTTAGGACCTTTCCACGACTTACTCCCGACCTCTCCCCAACCAAATTCGGCGCTGGGTTGGGAGTAGCCTGGAATCCATCCTATTCTAGCTACAGTTCGCTCCTCTGATTGCATCCAAGAGAATATGACTACTATCCTGACTTTGATTAGTTTTATATGTAAACATTCAAAGTCGTCTGGCGCAAGAGACTTTAGAAGACTAGTAGGCAAACCACGCCAACCAACTCCCAACCACAGATAGCCTTCCTCACAACTCTAACTCTCAACCATGGTCTGGAGAAGGTCGGGAGGCCCCGGTCGGCTATGTGTGACAGGGGCTTAACTCCCAACCAGGGTCTGGAGAAGGTCGGGAGGCCCCGGTCGGCTATGTGTGACAGGGGCTTAACTCCCAACCATGGTCTGGAGAAGGTCGGGAGGCCCCGGTCGGCTATGTGTGACAGGGGCTTAACTCCCAACCATGGTCTGAAGAAGGTCGGGAGGCCCCGGTCGGCTATGTGTGACAGGGGCTTAACTCCCAACCATGGTCTGAAGAAGGTCGGGAGGCCACGGTCGGCTACGGTGACAGGGGCTTAACTCCCAACCATGGTCTGGAGAAGGTCGGGAGGCCCCGGTCGGCTATGTGAGGCAGGGGCCTGGGCGCATGAAGAGATGTTTCAAGACTACATTGCCTTCGTCATACAACATGCAAGTAGTTGTTCGATGCAAGTGGTAACGAATAGCGTCTGGAAGTTTTTAGTTGTGTGGATGAACCGTATTGTACGTTTTAGCTGACTGCAAAATTTTGTTTAATACAATGTGACTACAGTCACTGAAGTGTCGGTGCCAGCACACTCAGCGTTCCGGAGAGGGATACAACCTGGCGGTATGTTTTAGATAAGGCATATTTGGTACTGCAGCAGAACATCCGGTTTTGATATCTTGTGTTCTGGACAAGCTATGGTCACGAATTTTGAGTGGTATCCGTAGAAAGGTCTTGGAAAGAAGACACAGAATCTTAGGCTCTCCAGTAATTTCGATTTTTCTTTGGAACTGCATGGGCATTTCGGTTGCAGACATTTAATCAGGATAAGTTAATTTTCATGACTTTTTACCTGTAGGTAACTTTGGTAAAGACCAACGCAATGGGGTTTACATGCAAATTAGGACATCATTTGCATAATTGATGAGGATAATCTATATTTCAGTTGTGCTAAATGACATGAACTTTATTTCTGCATGCACCTTTGCTGTGTTTTCTTAACTTTTACTATTTGTTTTACGTTAGATCATTTAACAACTTAACTGAAGTTTCTTGCAGTTAACATCTAGGCCACGGCATGTCCCTTGAATGAGATTATGTCCATATCTTTTGAGGAGACTCTCAACTTAAAGAAAGTAGGAAACAGCGAGTTGTTCTCCAAGTTCATTTAGATGTTGTTATCGTAACGATAACGGTTGGAGACGGTGACTGAGATCATGTCTATATCTATTGAGGAGACCTCTCAACTTAAACAAATTAGTTTGTTCTCCAAGTACATTTAGATGTTGTTATCGTAACGATAACGGTACTTGGAGACGGCCCCTACATCCCAAGTCTGATCTGGCCTTTCCAGCGACAGACTTATACGTCTGTGTGTCGTTAATGAGAGCTGAAATGATGGTATCATCGACTAGTTCCACTTCACTTAAAGGGCAACATCCCCCAGAATTAATGGCCGCTGCCAAGCCGCTCTTCCCGTGACGAGTGAGGGATGACCGCCGCGGTCATTACCGGGAGCCGCCGGGGGAGGGGGGGGGGGGCTTGACCGTGAATAATAGTCAGCTCATAGTTTCAAAGTTTATTGCACAACAATTGTAACAGGTACAATGTATGGCAACTAACATATGATATAATATAAACAAGTACGAAATATTTAAACTAGTGCACTAATCTAACATCATTACGCAATACATAATAGAATGGAATGGTACGTTTCACATGATGGCACGGTTTCTGTTTTGCATAGTATTATATATATATATATATATTGGCCTGGTTAGAGTGATACAGAGTCAGGGAATGATAGAACTATGTTGAATATTTTGCAGAGCTTTATCTGCTGCCGGGGATGGGGGAAGGGGGGGGGGGTGACCGTAAAGCGGGGGAAATTTCAGAATTGCAGAACTTTCTTTGCACGACGTGTGTTCCACATCATCTTTCTTGCAGAAGTATATACACAAGACACACTTTGAAAATCAACCACGTACAAGATGACTAATTTAAAAATAAAAGGAGGCACCTAGACTGACCCCTTCGTCAGATCAGTAAAATCTGGAGGGCGCAAGGAAAAATTATGTGCATCCGACTTCCGATACATCACGGTACACGGTACAATGTATGGCAACAACTATGAAACATAATACAACGTATAGAATAAAAGTTAACATCCTAATTACTAATACATAAAGGGCTACCATATGTCTTTGATATAGTGTTACAATCGAGTGGGACTAATCATTAGTTTGGGTATTCTTTCTAATGACAAAGCAGTCTTTTATATATTTACCTATTTTTGCATCGTGGGGGTTGTTGCATCTAAAGGTATATGGAAAATCTGTTGTAAATAAAGAGGCCAAGGTTTCTAAATGTCAACGACAAGCAAGGGAGTCTTGGACGGGCAAAACGTAGTGTCCATCATGTAACTAAGTATCGGATCATGACAACACCAATTAGAGAACGGTGTTTTGTCATGAGGACGACATTACAGAGCGACATGTGATTAAACTTAAGTGTAGAGTCGAAAATTGATTTCGCTATTCAACCAGATAATAAGTGGATATTATAACTTCCTCGACGGAAGAATCCGTCTTATGATATAGACGTCATTATTCTGGAAATTCATAATTCTTCCGAAAGTTCATTAGCGAGAAAGGTTTCCTAGATATACATGTAAACTTCCTATAGCTCAACTGGTGGCAGCCTCACAGTTGAGCTCCTGGTTCCAATTAGTTGGTAAATGGGAGTCCCCGGTTCGCTGCTGGGAAGGGCACTTCGGTTGGGGCTGCACCCGTCTTTCGTAAGGGACGTAAAATGGGTCCCGTGTTTGAGGAGGTGCCTCGAGCACGTTGATGTGGGAGGGCTAGTAACCCCTCCCTGTGAAAATATACCCTGCTTCTGAAACAGCAATGTAACTTGCTGCCCAATGTGCTGCCACTATAGCTAGCTGGGCACTACAGAGGTCTGAAAGAACTAACATGTTTACTCCAAAGCGAAGACAATTATAACATTTATACGTGTGCTCATCAATTTGATCAAAAGACGGGTACTAGAGAACGTGCACTTTTTATTTTTTCATCTTCCATAAGCTTTCTTGAGTCACTCTCTTTCAAAGTGTGAAACAAAATCGACCCCCGACCTGTTTCAAAATTTTATTCAGTTGCTTGAGTAATTGTTTTTGGCGTGTCTCTGAGTGTCGTTTGAAGTTGTAAGGTTTCTTTCACACAATAGTGATGCATTGTTTCTTATACACTTAAATTGTTCAACGTTGATGAACGTTGTTTGAAATTGCAAGGTTTCTTCTACACAACAGTGATGATTTGTTTGTTTGCTCTTTTTTCCAGACCAGGGTCCCCGACCGCTGCCCCCTCCCGTCCGGCGTTACCGCACGGCCTTCAGCAGGGAGCAGACAGCGCGACTCGAGAAGGAGTTCCATCGCGACAACTACCTCTCACGCCCGAGGAGATGCGAGCTGGCGGCCGCTCTCAACCTACCGGAAACGACTATCAAGGTACAAACTAACTGTGAACGTCTGAAGAAAGGCGGGGTCCCTCTCTCAGTTTTTTTACGTCGTTTTGTGACAGACAAGGACGGCGTGGCACTGCACTCAAGTTTTACATAACTTATTTCAACAGTGCCACGTACAGATAACAATATACCCAATTCTACACTTGAGTGGAGTGAGGAAAGTCGTGTAAATTGCCTTTCCCGAGGGCACAACATCGGTGGCGTCAGGGGGATTCGAACCCGGGACCGCTGGGTTCTGGGCCGAAGACCCTGGCCGAAGACCCTGCCGTTACGCCACACGACCCCTCTCCCAGTTCTAAACTGAACTGGTGAGGACCCTGCTGCATTGAGCCACCGATACACGTCCTTCTATAATGTATATGTATAGTGTATATGTACACATGTATTACTAACCTACCAATCCACTTGTCCTGTCCTTTGCACATACAAAATCAGTTGTTTATGTTCCTTAGCGTATTTTCTTTATTTCCCTTCGTTTATTTGAACCGGGCACCAATGCGCAACTGCTGATAATCCCAGATATTAGAGGCTAAGGAGTAGAGATGAGAGAAGTAGAATAAAATTTTAAAAAAGAGAGAAATTAAGACGAAATGTTTTGTCCAGGTAGGAAAAAAGAACAAGGGAACGTGAGAAAGTGGACGGAAAGAAAAGAGAGACATAGTAAAGATAGGGAAAGAAAGAAGAAAAAAAAACTATTATTCAGTTTACCTGACTTTTCTATGAGAAACAGGCCGTTTTGCAATTAGTTCACAAAGGGAATGATTCCAGTAATATCTTGATATGAAAATGTAATTAGAAACCCGTTAAGCCGGAAAACCGCCATTAGTTTTTCATTATATCTGCACGCTATGGTACCATTGATTGTAATTGTTTAGAATACAAGGTGACCAAAATGGTAACAAAACGACTTCTGTTGACTCATTCTCTCCATCCCTCCATCCTCCCCAGGTGTGGTTCCAGAACCGGCGGATGAAAGAGAAGAGACAGCGGATGGCGTCCTGGCCTCACCTGGCGGACCCTGCCATGTCTCACCTGTGGTTCGGGGGGAAACAGCCCGGTATCGCCCCCCACCCCGGCTTCAGACTCCCCCCGAAACCGACCCCGTACCCTTCCCCGTTCCGCAGTCCGTTAGAAACTATGCTGGGCAGTCCGTACTTCCGTTTCCCCACGCCTGCTGAGATGCTGTTCCACGCAAGTAGACACGCCCCTCTCTACCCGGACCCTGCCCTCCCCTTCACAGACACGTATGGACTCTTCCGCGATCACCCTCTCCTGACGTCCTCGCTGCCTACCATGAGAGCGGAGTTTCCCAAACTGGACGGTTTCACTGCGGCGGAGGGGTTCTCACTGTTCCAGAAAGCCAAGCAAGCAGAACAGAAGGACATGTCGAGGTGAACACCCGGTTTAGACGTTCTAAACTAAAGTCAAAATGACCTCGCGTGTCACAAAACGTTGTGGTCTATAGCTGGACTCCTCCTTGACTTTGTTGTATTTCAAGGAAAAGTTGTACGTATAGCCCATGTCATGCAACCAGGACCTTCCCATGACTTTACTCCCGACCACTCTCCAACTACGGTTGACGGTGGGTTAAGAGTAGTCTGGGATCTATTTATTATAATCTAGCTCCACTCCGCTCCTCTGATAGCATCCAAGCAGAATAGGACTGTCCTGACTTGGATGTTTCAAAATTTGCGCAGACGTTTAGCACAGACGCCTTTTAAAGGAAAGCTACACAAAAAAATTGAAAAGCCTACTATACTATGCTGAATATACCTAAAGTCAAGTTCGTACTTCAAGTTGTTTGACATAAGTCCGTCATAGTTCTGGGATCTTCCACCGTTTGCAACTTCTCTATGTCAAACAAGTAAGAACCTGACTTTGGGGTATATTTAGCATAGTATAGTAGGATTTTCAATTCTTTGTGTAGCTTTCCTTTAAGTGTAGGCACTCTCACCGACTAACTTTCGACCACAGATGACCTTGCTCACGACCAACCATGGGCAGGAGGCCATGGTCTGTAGTGTCTGGCAGGGGCTTATGTACAACGATTTCCCACCAAGGCACCGTACCACCCGCTCTCGACAATTTTTTTTTGCAATTAAGTCTCGACAAATGCTGAAGTGAAGGAAGATCTCCAAGGTATATTCAGCATGCAGATGTCACAGAAGGATACTCTAGAGTAAACTGGCAAAAGCGTTATTGCGGCGTTTCTTCATGATGATATAATGCACACCAAAAGAGAAAAATGACAAGTCAGTTGAAATTGTATGCATTCTTTTTTAACGTTGTTTGTCGTTTTGAATGTTGTTTTTAAAAACAGAATAAACGTCGAAAAAGGATTCTAAGAAAACTAAAACCTGAAAGGCAAGAAAAAGAAAAGAAAGAAAGATTAAGAAAGAAGGGGACAGATCTTTTCCGATGTATGACGTAACAATGGTAGGCTGATTAAGAATATGGATGACTAATGAACATTAAGCAATATCATATTTCCTGTCGAAGATGTATATAGATATATGACTGTATACCGATGGTCCTTTTCAGATGGTTTCTACATGTATAGCAATGTTGTTCTTCAAAGTTCTGGTTATAGTATATACAAGGTAATGAATAAAAGTCAAATTGGCAAAACGTTTCTTGCATTTCTTTTTTTCAATCATAAAGCAAAGGTGATGGCTGGAGTAGACATTTAATGCAAAATACTAGTAAGTCATTCCGATGCTGTTTTTATTGAAACAGACCAGCTTTAGTCGCCCTAACGTTAGAGGAGTGGAAGGAATTTAAGGTTATCAAGAACTACGGTAAGGCAGGTTGAGATGGTAAGCTGTTTTCGTAATATTTCTCATTATAAATGTACACTTTCACCACTGCGAATTATTCTATGGAGTGTGAGCTCAGAACGTGAGAGTCGTTCAGCACCAAGGACAGGGCCGTGTCAGAATCCGGCGGCTGTTAGTTACTCTCCAAGCAGATGAGGGGTTCCGGCTGTTTTTTTGACGTGTTTTTAGGCGTTTTTGTCGGGCTTTCTACTTTGATCATTTTCTTTGGCTCTACAAACCCCACAAAAAATGGCAAAGTAGAAAGCTCGACAAAAACGCCTAAAACACGTCAAAAACCAGCCGGAACCCCTCCTCTGCTTGGAGAGTAGCTGCTGGTATGTTTTCAGTGTTCTAAACTGGGAGAACATTCACAACGTATGCAAGAGAGTGTGGCGTCATGGTGGCGTAATGGCAGGGGGGTGAACCAGAACCCAGAGGTCCTGGGTTCGAATCCTGGGTCCCCTGACGTTGTGCCCCTGGGAAAGGCACTTAACACGAATTTCCTCACTTCACTCAGATAAAAATGAGTACCTAGCTCGGGTTAGGGACGTTCCTCGGATAGGGCGTTAAATGGAGGTCCTATGTTTAAAGAGAGCCACACCTTGAGCACGTAAAATAAGCCACCACGCTTATCGATGGTGTGAGTGGATCAACTAAATCAGTCCGGATATGTAGCTTGTTGTGTTACACCATGAGGCGGTTTCCCGGGTATGCAATACAAACAGAGAGCGACTTTTTAACGGAAATAACAGATGTATAATCAATGATTATTTCCTAACAAATTAGTCAATGATTCTAAAATATGTTATCAAATGGTATACAAATGTAACAGTCAGTTTCAGGCTACTAGGGAACAGTATTGTAGAGGCGGCCCGTCGTTATGGTGGTGTGTTTGTGTGTTGAGCGCCATTCTAGCACCAAGGACAGGGCCGTCGGTACCGGTGTAAACTCGATATGGTACATTGCACCTGTTAGTGCCCGTGTACTCCAATAACGCAGGTCAAAGGTCGGGCTCCACTGTAGCCTAACCAGCGAGGGATATTCCAAATCCGTTTGAAAATAGGGGAGGACAAACAAAGGCTCTTTATCACAAAAATATTGATTTTTTTCTTAATAATCAACTGTAGGATACACAGGGCAGAGGTGATGCACTCTAGCAAGTAGCTAATATCAAACACCACCTCTGAAAATAAAAAAGAATGCAACTGACATAGACAAATACAATAACAATAAGTAACAGCATTTTGGTAGTCCAATACAAACACGCAATATGATAATCACAGTCATACTAAGTTTTGAAACTTCAAAATTTCACTATTACATTTAGAAGACACAACGAATGATGGTTGATGTGGCTAGAAGAGACGCCAGGAAGAAAGTGTTGTAAACGTTTCCTGTGGTATACTCGGGTCATTTTCCTTATACGGGAGTGGGGGTGTCAAAGTTGTCTATAGCAACAAATTTAGTATACAGTTGAGTATCAGGCTTCAAGTTTTTAGTTCATAGATAAAGATAGTTAGTGCTATCTTGTGGCAACAAAATTAGTATACAGGTAAGTGCAGTATTAGGCTTCTCAGTGTGTAGTTTATGAATAAATATAGACAGTGCTATGAACACAAAATCCTTTGGTTTGAAGCCTAAACTTGGCAGCGAGATAAACAAGACTATTCCCTAACCTTTACGAAGGTTCAAGCGAAACGGCTGAACAAAACGGCCAGCTAAAACCGGAAAAATTCAACAAGACATCGACAGCGATAACAGAATCATTCTCTACACACGCCGGTCATCCTCTTCTCTATACCGCTATCGACAGACTTGCCATACAACATTTCATCTCGCTTTCCAAATTCTCCTTCTTCTTTATTTTACGAAAAGGAAGAAGACGAAAACGCCGCGCAGAATCCGTTACGCCATTACCTGGCCCTGAACTGTGATAAGGCAGACAGCAATAAAGTGTCGCTGAAGAGAATGAGGACCACCATCATCACTCTTGCGGAGGATATTGCACTGTCCGCACCATCACCGGTACTTTATTTCTTCCTCCGGATAAATCTGTCTTAATCGTGGCACAGTAAAAACTTGGCTCTTAATGTTGCGGCGCAGAAAAAAGGATGTTATTAGCGGTTGGTCGACTGGACAAGAGCAATGTGTTGCGGGCAAACAAGAGTGCGTAACTATGCGTCTTCATTGTAATGTGCTGAGCAATATGGGAAACTACACCCCGGCAATATATAACCAATTATCATCGAATTTCGGAGACTCAAACTGGCCAATTTCATGAGAAAATTGTACTAAATCGACCAATTAGGTCCATGATGCCTTATTTTCCCCTCTCGGTTGAATAAATCTTTAATGATGTAACTCTCGCTCCAATGAACATACTTCATCCAGTATAATTCCTTCCCCAGGAGTTTCAATCTAGACGTACAAACAAAATGAAAACTTTGGCATTGTTCTCGCCATTACGTTCCATTACCCAGGCCATTTTTCAAAGTTAGTCCTGACAGTTGAGAAAGCTTAATGTTGCGCTCCGCTATCATCATACATGTCATAATAGGCCCCGGCCACTTTCCAGCGCCGCCATATTGACATCTGGGCATCATCCGGGCATCTGTCATGTCAATTTCCAAATCCCCGGATGAACGGCTGCTCTCTATGTGGCGCGCCCGGGCACTAAGCCTGGCAATAATTTTTGATCATACCTCTGATCATAACGTGGGGAAGTGAGATCGATGAGGTTGGAACAATGTAATAAATAAACCGGCTTCCGGGCTGCTGACTCCATATCGACCCGCGATCCGTCGTCGGGAGATGCGGGGGGAAGTTTGGAGTTAGTCGGGCTAAAACTTTGCCGGGACCCTGGTGGTTTGTGCGGGACCCCGGTGGTTTGTTTGCGCAACTTTACGGGTACAACGTACGGTTATGGATAGGTCAGGATTCTAACACTGGTGCCCAGCCCTGTTAGAACCAAGATTACCCACATATGAGCAGCTTTTGGGTCAGTTCTCTCTAGGTTTACCTGTGCGTCTACACAACTCTTTTAGGAGGGAGGGGGGCGTATTTAGAACGGCATCGTATACAGAATATTTGATGCCATGTTCTTTCTGGCCTGTTAGAGCTATGATGTGAGGCCATTAACGCTCCATTGCTTGTGAAATATAGCACTAATCTGGCTTCCTAGTTTTATATCTTCCACACGATAAACTGCTGTGACATGTGGTTGTTTTTTTCTCGGTTGTTACTCTGTCAACATTTCTCACTAAGTGCCAATCCTTTTCCCAAATTCACTGCCTATAAAAGCGCTTTCTCGTCACAAATGTCTCCTTTATCCTATGATCAACCTACATCATGAGCTATTTTCCATCTATCAGGTACACACGTAACGGGAAATGCGTCCATGTATCAGGCTAATGTCGTTTTCTAAAGATTTGAACAGTCTACGCTAACGATGATTTCTTTCATATGTTCGTCATGTCCTCTTATGGTCAGTGTAACAGAATTGCTATTCCCAGAAGGTCCACTTACCATAGCTCCGGACTACTTTGGTCCATACACGTCTTTCTTTCCAAAACGAGCTCTGTTTTGCCTTTATTACTCGATTGATGCATTTGTATGTTTATACGTAGCAGGAGAGAATACGTTTATCACGCTTGAACGGTTTACACAAAGCATGAAAAGTGTCTTGAATATATCGACCCCAAAGTTTGACGAGTGTTGTATTTTAAACGGCAACCATAATCGCCCTCATAGACTGCAACATTCGAATAATGACGTTATCATTCAAACCAATTTGCCCAACCATCAACAAGCCGTATTAACGGACTGATCTGTCATCTCTCCAAATCGCACTGCACTGCAATTTAACGTAATAAACTGTTTCCCGGCGAATTTAAGTGTCTTGACCCTGTTCTACAGCACTGTTTCCTGTAATAAGCGGAGCCGTTACGACGTCAGAATGATTACTTAAACAAAGACAAATGACACACGACATGGTCGGGAATGATCCGGGCGGCCTGTTAGCATGGGTGACCAGAGTCCGTCAGGTGCAGTTTAAACCACCCTGGATAGGCAATATCGCGGTAAGAAATGGTGGAGAGGAAATCTGTGTGTCTTATGTCGTGTCATTACCTTACAATATCAAAGAAACTGGACATGCAAACTTGTCGTGAAAGTTTTTCATTCTTTTTTTTATGTCAATAATCACCACGACGATACTGTTTTTACAGTTGGTTCCTTGCTGTTTATGCAAAATGGTAATTGGCACCGAACTAGAAATTCGAGCAAAACATAATCTTGGTTTTAGTGTCTACTGATTCAAAACAAGACTGAGAACAATATCTAGGCAATAGCCTGGATACCATCCGCTTTAGGCTCATTCGAAAGTTATGTATGAAAATATCATTCATGCGAGGACGTCACAATAAAACACTGTAACAAGCCTAATTAGCGCAATCCGTTGTGCCTTGTTTCCCTATTATTGTTTCGCCCCGTTATGACACAAGAGACACCCCTGTCGTCACGGGGGTAGGGCCAACTGCTGACTAAAAAATAACCGGAGAAAAATCGCGCAATTAGCCGTCCAATATTTCCGCACGGCTCATCGCGTCTCCTGACAGATACGGCTATGAATTACCCGCGGATGCATATTTCCTCAACCCTCCCGCTCAATTGCCGGCGAATTTATGGACAGCGAAGGATATTTAGCCACATCTATCATCATAAAGAGGCGGGAAATGAAGGTATCCAAGCGCTGATGAGTAGGAGGGGGAATTTATCGTTTGCCATCATCGGTTTTCGGGGGGCCCGCCATTTTTAGTGGAAGTTTTGGCGAGCTAATTTGTCCGTGTATCGGAAGCTGCTGAGCGGAGTGATCATAGCGCTGACGGCTTAACGGATGACACCATATGCGAGTGCGCGATTAGGCGAGGAACGCAACATATAAAGACCAATTGAAAAGTACTGAAAACGCCTTCGTGAAGGGTTATTTAAAACCTGTAAGCTCCTTTCCAATACATTGAGCCATTTAAAGCAATATACTTGGAGAATGTATGGGGGAGAGATGGGAGGGGAATAGTCAGCGGCCGTAGATTACACCCTTGCAATCGCTTACGGCGGTTTATTGAAGTTACAAATAATACGATAAACGCCGATGGTTTTGCGACCCGCATTGAAGCTAGTCTCTACCAGACTAACCGCGCAGCTATAGGGAGAACATTTGCCGGGGGACTTTGGCCATGGAGGGTTACATTCGCAGTTATTTGACCCTCTCTCTGTAGCCGACTCCCTTCATACAATTGACTCTATTTGGCCAATTTCTACTATTTTCGCAGCGACCCGCGGAGGCTGGTAGAGCCTACGTCGAAGCGCCAACGGCAGTTATGACAGTTCGAGTTTAAAACTGAAATTCGAGACGGATTACAGCAAATAGTGAACGTTAGCAAAGATCTGGACTAAGAATAATAGCAGTGATCAGAATCATCCACTAAAACCATACTCATGCCATTTGTTTGATAATGAAAAATTATAGATAATCTTGAGAAAGCCCCTGTCACACTTGTGCGTATAGACAAGTCCGCATGAGTTGCGTATTAACATAAATTTGGTTTAGGTTAAGTTTGCAGCCGAATAAGTGATTTCTTAGGTTCGATCACTAGGCTGCACAGCGGTGGGTCAAAGTAGAAAACAAATTTTTCCCCTCAAAACAAAAAAATGTTAATGCGCAACTCACGCGCCCTTGAATATACGCACAAATGTGACAGTGCCCTAAGAATAGCAACACCCGAATGATAAACGTGTTTTCAATGCGCACATATTCTGAGTAGTACAATTTATTTTTGATTTTAGAGTAGAGGTTCTAATTCGGCTCCGGCTGTTTTTTAACTCGATTTTAGGCGTTTTTGTCGGGATTTCTATTTTTGGCCGTTTTCTTTGTTTGGCTTGGCGACATGAAGAAAACTGGACAAACTAGAAATCTCCACAAAAGTGCCTAAAATCACGGCAAACGCCAGTCGGAACCAAACCTCTGCTCGGAGAGTAGGATGTATTACCAAACCAAGCGACATTCTCTGTATGTACTTGAGACAAGTCTGGATCTCTGGTATAGCTAGCTATTTAGGAATTGAGCACCACACATAAAGGTAATTTTCTGTCAACACAGCCGTTATCTTCTGCACCTATCTTCATATTTTGCATTCACAAATGTATCGTCCTCAACTAAGTGTTATCGCAACCAATTTGTCAAGGATGAAGCGCCCTCTAGCAGTGCAGTTCCCCGCCTCGTCGTTTCGTCACTACAAACCAAGGACATTATACAAACGTAGTACATGGAAAAAATGACATAAATGTATTCACAAAACGAGATAACAAACCCGGAAGTTCCGCTGCAGTACCATAGGAAGTCACTAGGGGGGCCCCAAATTGAATCATTTCGAGGTCTTAAGAAGACTACATACTAAATATCAAGACAATCCATCCAAGTATTCTTGAGTTGCTGTCGTGTACACATACAGACAAACAAAATGTTGGGAATAAACCGCTGTGCGCTGTTTGCCAAAATGGGGAGGGGGGCAGGTTAAAATTCCCTCACTGCAAAATCAATGAGAAACATTTATAATACGTCAATCGAAAAGGTTAACATCTTTCGGCGAAGGTATGAAGTAGTGGAACTCTAGTTTGATGATACGTCATACTAATGATACGCCATACTATTGATCATACAGTATCGACAATTCCTAACATCTTGTTGAAGAGAAGAAAGCTGGAAAGGCCTTCCCGAAAACGCAGTGACCCCAAACATACGCACCTCTTGATGTCTCCTCCCTCCTTTCCAACAATCGATTACCGAACACAATGAGCCGTGCCGAAAGCGCAATTGTAGATAATTTGAAGGCCCGTTTTCTTCAAGAGTTTTTATGACGACTTTTCTAAACTACCCCCTTGAGGAAAAAAACTGTGGAAAATTGACTGATGATTCAAATTATATGTTGTGTAGAGGTGTTATGGGGAATAACGTAACACAGGGCCATTGCTGTTTCTAGAATTAACGTTTACAAACGGTTTACACAGAACAATGACCAACCAACGCGGCGGGTTTAACAGGTAAATAGTAAGGCCAACCTCAAGCCAACCGTACACACTCAAGCCACATCTTCAGAAAAGACGCTGTCGCCGCAAGTTTCCGTTTAGAACTTTATTCAAGCCTAATCTCCAAGCAGATCTATAGGTTGCAAAACGACCGTATCAAACTGGCAGAGGAAGTACGTTTTGCAACCCAAGATTGCATTACAAGCTCCTTCTTCCAGTTGGATACGGTCTTTGCAATCCATTGGGTCTGGTTGGAGACTAATTCAAGCCCACATCCAGACTCGTTTCACCTGTGTGGCTTTCTTGATGGTCTGGGGCTGAATAAGCCCAAGTACAACATGTCCTGTCTTTTAACGCGACGGGTTTAGTTATGATCGGCGCCAACTTTTATCAGATTAAAGTCCGGGTAGTTGTATCTAGGTCAGAATTTGACGAGTTGTTTACAACATGGCATATTATCATCCCATGATGAGGTCGTTCCTAATGACACTACCATTATTGAATACCTCAACGCTACAACTCTTCAGGGCTCTTCAAGCTTCTAACATGATAAACGCAGCACTTAAACGGAAGGAACTAGTATGACAAGCCTTACTTGTGAAGAATTACAAGTGTGTTTGTAAGTTTTTGGCTTACTTTTGGGGATGTATCTTCGAGACTCGGCACCGTAAAACTTCAAACGCAAAAGGTGGCAAAGGTATGTTAATTTTCCTGACGCCAGGGCGTCCTTTGGTAGTGTTTAAACGACTTTTGTTCGTGTTTTATGTGCTTTTATTAGGTGAGAAGGGTCTCGCTCCAGGGGAGGGGGAACAAAGACTCGCCTGTGCGAGAGGCCGTTTCGGAAGCTGCCGTCATTAACCCGTACATTAGGCAAACGATAAATAAGACAAGAAAGATAATTACATGTCATTGTGGGGGTATCTTTTGCTTCAATTAGGACAGCTATAACTCACGTTACATGGACAATTTAATTTGCGCTGGGGCGGGTCTTTCGGGCTGTACAATTTTCTGAATGAGTTAGATAAAACCAAGGAGGTTAAACCTCCTTGATAAAACGAATACCGTTCACGGAACGGTCTGTGTATATTTCGTACATGTTAACATTTCAAGACGACGTAGAAACAAAAATCGTCTTTTAAGAGTAAACATCGTTGGAAGACTGTCACACATGAACGGTTTAGTGGAACCATGTATAATTACCAGGTCAATGACACGAGCATTTACACGAACGTCTGATATGTAGGTGAAGGGTGAAGGGTGAAGGTACATGAACTTCTAAGTGGCGTCTTTTTGGCGTAACGAGTAGGGTGTTTGGCCTACTCTCCAAGCAGAGGAGGGGTTTCGGCTGGCTTTTGACGTGTTTCTAGGCGTTTTTGTCGGGCTTTCTACTTTGTCATGTTTTTTTGTATAGCCAACCCTTATATAAAGCAAAACATGACAAAGTAGAAAGCCCGAAAAAACGCCTAGAAACGCGTCAAAAACCAGCCGAAACCCCTCCTCTGCTTGGAGAGTAGTTTGGCCCAGAACCCAGAGGCCATGGGTTCGAATCTCCTGACATGCCACCGAGTTTGCCCTTAGCCTCTACCAGGCTCCAGACGTGGCTGGAAAGTGTAGAAATCGGTCAAATAGAGGAGTTAGCCAGCCGATAGATACACACCGACGTGATAAACTGTAAATATCGACTAGTCAACTCCTCTATTTGACCGATTTTACTCTTTACAGCCACGTCTGGAGCCTGGTAGAGGCTACCCTTAGCCATCAGTGATCCTCCCATTCCCTTCTTCTTCTTCTTTCAGCTTCACCCCCCCTCCCCCCATAAGTTGTCATTCGTCTGGTCGACTGACCAACTGTGCTAGCCTGGAATCCAGACCTATCATAGCTCCCGAGTCTCTCTCCGCAAATGAGAGAGACTCGGGAGCTATAATAGGTCTGGATGCCAGGCTACAACTGTGCATGGACTATACCACAGTCTTTTCAGGAAGGGGGTGTCGGTATGTAATGCTGCAGTACCTGAGAATGCTTCTAGGGGGCCCAAAATCGCCCATGTCTCTTCGGAACCTCAATGACTAACCTAGCCTGGATACCAGACCCCCCAAACTCTAAAATATCGATAGATGTTTTAGAGTTTGGGGGTCTGGCATCCAGGCTATGTCTAACGTTACCCACATACCATAACTCACACAAATCCATCAAAAGGATCTTGAGTTATAGGTGCGAACACACAAACACAACCAAAAACAGTACCCCTCTTGGAGCTGAACCTCCTTCCCGGAGGTGATGACCGAAAGTACTGACAAGTATTAAGTATATACCTTTATTCATGGGAACAGAGGCCGATTATAAACTTAATTTAAAGCCGGGAGTTTTCTTAATAATTTCCTCAGTCGTTTTTATGTTTAAATGTTTCACAGAACAGAAACGGGAGACGTGGTATCTGGAGATCCAGGATTGGCGCCATATTAGGTGAGAAACGACTCATGAAATGTGTCTACAAGAGACTTTTATGCTTGGCTGCGGTGGTTTAAAGGACGTGGCTGTCTTCACCAGACTAGGCAGTCATATCCTTGTAAAAAAAGCTTCAGCAGACCTGAAAATAAGGGTTAATAGGAGACGGAAGCAGGCGTCTTTCAGTGTGAACCTCTAGGGGGTATTCCTTAGCAACAAGAGGGGGTTTGAAAGAGATTCTGTCATGTTTCTGTAAGAACAAAAGTTAGAAAAGTAGAGATTACGATCTGGTAGATTCGCTTTTTGTCGACGAAATTTGTTGAGTGCTTTGTCAATTAGATCGGACGCAGCGTGCCGCGGGTCCAGTGAGAGGAGTCACCCGCGAAAACCGCGAACATAAAACCGCCGCGAACATTTCCGCCTTTACAGTAACCTTCCGCGGTGCCAAGGCTCCAGTGATAATTGCTAGCCTCCGTTGCAGTCCTTCCCACTAGCGATTTTTTAGCGATTTTTTAGCGATTTTTTAGCGATTTTTTAGCGATTTTTTAGCGATTTTTTAGCGATTTTTTAGCGATTTTTTAGCGATTTTTTAGCGATTTTTTAGCGATTATTTAGCGATTTTTTAGCGATTTTTTAGCGATTTTTTTTTTTTGGGGGGGGGGGGGCGTATCTGCTTGAGCCCCCGTATCTGCTTGGGATCCTGTTACCGCTGTGAGCCCGTGATCGCTGTGTGGACACAGGGGCACGGCGGATACGGATCCCAAGTAGATACGCGGCGCCACCCCCCTCCCCCCCCCCCAAAAAAAAAAAAAATTAAAAAAAAATCGCTGTGGGAAGGACTGCAAGTAACGGAGGCTAGATAATTGCCACGAAAGCAAGTCGGCGCGTAGCGTCTCATCCTGTCTCACTTAAGAATATCGACCGAATTATTTGAAATTTGTCGACGACTTTGTCAATGCTGGAGTCAGGGATTTGCCCAGCTCAGTATCCCACGCGGCTAATGAGAAGTGATGGCCGTTACATTTGAACTTGGGGATGGCTGTCCCTGGCCCCAATTTGTCATAATTACACCTAGTAAAAGAAGTAATGTAGTCTTCAGTGGGTGTCCTTCGGGAGGGAGGGGGGAGGTTTATAGTGGAATTTGTCGGGAAGTCATCGGCCCAACGCCGACATATCATCCAGTCTATGACTATGTCCATAAAGACTATAAACGGAAAAAAATCGAAACGGAAAGGGTACAACGCATTCATTTAAAGTAAGGGTGAAGGTTGGTACTCCTAGAAATATCTTATCCCCTATCTTCGTCCCCAAAACACTCAGGGGTATCTGTGTCTTGTATCTTTTGTTGGCGAATTTGGTTAACAAGTACAATTAGAGTGGGGAAATGTTAGCCTCCACCAGGCCCTCCTACGGGCGTATGGATCGTAGAATTCGGCAGAAAAGGGAATAATTAGGTCCAAGGTGAAGATCACTTTTAGCCCGCGGAGCCTGCAAATGAAACCCTGGCAAATATTCTCCCTATTGCCGGCGTAGTTAGTCTGATAGAGACTAGGAAAATGTAGATTTCCTTAAATAGCAATCAGGAATAGTACCAATCAGCAACGCTATCAAATAGAGGCGTCCTCTTCACAGAGACTTGTTAGTATTCATTCCCAGCACATCCCGACACGGCCTGATGAAAGGGTCAGACTCACTCTTAATTCAAACCCTTTCTTGGTGCAGATTTCCCAACAACGAATCTTTTCTTATGAGATCAAGCTTGGCGCAGAGTCTGTGAAGTCGGAGTTCCCAGAGGGAATTATCAAAGTCTATTCAAGCTGAGCTTATTTGGTTTTTGGCCGTTATTAGAACAATAGTTAAGGCGACCTTCTGCGGTGGGCACAGACCTGATTCTTTGGTTATTTGAGCCCTTGGAACAACAGTTGTAATGGGACAATCTTGTGTTGTTGGATTAACAACACTACAAATACTAGCATAAAAGCTCAAAACATAATGGATTTTACTTAATTACAACACGCGGGGCCGAGCCCGAGCCCGATACCGACTTCCAATCACCTCTGACCCGTTGCTGACGTCACTTCCGGTTGGTCACGTGTTCTTAGCAATTGTGCCCTCAGCTATCCTGAAGAAGACCAAAGGACCGGTCGAAAATGTGGCGACTCTTTTCTTTTCTTTGACCCTTATGCATAACATGTTCAGAAAACATACTTGCGTATCCCTCGAATAATATCAATGCCTGACTGTTGCCTTTTTTCTTTTACAATACCCACATAAGGTGACACAAAACTCTCCTACTTAGTATCGATATCCGGTAACTCATACAAACATCCTTCTTTATTGAAGACGTAGCGGTGAAGAGGTTCGTCTTGCCTTTTCTCTGGTCCGTTGCCAGCTTCAGCTGGAACGTACTTCCTTTAAAATACGTTACTATATCCGTCTATTCTTAACGTTGTGTGAATAACCGATTTCACTGAAGATAAAGTTGAAAACATTGCCATCTTGGCTTAAAATAACTCGAAAACTATTTCAAGGTAGGTTATCCCTTGACGTTTCTCCATGTACAAACCCATCTAAGTCTAAAACTGGTCCATCCGAGGAAATAATGTGCATGTGGGTGTGTATATTCGACTCTCTTGTCCGTTCGTTCAACAGAGCAGCCATTGACTTTTCTTATGGCCCATGAAAATCATAGCAGATCATGATCAGAGATAAAACGAATTCCCTGAAATACAGGCGCGCAATTACGCCGCACGTTGGGTAATTAAAACTTATAAATTGGGACTTAGCCGCCAATCCCGCGTGACTCTTAACGACCGTTTCATGCGCGCTGTTGCCGTGTCCCATTACCCCGGGAAGCACCTTAGTGAGGCATTTCCGCGTTAGCTATTACAACAAGATTATCAGAGGAGAGGGCATATACTGTAGCAAGTGCCACTTCCACTAATGCCGTCAGCTGCCAAACGACGGGCCGTTACGAGACGACGTAATGAGCGGTCACCTCCTGTCATGTTAACGAACAGCCGTGGAAGGAAAACCGGGGGTTGTGTCAGAGTCGGGGAGACTTTCGCCTCTCCGGGTTAGCCTCTACCAGACTAACTACGCCGGCTGTAGGGATAATATTTGCCAGGGTTTCGCTTGCAGGCTCCAAGGATGGCAGATTGGACCCTCTCTCCGTAGCCAACTCCCTTAGCATACCACTCTGTTTGGCCACATTCTACTATTTTCCCAGCCATCCGGGGGGCCTGGTAGAGGCTATCTCGGGGTGGCAGAATGAAAAAAAAAGATGGAATTTTCAACCCCAGGCGTACCCCTTCCATCAAGCCATAAAATGGAAATTTTGTGGAGGTTGTCGGCAGCACGAAAGGAATTTTTTATTGCCCCTTGCTGAGCTAATGGCGGTAATGATGTCCGGCGTGAACACCTGATTCTGGCAGTAAAGTGGGGCGGCGAGACTACATGGGGGGGGGGGGGGGGGGGGCAGGCGGTGAGACTACATGGGGGGGGGGGGTGAGGCGGCGAGACTACATGGGGAGGGGGTGCAGACAAAAATATTATAGCTAGATTCATAACATTGTCAAACATTCGGACTAATCAGGATCTAACACTTTCTGTTATTTCATCACCATGTACTGTAGTTTGCATTTCCACTCTGTCTATCCATCCATCCATCCATCCATCCGTCCATCCGTCCATCCATCCATCCATCCATCCATCCATCCATCCATCCATCCATCCAATCTTTTTGCTCTTACTCCGTGGTTAACAAGCGAAAAGATTGAGCCAGTGGTTACAACGGAGGATGCTACTCTCCAAGCAGAGGTTAGAGGAGAACATCGTGTCCTTTTCATCCTCTGCCCCGTTTTTCGTCCGCCATCTCCACTAACTCTGCTTGGAGAGTAGGAGGATGGCACCCAGGCTATATTAGTTCAGCGCCCTTGCAATGATTTCCATTCCCCTGGCCCTGAAAAATGTACCCAACTATTTACAGCTCAATTGATAAAAATGAGCTGGAATTAGACGAATGACTAAGTACTAAGTAAATACCAGTAAACACTCTCTGACACAGTGTTGAATGCTCTCTTTGGCGAATGACTGATCTTACTTTATGAGTTGATCGCAGCAAACGAGTAACCGTTACATCTGATTCAGTATCACAACTTATTACCGCTAAACGAGATGCTAAATCTTTCCTACTAATGATGTACATGTTAGACGTTAAACACAACGTTATGGTCTGATTTACTATTATTGTGTAGAGAGAAACAACCTTAATTTTGTCATAATAAGCCATAATTCCATAGACGCATGGTATGATATAATCGATGATAAGTTTGATTATGACAAATCATAAGATTGCACCGTTGTAACAAGCATCGTTAGACATGTTTTAGTACGATATTATGAAGTACTCAGTGACATTGTATTAAGACTCATGGGACATGGGTTTAGTTTACACGAGTCGCAATTTATTTTCCGTTTAGCACTATTAGTACATCATATACTACATGTGTCATCTATGTACATACGTGTGTGTACGTGTAGATACATGCTTAGTTGAGTGATACCCCTAACAAAACTGTAGTGTTTTCTTACTTCCTCTTTCTTGGAAGGTTTTGGGTATATCAGACCATTCTTATCTTGGTTATCTCGGGTAAAAAACGCATAAATGCGCAACAAGCAAACACACAAACAAACAAACAACATATAAGCTATAACTCTCGTGGATTGGGAAATTGAATCAGTTTTTTTCTCGAGTATTCATTGCGATTATAATCAAAAGTAGACAGTTTTGTGTTGAAGCAAAATCCGGCGAGCACCAGTCAGACTCGTACATCTGTTTGACTTTGTTAGGAAAATAACTTGCTGCTACTTCTCGATAATCTCCAAGTAGATCTCCACGGTGCCAAAATCGTACAAGCTAGCCAGAGAAGCTCCAGTCAGCCAGGGAAGTTGTCAGGCACCAATTGAAACTCCTTCTGCAGTTGGATACGGTCTTTGCAACCGTCGGGTCTGCTTGGAGACTAACCTCTCGTGACCTCTCGCGAGGGTGGCGTTCATAAGTAATTTGAATCCTTTTGTAACACGAATTGCGATTAACCCTGTCATGAAACAAAGGACAATCTCACTAATCAAAATGAATGTAATAAACAAGAACAAATTGGACAGACGTGGAGAAAGAGTGGACGCGAAAACCGTCACCATTGACTACGCTTCTCATAAAGAACCAGGCCATGCAAACGCGCTCATTACATATATAAGGAGAAGCCTCCGAGAAGGCAACATTATCTAGTGGGTCATGGACTTTCTTGTCACCAGTCAGCTAGTGTTTTTGCCTCCACGTACAATTCTACCAATTAAGCGTCTGCAGAAAACCGATAACTAGCCTCAGTGAAATGATGACTGGATCATCAACCTAAATGTTTTTCTGATAGCGCAATCAAGTCCATATTACAGAGGTGCACATCGTGACAGAGGACCACACCGAAACGCGACCCCAAATCACAGCTTGGGACGAAAATTACAGGTCTGGACATAGACTAATAATTATCTGGTGCCAAGGAATTTTGATTGTTCTGAAATTATTACTCTTTATTCCCTACATAAGATTTTCAAACGATTTTAAGGTGTGAATGTGAAAGGCCTAAGAGGCAATATTCACACAAGAGTTGGCAAACATGTCGCGTAATAGACGCAGAAACGATTGAATACTTATCATTGTTAGCTTACGACATACCGAGGCTTCTTCGATAACTCCTGTCTTTGCTTACGATGCATTTAAGTTTTACCCACGGCTTCCCCTGGCCTTACAGTCTATTTAAATAGCACAGAAATAGTAATATCCCTTATGAAAATAGATAACCATGTAATACTTAGTATAGGCTCCACCTGTCCGAACATTTACAGCCTTAAGAAGCGATAAGAAGGTGAACCTGTAGTACAATGTACATACTAGTATACATAAGCCATTGAAAATGTAGTAAGATATCATATTCTTATAGACTATCATTGTAACTATACGTCTCCTTTATCACCATGACCTGTACTTAGCTTGTAAGATAAGATAAGCGTACAATAAAAGTTTTTAATCCATTGTTATATCATTATTAACAAGACATTGTTATATCATTGCAACGGTAGTAAGATATCATATTCTTATACCATTGTAATTGTACGTCTGCTTTATCAACATGACCTGTACCTAGCTTGTAAGGCCGGAAGCGTACAATAAAGGTCTTTCATTCATGAAAATAGTGAAAATACATCTAGTTTGTGTTGCATCGTGGAACTCGGTATCTTAGAATGTTGAATAGTTTTCAATCTTCAAGTTGTCGCCGAATTCTGTATATTTCTTTAGAAATAATTTCAGTTTCTTAACACGTCCACTCAAGATAGTCACATATTTGAGAATCCTATCATGGCATGCAGCGGATTTGTAAAACATTCTAATTGAATATGATTTGAGCATGATTTGCATAATATTGTGATCTTAAAAATGTAATATGATTTATGAATTTGATTTTAAATCTTTAGGGTGTTCTCTGAAGTTAAGTGAGCAACTGATTTCCAAGGGAGCCCTTACAAAACCATATCATTTTGCTGTATGAATGATGCTTGAGGTATGACTCCGTATGACTCAGTTGTTGCTATAATGAAGGAACACAGGCGCTAAAACCTACGTGAGTGGGGATCTCACTCGATCCCAGGGTGATTAACACCATCATCAGCCCACGGTACCCTGGGGACGACGGGCATCATCCCCGACATTTCACCCCGGCCCGTATTACCCATCAAACCCATTACGCACAGAACGTGGGTCAGTTCCTATGGAATACGTCTAATTGGGTAATGACTTTCTGCGCTGTCTACAGAATACGCGTTAGTCTGACACGGATAGACTACATATCGGTGCGTGGTACTGTGCACTGTCTGATGTTTCGGTCCCATTTCCAATCCGGGGCCCGACCGGGCTGTTTGCGATAATGAAAAATAAAAAAAATGCACATCAAGATAATACACAATATATGTTTAGGAGTAATTTCTTTGCAGTCTGTGTCTTTTGTTGTCTCTAATATCATATCTTTCGTTCCCACAGGCTGCCCGGCCGGGCCCCGGATTGGAAATGAGACCGAAGCATTACTATACGGGCTAGCGGTATCATAGGCTAGCTTTTCATTCAAAATGTCAAATTCTGTGTGCCAATTGACTACTTGTTTTCACCCCAAGAATCTTTGAAAACTGTCCGAGAAGATTGATGATACTGGTAATTAGTAGATGGAAAGCCTATGTATTTTCTCGAGTTATTGATAGAATTGAGTAGAAAAAGAACCCAACACACTTATCGCGAAGATTTTATGTGTTTGGCTAAAACTAGCTAGTTGAAAACGCATCATGCTTCGCCCCAGTTGACGATGATAACGAGAAAAAAAGTGGCCTTTACCAGAGACATTTGTTTGCCGAAAAATTGGCCAGAATTAACAGCGAAATTAGATGGCCATAGACTAGAGTTGCATGTTAGCAATTCCTCTGACATACTGTCCTACCTATTTAATATTTAGCAATTTTTTGCTGTTACTTTTTTTTTCAGCAGACCAATGAATCTGATAGAGCTAGAGACTAACGTTTAGCGTAAATATATTTGGATGACTTATGATCACCGTATGGCCATTTCACAACCACTAACTGTCTTCATTTGAATGATCGGTCAGAAGAAAAGTTGTCTGCCATACTGAGCGTCTGTCTGAACCGTGTTCTCTCCCTAGGAGTCCCAGTAAATGTTAATTAGCCACTGGTGGCATCTAGTCGTAATTGCGACCATCCAAGCCTTTGATTATGCCCTTCCTCGCCGTATGGAACCTTTTCTCGAGGGCGCCCGCCTCGCATTTTTGCTCGGAGCTACGTCCTTTCAGTATTTATTAGCTACTAATGCAGAGAATGAAGACGCCATCCTGGTCATCAATGGCTCGTCTGTTGGTGCTGTCGGCACGGCGCTTTGATCCAACGACCCCCTACTCACTAAATACGTCATTAGCCTACATTACAATGTGAGCACTCGACAAGAAAAGCGTGGCTCAATGACAACCCACAAGACGTCAAGTCTTCACAAATATTTATATCATGAAGTGAAATCCAAGTGGAAAACAGGTATTTCCTTAGCATAGATAGATAAATAAATAAATAGATAGATACACAATCATTGTGGAATAGAAACGAGTTGACAAAGAAACTGGCTACCAGCAGCTTCACTAGTTAACTTTTTATTGGCATATCTACATAAGTGGTACAATCATCCCACCAATCATACAATTGTGGCGAAAACACAACAAGGCAGCCGACGATCGCTGAAGAAACGGTTGTGTGGAATTCGAGTGAAGGTTTCATGTGTTGGCATCAACGTTAACGTTTGTGTTCGACTCCGTTTTGGACACGAGAAGGAACAATGTGGTGTAGATAGGACCAGACGCCGCCATGGGCGTAGAGCTTTCCACTTTTCAAACACGATCAGTTGTGATGATTCAATGACATGTTCCAGTTTCCACAGTTTGGCGGGTCTAGTCACCCGTGTCATACAATTACGCGGCGAATGGCGCGTACAAAATGTCCACAGATGAATCGACGGCATTAGGCCCTCCGAAAATGTACTAATATATACATTTACACAGCTGAATTCTTGTACAATGATACACTAGCTTTGACCATATCAACCAATAAGTGGTCAAATACACGATATATATAACAATAAGTAAAAGATACTGAAAAATACATTTTAGACCTCGTGCAAAAGAAAATATAGTCATAACAGATAACACTAATATCTCTTTCGTCCAGTGCAAGAGTATACAAATATGTACAAGTCGTTTCAAATATCCTTGCGTATCTCTCTCTCTATATATACTACACATTATACGTCTGTATCACAACGAACAATCCATGCCTTCTCTCCATACATATAGAACTCTGGTCGATAAATTTTGTTCCAAGTTAGTAGAAAAGTCTTCGCGTGATTGTACAATAGACAGCATTGTCAATGACAGCCTCTAAGTGCGTTTTAACAGCCCCTACCGACTACTCTATTTCTTCCTATGACTTCCATAAATGCCTAATAATAAGACTGTAACATAGGAAAAGTCGTTTGTGTGAACAGTAATTTTGGAGAGATTATGGCAGTGCAAATTTCATGTGGTGTGGTAGGTGGTAATTACCATTAAGCAGTTGTCCCAGTGCTCTGTTTCCCGTTCTTTGAAGTCGGTAAAATTACATTCGAGATGACAAGTTCGCCCCAAGCGGGAAAAATTACCGTTTGTTCGAGCCCCGAAGTTATCTGGTGAGCGTAGGGGCGACCTCTGTGGTGGCTGTGGCGGGTTCTGGCTTGGAGAAGTGAGAGAAGGGGGAGAAGATGGGAGAGTCGCTGGTGCTGCTGACTCTTGTCGGACACGGCGTCAGGAAATCCGGCGTCCTCCCCGCTCCCGGCGTGCACTGCGTGCCGTAACATCCGTACTGGCAGTTACAAGAGGAGGAAGGGGTCCCGTACAGCGCGGGGGGTCTGGGTGGGGTACCGTACAATAAGTCCCGTGCGGTGCTGGGTACCCTGAAGTACGGATGTGTGAGGGATCGGAACGCGTCCGGCGCTCTGAGGGGGGAGGGGTAAGGGGTCGCTCCAGGGGCGAAGGCCGACATGTTGGGGTAGTAGTGCGGCAGCATGGTGCCGGGGTAGGGGTATCCCAGTGCGCCTGCGTGTCCCATCATGTAAGCACAGAAGTTGGGATCCGCGGGATGAGGCCAGGTGAGGGCCAGTCTCTGCCGCTTGTCTTTCATCCGCCGGTTCTGGAACCACACCTGCAAGCAAACAAGAACGCCATTGGTCAGACAGGCACAGACATTCTGTTACGAGCATCTAATATAACATTCTTCATCAATAGTCAATACCTAGGCCAAAGACATACCTCAACATAGTCGATACCACACCTGCAAGCAAACAAGAACGCCATTGGTCAGACAGGCACAGACATTCTGTTACGAGCATCTAATATAACATTCTTCATCAATACCTAGGACAAATTCATACCCCAGCATAGTCAATATCTGAGCGGATACATTGGTAAGTAACAACATACATGTTTACTGACAGAATACTCACAAAATCCTAGGAGAGAAATAAAATTTTTGTTCCACCCTGAGAATCAAAGGCCGAATCAAAGATATTGTTGCTAGATTATAAATATGATAAGCTAATATTAGTCGGAGACAACTATCCATCGTGTGAGTATCCTTAAAAGAATCGCTATAACACGTACAGACTCTAGCAGGTGAACAGATAGCTCACACGCCACCGTTGGTCCCACAAACGAAGTACGCGCCACACAGTTTCATTCGCAAACGAGTTCCGACCCAAAGGGCTCTTTACGACTCCGAGCTGACCAGAAAATATCCGAGGGCACATTTGCAATGGTAATCCATAACATCGTACACGTCCGCCGCTACATGACCTTATCTATCCCCTTACAACGGCGAACTAGATCCCAGAATTTCAAATATGTGTATGAATAACATGAAACGGCGATGATAAAAGAAACACGCGCGCCTAGGTGTATCTGCACGCGACATAGTATTAACACCTGCCACGTTAGAGTGACATGTAAACATCGGATACATGCGGACAATTCCCCCCGCATGCTTAGCTACACTGGTGCTTTTTTGTTTCCTGATTTTACAATGGTTTCCAATTTTACAACGCTCAATATAACCCAAATACCTTCCTGCACTATACGCGTATTTCAAAAGATAATGCGTATACGCTACACATACTTGTCGAACAAATGACATCTGTTTTCTACTTTACACGTGGCTCGTTAAACAAGACGATATACAAACAATATACCCAATTTAGAAATTAGATTTCCTTTATGACCAGATACATTTCCTCGTAAACCTAAACGAACACCGTGCTTTCTAAGGTCTTGTCCTTATGAATGCGTAGCACCAATTCCGACAATAGATATGTACATAACATAACAATGCGCCAGTAAGGACAGGGAATAGAACTATGACACCAGTTTTTCTATCTTTACAAAAATTCGCAAGAGATCGTGCTATGTTATTATGCACATTGAGATGTGATTTTTTTAACGATTCTCATCCCAAAAGGCAAGCGCAAAATAAAGAATAAAAATGTAAAGAAACGTCCAGAAAAATTCTTTCACTATCTTAGTGAAAAATTGTTTAAGGTCAGAGGCTATAGATCGTACGGGATATCGCAATGTCGTATCAGTAGGTCCCACCGCTTTTAGGAGCTCTCGTCGGAAGAAAAATGACGCTTTGCAAAGATGGCGTCGGGGCATTCTACAATCATAGATACGAGCGCCGAGATACAAGCGATTTTATCCCGAAAAAGCGCGAGGCAGACATGTAAGTAGTCCTGTTGGGCGATAGGTGGGTTCCAGCGATGATAGAATCTTAGTGGCGGCTAATATAACATTGAAACAAATGGGGCGGGTGTGCGGAGTAATTGAAAATATCATCAGAAAGAGCGATGTCAATCTGGAAAGAGAGAGGGGGTGGGAAAAGGTGGAAGAGTAGCCAAACGTAAAGGAGTGGGGTCAGGGAGTCAAGCGATGGGTTCTGTGTGGACCTGATCTTTGAAAAAGGCGGAAGTTTGTTGTATAAATGTGAGGGTAAAGGGGCTTGAGATTAAGCGGGGACTCACTAGGTACAGGTGCCGTGCGTGCCAAAGATGGTGAACGGGGTAGGGGAGAGCGTGAACGAAAATGCAGCACAAGCGTCCTCTAGGGCTTTGTCCAAATTCAATGCAGCCAAGGGAATTCCTGCTTAAAACTAAGCTCTTCTCATCTATTTTTCTTGATCTGTACAGTGTCGTCTTGTCACATTCATACGATCACGACAAGGAACCGTTTCATTTTGAAACGAGAGCCTTATGTCTAGATATTTGGCCACGGTTTCGTCAATATCTACGGTACCTGACGCCGCACCGCAACGCTACCCCAAGATGAATCCCCTTCCAATGCGGAGAGAAAAACAGATTTATTTGAAAAATTGCCTGCAAGATGGGAGCCACGTAGTGTAAGATGCATGCGACTGTAGAGAGAGATGTATTGATAGCAGGACTTATTACTACAGTCATATGTGAACCAATTTGTGAGGAAAAATGTGCTACATTACGTGAGATCATAACGCCTCATTTTTAGCGGGCCAGATGGCGGGTTGGCTCGTTATGACCGCATCATGCGAGCACTTCCGTCCGACAAGTTGGAGGATAGATGGATGGATTTCCACTTGAACTTGTAGGGGGCTGAGGAAGCGGCGGATCCTGAAAGAAACCGGCTACTAATTCTGACAGAGTAGCCCTTAATGAATTCCTCTCTCGCCGGGGCCGGAGCGGAGTTGCACCAGAGGCCTTTGGAGTGGAGATTACGGCAGAAGTTGCCGCTTTGGGCAGCCGTTCCGACGGGGAATCGCGGAGCCAGTGCAAATGACCCCATACATCAAACCGCTCCTAAGTGGAGAGAAAAATGAGGGGAAAGATGCCTCCGCCACGCCGAAAGTAAAGCCCCGCCAGAGATAGGGTGATAATGTGGCGATATGGGCTCCATTAGTGTAATTTTTAAGAGAAGGAATGATGTAAATGATGAGAGGAATGATAGATGAAGGAGATGGAGCGGCGCTTAATGCTAAGTTTGGCAATGGGAAGAGAAGGTTCACTTAATCAAGCTTGCTTGAAACGCTGGGTAAAAAGCAGAGGCGTCGAGACCCTGCGGGCTTGGGCCGCTAAGCTACCGATAGCAGCCAGGACCCTCGTAAATATGCCAACTAACTCTCTTACAAGATGTAGTCTGGCGAGAAATCAGGCATGTTTAATAACGACAGGACAGAACTTTTAACGTCAGACCACTTTAAACCCCCGCCTTGAGCTGGACTTGAAAGTTAAGACTTAAGAAGTGTTGGACTTGGATGTACGTCAAGCAACTGCAGACAACTTGTGAATGAAGTTAACTTTCTGGTAGCTACACTGAATTACGAAGTAACCAAACCAAAGGGAAGAAAATACAGGTGTGAGCCTTTTCGGTGTCTCAATTAGGCATAAATTCCAACCTCCTTGGTTGTCTGAAGGCGCTTTCATACTTTCTGTGTCTGGTTCTTTTAACACACCACAAAACAAGAAACTGGTAGTGAGAGTTAGCCTCCACCAGGCCTTCCTACAGGGGTATGGATCGTAGAATTTGGCAAAAAAGCCTGCGAATGAAACCCTCCGGTGGCCAAACTTCTCTGGCAAATATTCTCCCTATAGCTGGCGTAGTTAGTCTGGCAAGGACGAAGTGAGAGTAGTAAAAGCGAATAACGATGAGACTTCACAACAATACAGTTCTACCTCAAATTCTGTGACATTTAGCCCCACTGAGGAAAAAGACTTGAAGAAAAATATGTTTGAACAATCAAATTGATTCTAAACTTCCTTGGTTTGTACCAAGGCTAAAAATCCTTGTGTGCACTAAAGAGCCTAAGAAATGGTTGCAATTAGCAGCCAATTAAATTTTCACCCAATAAATGCAGGAACGGTCCTAATCTAGAACTCCAGACTAGCAGATGTTATTTCATCCGTTTGTGTCTGTAGTCTGACAGGGCATAAATGTACTCTCCAAGCAGAGCTAGGGTTTCGGCTGGTTTTTGACGTGTTTTTAGGCGTTTTTGTCATGCCTTCTACTTTGTCATCGTTTTTGTTGTGTCGAACGCCTAAAAACACGCCTAAAAAACGCCTAAAAACACGTCAAAAACCAGCCGAAACCCTAGCTCTGCTTGGAGAGTAGCATAAATGTACATATATATTCTGCCAGTGCGAGACTATTGAGGGAAAAAATTAGCAGTCTCCTGCGTAGCCCTTCTGTGTGGTTAGCAGTTTTCTATGACTTTTTTCTAATATGGCCAAGCTTGATCGGTACAAAAAAACATAGAATTGTCTCTAGTATTTTACTGTTGTATTTCAATATACAGTAATTGTAATGTTAAGTAGTCCGCAAAATCAGCTTGGCTGCCTGGCGCTCCACTATGTATTGTCTTGTTGCAATTTTTAATAAAGAATAAAACCCATAGAAAAACGCCAGCCACCACAAGAGGCTAGAAATTCCGAGGGTATCCTCAACATTGGAGGGTAACAAGAGTCATCATTAGGTCTTCCTGTTTCGTCAGCATCTTTCTTATCTACATTTCCTGTCCGACAGATTTTTATTCATTGAAAGGGTTAGGCTTGTAGCAACTCTAATTTTCACTTTAAGACATAAGTCCTAGTACTAGCCGAGCGCCGTAATTTTTTTTGCCATCTTCGCGACAGTTTTTAACCCACCAGTCCAGTCGTACAATACATTTCTAAGACCAGAGAACAGAACACTGAACATAGCCGCTTGTTCGGTAACGTTTACCTCGTGTGGGACAGGCAGGTGGCTGTGTTGTGTCGAACGTCACTTTTTGTGAGTAAGCTGTTTTCAGCATGGGTGCAATTAGGAACCGGAAATCCACCATTATGGTCAGACACAAAGTGGATACCGCCGCTAACCTCAAACAGAGAGACTACACGGCTTTTATTTTCAGCGGACATTCATGGCGGTACAAGGAACTGGACAAGACTGGTGACTTCTGTGATCAAAGATGTCTTACTAAGAAGCGATTCCGCCGAGGTTCTGAGGAAGATTCTCGGCGGGGGTTCTTATCACAGAGGCGCCACCCACCCCCCTCCGCCATTTTCTTTGGCGGGAATCCCAGAGGAAATGTTGTGTGGAGCCTGGTCACATGGCTTGTGTTAGAAGATCGTTTAGTTGAGTCAACAGAGGAGGACAGCCGACGTTTATGGGGGCCTGTGGCGAAGGAGCCGTCCGGTGTTCCCGCGCTCATTATCCCTCCCCCCAGTGATAATGGACTCTACCTCCCCTTGTCAGAAGCCCTGTCTGTCAGACAAGAGATGACTCTACGTTCTTAATGCTTAGCCTCCACCAGGCCTTCCTACTGGCGTATTGATCGTAGAATTCGTAAAAAAAAGGAATAATCAGCCAGAAGAGTCAGTCCACGGTGAGGGTCAATTTCGCCCGCTTGCAAATGAAACCCTCTGGTGGCAAAACTTCCCTGGCAAATATTCTCCCTATGCTATAGCTGGCGTAGTTAGTCTGGAAGAGACTACTAAAATGGTCTGGTAGCTATAGGGTGTAGACTACATCTTTTCCTTACAAAATTATCATTATGACATAATATACAACCATGGTGAAATATATATATAACGACTACAACAACACGTAGGTGGCTAAGGTAGTTCGAAGATAACGTTTATAATTATTAAAGAAACCGAACCCAATAAGTTAGAACTTAGTGTCAGTAGCTAAGACTAAAGTACTAGTAGTCATATGCTATTTTGTTATCATTGTCTGTACGTCCACTCCGTGTTACATGTAAAATGTACTTGCAATTAGCCTACAGGCAGGAATTTGCAATAAACTTTCAATATTATTTGGGGCCCTTTCTGATGTTAAACAAGAAAGCACCCTTTCTCAGAAACCAGTCATAGGAGACACGGTAATTTGCGTTGACGTTAAACGTTTAAGTTCGTGTGATTCAGACGATGGGTATTTAGAACGACTTCATTTCTGACAACATTTAAGTTAACCCCAATAGCTTCCATAGGGAGGTACTACCGACTGTGATCACCGACAATACCAAGGGTAAGAATTTGTTTGGGTTCCAAAAAGAAGTCGAGATTCTCAGCAACCAAAATCTCAACCTAACTCTGATGTAATTTCCAACTCTTCAACGATGATTTCCGGAGCTAAACCCACGTGCCTCTGAGTCTGTCACATCCAGCCATATATCTTCAAGTCTCGAAGAAAATCAGAATAAAGATGTTTTCGATTCTCGTGTCACGGCTTCATCTCGGTTACAAATTTGCGGCTGGGTTCACTCCCACCATGTGCCCCTCCCACGTGTTGTTGTATCGTTGTTTTAGCCTCTACCAGGCTCCAGAGAGTAGGATGAAAAGAGGAGAAATTGGCCAAATAGACAGAAAAACATGCAAGAGGAGTTATAGTCTGTTATTAGGGGTACCCTTTCTTCGTAGCCGACTCCCTTAGCATACTATTCACTCTATTTGGCCAATTTCTACTACTAGTATTTTTCAGCCACCTCTGGAGCCTGGTAGAGGCTAGTTTATCTGTACACAAGTATTGTTGTCTTACCTTGATGGTTGTCTCCGGTAGGTTGAGCTGCGCGGCCAGCTCGCATCTCCTCGGGCGGGAGACATAGTTCTCCCGATAGAACTCCTTCTCGAGCCGCGCTAGCTGTTCCCGGGTGAACGCCGTCCTGTACCGCCTCACGTTACCCGCGTCTCCGTCTGAATTTTCTGATAAAAACCCGGAGAACAAAAGAGTAGGAATAAAAACTTATTATCCTCACTGATCTATGATCAATATTTTCACTAACCTCCCCGACAAAACCACCCCGGTGCCGTTATTAGAACCTTGATGCCCAATTTTATTAGCTATCATCTAGAGTAATGCGCTTGGGGTGTATATTGGCCGCCAATTGTTTTGGGTAAATGGATTCGCACTGTGTACATCTTTTGTCTTTCCAGTCGTGTTCTCGTTTCTGGTGTTTTTGGTACCATTTTTTATTTTATTGTACAGCTAGACATCGGTGATAAACTTGTCGGTCTGTACCCCGTCAAACTTAACGAGTTTTCCCTTCCTAGGTTACTCGCAGACCATTGTTTTAAGACACTGAACAGGGCCCGTGTGTTTTTTTCCTCCTCGGTTGTCTAATTCGTCATCTGTGTGAAGAAGAGTGGGGCCGACTGCTCTGTGAATGGGGAGCAGGCTATCGCGTGCCGCCACCAAGAAAGACATGTCGGCCATTTGCATGCTTAATCTTTTAATATCAATCAAAAAGACGGCGAAGGAACAATAGCAGAGCCCTGTCATGCATGTAACGTACATAGCGCTTACAACAACAATGTAATGTGATAGGCAATACTTATATTGTGATGATGATCTACAAAGGTAAATACAGGCTTCCGACACAGGCCCAAACTACAGTGTCTGCAAGTGGTTTTGTTATGCTTATGACGCTTTGTTGACGACACAATACAACAAACGGTATCGCTCTAATCCGCAGTTTTGCTTTCAATTGGGCAGTTAAAAAGGCGAGCTCGCGCGCCGCAGAACTCTGTGGGGATTTGCTTTGCCTGGCTCCACTGGCACGAGGCCTGATGCGAACCGACAGTTCCCGTCCGTTTGCTCCGACAAGTTATGACAACAATTTTTCATGATTTGAGAGGATTGCATGTTAACGGACAGATGATGAGCACACCCACACGCTAACCTGCGATAGGCGCGCTTACACGTCTGTTTAATGGAAAAGATATTGAAAACGGCCTGGCCATTTTCTTTTTATTGCAGCCACGAAACAAAGCAAGATGATAAAAAAACCTAAAACCTAATTTCAGCCTCGTCAAAAATGTCAGAACACCATCCCCGTACGAATAATGTACACAGCAAAAGCAGAAATACGCCTAATTTGAATCAACAATTACAATTGGTGACAGAAAAAGTATAGGCTAGCCTCACAGACAGACTACATGACCCTCAATTTAGCTAAAAGAAGAAACAGACGACCGGAAACAAGCCTAAATCGCAGGCCAGTTTTGCGGTGGTAACAGAAGTCGAATTCGAGGTAAGCTGTTTGCAGTGGTGTGTGGAAGAATTAGCGCCCTAATGCGCGTTCCACGGCAAACAGTTAATGGCCGTTTGGTATGGCTTCTGTTTAGTGTGTAATTTGTAGGCAAACAGACGTGTTGTCCAGAGCTTTTGTTACATGAAGTGGGCTGAAGTGTGTTTCTAGTTCTGAGACAACATTCGGAGTTTAGTTGTTACAAGAGACTCGTAAGAAAGGCGTACCGCTTTACAAAATAAAGTCTGTAACATAATGATGTACGTGGCGATAACATTAACAAATTTCTCTCACTTTACGGACCAGTGTTGTTGAAAATACCATGTTTCATTTTCAGTGAAAGTTGTGGTGGTACTGATCTACACAATGTTATAACTTGCTCCAAACCCGCATAAAATAAACAGAAGCGTAGTAGATGTTACTTGGTAGTAAAGGAAGAGACCAAAACAGAAGCCTTTCGTAAAAATACAGAGTGACGCTCCCGCTCGTCAAAAGTTGTTGTCCCGGAGCGGCTGGCAGACGACATGCATGTTGTCCCGGCTTGTTCTGACGGAAAAGCATGTCACTAAGAACTGATAAAGGGGTTAATTTCCCCACAAAGCCAGCGGACAAAGCCCTCTATTTACCTCAAGTAGCGGCGGGCCCGAGATTGGAGCGGGGAAACCTCAACACCACTCGGAAAAAAGAACTTGAGTGAAGTCTTCTAATCACTCAGAAGTTGAAGGATCTTCACTTACCGGAGCTTGGTTTCTTGGGACTGTTCTTGTCGCTCAAGGAATCGCCCAGGAGGTCTTTAGAGTCAGCCATTCTATCCTCCAGGCCTTCCTTTCCGGGCAGGTCGCCGTTGACAGGCGATGGTGTTCGCGGTAGGTCGGGGTGCAGGCCCGAGGTCGGCGGGTCCCGCGCCGGGCTCGCGCCGGAAGCCGGTCTATCGCCGCCTTCGAACTCCGGAGTGAACCGGCTGCTGCGGCCGTCCGCCTTCGGGGCAGGGTGCGTCCTGTCCCCGTCGGCTGGCGGCATCTCCTCGGTGGTACTCGGCATGTTGTAGGTGGAGATCCTCGGTGGCACAAGCGCACCCCACTCCGATCGTACACCGACTGTGGGGAGAGAAGCACTCGCTTGAAGCTCGCTGGCCTTTATGACCATTAGTACTCTGGCCGGTTCAAAATAAAGCCAGGCGCATATGCATGCAGGTATATGAGGAAGTGTGAAATGTGCTGGGTAAAGGCAGTAAATCATTGGCGGGGCGGCCTTTGAGGGCTTGGCCGGGGGGACTGCCTCACGGCATTGTGATTAATATGAGTCGGACGCCAATTATCCCGTAATCGAATCATATCTATTGAGACGGCTACGCAACACTACGCGGAACTGTTCATATCTCGGCAGGGTGTTTCGCTCACTTTGTTTAGAGGTCAACAATTCAGTCTGTCTTTTAAGATTGAATCCGACAGGTTACGTGTCGAATTTGTTCAGATTTCAAGATTAAGAATTGGCGCCCTCGTTTGACAATTGGCGAAGCGGTGCACAAGCAAAGATCGCGAAAGTAGCCTATATAAAGTATAAGGCAAGTTATCCCTCTAAAAAAAAACTTTTTATTAAAATATTGAGTATCTCACCTAATTTTTCAAATGGATTCGGCGAAGTATCGAATCCGAAGGCCCGTGTGCAGGTACTAGGTCCACGCAAAGTGCAGTTGTCGTTGACCCCACCGGAAAACGGAAATAACCTTAGCTGACTTCCCCCGAAATGCTCGCACTCTCTCCTTCTCTCTTCTATCTGATAATCTCAGTTCCAGTGAAGGCTGCCACCGAACATCAAGAGTATATATAGCCAACAGTCATCAGTGTATTAATAAAACAATAATGCACCATCATTGGACGTAATACGCAATCTATATGCATGCTAACTACTGACAATGTAGGCCCTCATAAAACCAAAATTATCGCGATCACAAGCACGATATCGGGCCCGCCATAATTTAATTAGGATTGTACTTATGCCGCTATAATGGACCTAGTGAATTTCCTCTACAGACGGAGGTCTCCCTCTTTTGAGGCGCGCTGATTCCAGCCTGTCGGCAGAACTGTTCAATTTCAACCAGATAAATTTCAATTTCGGCTAAAGAGCCCGCCTAGGTTAATGGCTCGGGCTGTTCGGCTCGGCGGGGATATCAGACGGTCCCTCCGCCGACTTTTCCAGCCCCACCCGGTACCCATGCCCCTTTGTTGAACCGACACTGAGAAGCGATTATTTCTCTTTTTCATCTCTCTTTACACACTAATATTGGTAAAATTCATAATGCTGTCCCAGCGTGCAATAAACATTATAAGGAATGATCCCACGATGCATGGCGAGATCTAGTCCCGTGCGTTGTCGGATCATCGTCTGTTTTCTCTGGCTGAGCCCCAACAAATCCACCTGTCATCGGCTCCTCCTAATCCGTCATGTACACCGGTAATGATCATTAGGACAACCAAACGCGGAATAAAAGAACAAGATTATATCTAGATTGTGGCGCGGGAAAAATGGGGTCTACACCAGTCCTGTCCATAACGTGGCGCTTTTTAGTTTGATTTATTCCAGGGCCCATTCTACGGGATAATATTCCGTTGTAGCTTAATAGAATAGATTGAAAAGCGGGGCTGCCCCGGCCAAGCGATCGTTGACCATAACCGATCTGAAAGATTAGCATATAAATATCAGTATTTATGTCATTATGGGAGGTAGAATAAGGTACGGTGAGTAAAAACTTTCCGACGTATTTATGATCGCTGCCTCGTTGGGAGTTGATGTATATACCGTGGCCTACCGATTACAATGCATAACGCAGGTATTAACATATGAATATCTACCCATCTCTACTCTCTATCCATCTCAATCATTCATCATCCCGCCAGGAACACATGTAAGTCGACATTACCCTCACTCGGAGCAATCAAACAAGCAGGTTCAAATGTTAAGCGCTCTTGTTAGAGCTTCTTGTGGGGTGTTCAACCCGCGGGAAGATGAGGAATAATCCTCGGGGCCAGGGGGCAGGTCCCCCCGAGGACTCTTTCCTATCGAGCCGCTCTCCCTGGAGACGGGCTATATGTCAAGCGGCGTGTTAGCGACTTCTGGAGCCTGAACCTTCACTAACAAGTAATTATCTATGAAAAATGGGGCACGTCCCGCGCCTCCCTCCGGAACGGACCGGGTCACCGGCAAACTTCCCTCGGAGGATCGCGCGCGAGCTGCCGCAGACACGAGACGTCATCGCGGTAAATGTCAGGCGCTGAGAGAGGGGGAGGTGGTGGCGGGATCACTGGACCCCAGCCCGCGATCGAAGAAAGACCGAGCCCCTGACAGGGTAAAATTAATGTCTGTTATTTGATTCAGACCTTTGGGTTGCAGGGAAACATAATGAAGCAATTTGCCGCAGCTTGCTTAGCTTGTTCCACTTTGTGTCATCATGAATTTTAATGGCCTTTCCCCATTCTCTCTCTCTCACTTGCACATAGATAAACATTCTACTAAAAAGGGAATGTAGATATTTCCAGTTCTACAGTACATAAAAGTAATAAACATCATTTCACATAAAATGGAGTCGTCTGAACTGAAAACAAGGCTAAGAGTTTCTAATAATCATAGTACCCCCCTTACCTGCATTGGGACATGTCATTTGGCCCGGTAGGGGTGTCTTACCATGTCATTTTTCTTCTCGTTCCCCCTAAAATATAGTTTGAATGTAATGTGCCAATAAGAACGTAACGAATTCTGCAAAGACATGCAGATGAATATTTTGTATGTCGTAAATTTGTGAAATCTTTTTTCTGTCTTTCTTTTTTTATCGGCAGTTTTCACTAGTAGCGTCTATAGCACCCCCTGTGAATAGTCGGGTCCATCCACGGTAACAAGCAGTTGTGGCGTCTGTGCGTGGAAAATTGCAGTGATCACTACATAATGGCCGTGGGCTCATCATGGCCACTCGTGCCTTATCAAGGCTCGCATTAATACATTCCGAACATTAGTACGCGGGAGATTGGGGTGGGTTCGGCACAGCTGCCCCGCCAAATCGCCAATAACACGCCAATATCGGGCCGAGAAAATTTGGCGGGAACGTCACATGCCGCTGAGGTAAACTTACAGACGATAGTTTGTCGCTCTATCCACGGTCTGGACAAATCACACAATTCGGTTATTTTTTTTAATGATAATCAAAGAGAAAATTCTTGTTAAAGATATCTAGAGAGAATGAATATAGTGATGCCGCTGAGGTAAACTTACAGACGATAGTTTGTCGCTCTATCCACGGTCTGGACAAATCACACAATTCGTTTTTCTTTCATGATAATCAAGAAGAAAATTCTTGTGAAAGATCTAGAGAGAATAGAGCTGATATAGTGGTGTCGCTGAGGTGATGTTACAGACGATACTAGTAGTTTGTCACTCTATAAGCCAGTCTGGGTAAATTCTATACATTTTGGTTAATTTTTCTATGATAATCAAGAATAAAATTTTTGTCAAAGAAAGACTTGACTTGATATAGTGGCAAATAATAGTGCTATCGCGTTTTAAATAGATAAACAAGATACCAAAGTATCACCCAAACCTGACATTCGAAGAAAAACTAAAATTTCGTTTATATTGCTTTTTTTGAACGTCACGTATACATTTTTGTGTGTGCATGCGTGTGAACCACTGTATGTATACCACTCGGTAAAGCATGTTACAAAGAAACTATTGTATGTCCCGTTTTTATTATGTATTTGATGTTTTACGTAATAATTTATTCACATTTCTCAAATCAAGTACAACAGATTTTAAGAGACTCGATGCTACAGACGGATTTGAATACATCTTTAGATGCAACAACTCCCACAATGCAAAAATAGGTAAATATACAAAAGACTGCTTTATTCTAAGAAAAAATAGCGAAACTCATTATTAGCCCCACTCGATTGTAACACTGTATCGAAGACTTATGCTAGCCCTTATTGTACTGTATTGGTAATTAGGGTGTTAAGTTTCAGTCTGTACCTCTATTTTGTACTATGTTTGATAGTTGTTGCCATACGTATACATTGTACCGTGTACAATTGTCGTGCAATAATATTCTTCTATGAAGTGACTTTGCGTCCTTCATGTGGCACTTTCTGTGTGCAACATATGTCTCTTGATCTTTATATACATGTATGTTGAAAAACTATATAATCTATAAGGTTGTCCATGCCAATAAAACAGATGAAAATCGCTTCAAAATCACAAAATACAAAACTCTGCATTGTTTTACAAATTATTTGATGAACACAGTGCCATAATTCGTATCAATTTGATGTTAGAAATTTCTAAAGGCAACACAGAAACGAGAGGGAAATCTAAACTGATAAACCTTAATAAAAGTAGGTAGAGTTCAGGAAGAAATTTGCCAAATGGACAAAGAAAAGATAGAAACATAAACAGAAAAATGTAATGACAGCTAGTTTATATAAATCACCAATAAACAACAGTGCTAGTGCTGCAGCAAAAGTAAAGTATTGTAAATGTGTTATTATCACAGGGAAATATGCGCCCCCCCCTCCCTAGTCTCTATCAGACTAACCACACCGGCTATAGGGTATTAATATTTGCCAAATATTGATATTTGCCAGGGTTTCACTTGTAGCCTAGGATGGCAGATTGGACCCTCTCTCCGTAGCCGACGCCCTTAGCGTACTATTCACTCTATTTGGCCAACTTCTACTATTTTCCCTAGCCTCCACCAGGCCCTCTTACGGGCGTATGAATCGTAGAATTCGGCAGAAAAAGGAATAATTAGCCAGTAGAGTCAGTCCACAGTGAAGATCACATTTCGCCCGTTTAACGGAGCCTGCAAGTGAAACCCTGGCGTAGTTAGTCTGGTAGAGACTATATTTTCCCAGCCATCCGCGGGGCCTGGTAGAGGCTACCCCCCTCCCCAGTAATTTTTGTTCATGACAAATGGGAAAGGCGCCTTTTTGATGCGCATGTGCCAAATGGTTCTCGACACCGGGCCTTGAACTTACTGCAGATAAATGAATCGGAAAAGCTCAATTTACAGGCGGAAAATTGGACGTATGAGTTACAAATCCCCACAATTTTCCGCTGGAGCAAGAACGTGCCTAGATGGAGTGCTTCTATCAAAGGGACCGCTCGCTCATAATATTCATCATAAACTGAAAGAAAGTCCGGTCCAAAATTTTCACGAAAAATTGGGCAAACTGAAAAGAACAGAATCGAAGCTTCAATTCAAGTTTTCGGACGATAAAATAAAGGTACATCCGTTGCCATGGTTTCTACATTCCTACCGAGATGTCCCGGATGTCCGAGACAACACGACTGCGGAGCGACTTGTTGAGACGGCGGCAAATTGATAAGACACAAAGACAATTTGCTTAACGAGGCACGGAGACATTAGCGGTAAAGCTAAAGGGCGCAGATTAGAAGAAAAGCAGGCGATTAGGTGAGTTTTATGAGGGCAGCAGACACCGCGGAACTAGTCCGACCGGCCGCTTCGCGAGAAGGGCCCGGAAGGGGAGGGGCGCTGCGCCTGTAACGCCGCTGGACCGGCCAGATTATGGCTCATCATCGACATACAACGACGGTCAATAATGATCCGGGGGAGAATGCCGGCCCTTACCGAACATTACCCCAGCCAGCGGGAGAGAGATGATGTCGGAACGATCCGCCGATGGCGGCCCTCGCTCCCACAAGCCCCGCCTCCTCGTTCAACATCATTGAAGCTCCCGTGTAACAATTCGAAATGATGTCGGGGTTGGCTGGACCGGTCGTAAAGGGTTTCATCCCAGCAACCATTTAAGCGGCGACAATTGAGGTTTAAATGGGCCGAACCCCGATTCCCGCCGACAGCCAATTCACTCGACAATTCAAAGGTTAATATGCTGTTTTTCGCAGACAATGCGCGGGGGGCGGTAATTGCATTCGGGGCGACAACATATTTTCAGAGAAGTCGGCACGAAGGAAGAACCTTCTTGTCGGGACGAAGGGGGGATGGGAAAAGTCGACGTATCGTCCTACTCATTTCCCCCATCCTCCCCTCTTCAAAAAAGATGCGGACGATGGACACTAGTAATAAAACTCCATTGTCATTTATTGGATACGTGTTACGCGACAAAGTGGATCCCGTACCACAGCAATATATGTTACCGGCGATCAATGTGATATGTTATGATGAAAATGAAACAGCCATGCCAGGGAGGCGACATTGATTCCCGGCCATTTTGGGCGTGCAGTAATATCTCAGTCGACCGGTTTTGCCCCCAAATATCCGCCAAATCTTTCTCTAGCGGGGCAAATTAGCATTCTGATGGAAGTGTGGAAGGGTTAGCGGAGTGCGATTGGGGTTAGGGGCCCCAGCGTGTTCAGGCAAGGCAAAGGTTTTGTTGGCCATTAGGAGTGATTTAAGTTCAATAATGAGGGGACACGCTCTCGTGAACAAGTCCGAATCGTCAAGTCTCGCGCGAGCGGACGTGACCGGAAATACTTATCGTGAAGTATATTTTCAGCGAAAGAATGCAGACAAAGCGTTATGTATGTTTATAAATGGATAGATAACTTTATTACGCAACAATCGCACAAGGTACAAAGTATGGCTGGTACATAACTACAGTTCTATATATATCTAAGAGCTAATTTACCTAATACAAGAGTGTATAGTATGGGTTTAGAATGGGTTCTTACAAACATTGGAGGAATTTCTATCGTCTAAACATTCTTTAATATATTTTCCTATGTATACCATGCAGGGGTTGTCACATATCAATATGTACTTAAGTTTGCTATTTCAGTCCATTGAAATAAATCCTGGTATATAAGATGATAGCTTTGTGTACAGTGAATTACGTATATTAAAATATTTGGGACATACCATCAAAAAGTGATATTCGCCTTCAATTATCTCTGGACAAAATGGACAAACCCTCTGGTCGACAGGAATTTTTTTTGAATCTTCCGGTTTATTTGTTACTCTGTAAAAATTAGAAGTGATCGACATCTGTTCATCTATTGTTCAGGTCTTTTTTTATAGCCGTTTGCTCTGGTATTTCCCAGTTTTGTCGTTATAGATTGAAAATGTATATTTTCTTTTATCATTAGCACTCCATGATTATGATTTGTTTTGACACGCAACCCACGGTAAAATTATAGAACAAATTCATTATGACTGACAGACGTCGTTACTCTATTTGATACATCATCATCTTTTCAATACATGGTTCAGTACAAGGCCTAGAAAATGATCTAACAGGTTCAATTGAATATCTCTCCGTTTCATGAAATAACGGCAAAGGCAGAGCCTATCTTACCCATTCATTAAGATTAATGGCAATATTCAAGACAATTTTTGACCCCTTAAAAAAAACTATGAGAACTGACCTAATCATGAATACAGCGTCTGTTAAACGAAAAACTTTCGAAATGAATCGAAACACCCCGAAACAACATGTTTAATTGGATGGTTTGCGACAAAATATAACAAAAATTGAGGATAATCGCAGGATGGTTTAGTAAGGTTGTACAAAGTTAAACACAGTATATACATTATACACATTAAAACTCGGACAAGGTACATACATGCCTAATTTTCAATCGGCCTGGCCAACATTTTGCGAAAAAAAACCCAGTCTTAACAATTATGTGGCATCGTAATTTGTGAGATCCCTTTTGTGACTCGTATGATATTCTTGAGTGCTTCAAAATGTATCGGTCACCTAAGTACTGTAAACGCAGAAATGTTCGCTGTAGTTTTATGTTCGCCGTTTTCGCGGTGAACTTTCAGCCCGAACATATAACCGTCGCGAAACTTTTTGTCCACCTATGACTGTAGTGCTACAAACGCGAACTTAAAACCACCGCGAACACTCCATCTTCTTTCTACCGGGAAATAAAAACCACGCGAACTTCAATTCACCCCCCATCTTAATGGACTAATCCAACTCATCACAGCTCGTTAGCCGTGTCTGCCGGGTGACGTCTGACGTACAAGGTGTGAAATTTGATCCGATTATCTCCGTAATTGGTGTGAAAATGGACATGGCGATGGGGCGTGGCCAATTAAAGAAGTGCACGACAAGGCGATTTTTCATCGCGGTAATTTGAATAGTAGTCTGTCAGGCCAGCCTGGACAGCACGCTTTGATTTATGATATATGATTATGATTGACGCTCGGTTTTGGAAATATTGTTATTTTGGGTAGTTTTTGTTTATTAGTTCTTATTTCTTTGTTTACGTTACTTTCTGTTAATATTATTCTGTACAGGGCACGCCTGTAAAGCAGTGTGTTTAACACTGGGCGTGCCTACCCTGTATCAAAAACACAGAAAACAAAAACAAACAAGAGTTCCACGACCTCATATCTCCATGAACAATTCTATTCATGCAAATGACTTACACATTTGCATAATATATGCTTGGTCATAAACACCTTTATCTAACTTACACATGTTGCAATATTGACAGTCCTATAATTTTCCAATTAGATGAATTATGGTGTTTTTGCATTAATTATGGAAATGAGGAATTTATTTGCATAATTGGTATCTGTTGATGATCCACTTTCCATAAACTACATACGTTACATGTATTTGAGTCTGATAATGGAAAACACTGCAAATATAGATTTTCCTCATTAGTTATGCAAATTAAGTCCTAATTAGCATAATTTGCACTTCATTGTGTACATCTCTGTCTAAGCTACGTGTATACTAAATGTCATGGAAATCCATCGTTCCTTTGTTCAGTTATTCTCCTTAGAAGATTTTCACGATAACGCCCCTGCAGTTCCAGAGGTAGCTGCTAGAGGGCCCAAACCCACACCACGTCTTCATTACACTACAAGCTACCTGCCACCAAAAAATCAAGACCATAGCACGTCCAGGTCAAAAGATACAAAAATGGAATTTCTGCTGCAGTACCAAGGTCACATACCAGGGGGCCCAAAATCGACCTTGAATTTTGGCCTCACAACACCCGCCCACATACCAAATATCATTGTAATCCATCAAGAGGTTCTTGAGTTATGCTGACTAGAGTGGTCCGGAAACACAAACAGACAAACAAACAGACAAACAAACAAACAGACACACAGACACACCCAAAACAATATCTCCATTTTTCATGGAGATAAATGGAGATAATAAATGAACACGTAAAAGGTAAAGCAATCATCGTCAACTGAGGTGAAGCATGATGCTTTTTCAAATTTTCAAGTGGCTAGTGGAAGTGCAATGCGGCTTCGCTACGGTTCGCGTTTTTGGCCAATCACGCCGGGTCACCCCTACTCTCCTAGATAAATGTGCTGGGTTCTTTTACGTGCAGAGGTTTGACGGTTGTTTGGAAACCTAACGCCTAAAGCTAACTCATATATACACGGTGCCGCCGACTTTACGTCCCCATCCGAAAGGACACTCTGACTCTTTTCCAGTCGTGTCCAGACTTATTAGACCTTGAGTAGAAAACCGAGATGTAAGGATGTTTTATAAGCAAAGTAGAAGCAGAGACATTCTCAAGTCTTCATCGAAAAGCCGTGCGCTAATGACAAAAGATCCCGAACTCTTGCAGATCTGTCTAAAGTGAGCATACAATGTTTCTCTTAAATATAGACAGAAAAACGATACATGTTCCAACTAGATAGAAAAAAAAAGGTGCTGTTCACCGACTCTACCTTCACAGGTATGGAACAAACACATAAATGAACAAGTTATTTACTTACGAGCACATTGAGTTCAAAATCTGAAAATAACTCGGCCTCTGCAGTTAAAAAAGCGCCGCTAAGGGGCCCAAACCTACACCACTTATTCTCTGCCGCAAGAGACATCTACCACTCAAAAATCACGACCAGACTGAGAGCATGTCCAGAACATCTAAACTGGAAGTTCCGCTGCTGTACCTTAAGAAGCTGCTAGGTAACCTAAAATCTAACCATTCTAGGGTCTTATAAAGATCTACACACATAACAAATATGAAGACAATCCACCCAGGCATTCTCGAGTTATGCTGCTCGCAAACATGAACAGACACACAGACGCACCCGAAAACATAACCTTCTTGGCGAAGCTGAAAAGGAAAGTTCCATTTTTCCGAATGAAATCTACGTTTTAGAATGATTTCTACCAACACATATGAACTTTCAAGCTAAAGTTCCATCTCGTGATTCATCTGTTCACAGGTGCGAAAACAAACACATAAATAACTAAACAGACAAACAAACAGACAAACAAAGAAACAAGTATGCGTACTACTTCGCGTTGAGATGAGGCAGCAACCATAAATAGATAAGTGGATACAGAAGTCATGAAGACGTCTAGACAGGACTTTATGTGGCTTATATGCAGTTCGTGGCCACAAATGCGAAGTAATAAAACGTTGCAACCATCGGTTCGACCAGTCCTTATTACGTTATTACGAGATGGTTATCCATGCATGTATTCCGCGGCATATGGCTGACATAAAACTCCACACATACAGCCGGCAGAGCAGTCAGAGGCCAGGCCCATTCCCGGCGTGCATTTAGAACCAGGCTGCCCTGGGGTCGAGTCACGGTGCCCTGGGGTTGATTGGCTTTTAATCTTGTGTCCAGGGGTGAGCGAGACAACAGGCAAACCGTTAAAACCGTTATTCTATTCATAATGCGTACATTATAGCACAGGCGTAATGTTTTTTTGTGGGGGTCGGTTGAGCGGGGAAAATGTAGCAGTTGTATTTTCTAAAAATTCAAGACAGTGTTGTACTTTGTAAATGTTTAAAAATGCATGGTATACTTTATTGCTCGCACGATGATAGCAAATAGAATCAACGACAATGTTTGAAATTATATCATATACATGTAACTGTTATCCTTTAATTAGATACAATGCATGCTTCTTTTTTCCTTAGAGGGGCTAGGGGCACAATCTATTCCAGCTTCGTCATGATACAATGAACAGGATAGAAGAAACAGGATGAATCCTTTTTCTGGCCCTTTCGGGCTTTCTATTTTATCACGGTTTCTTTAAGTTTGCCAAGTTACGAAACCGTGACAAAATAGAAAGCTTGACAAAAACTCATAAAAGACCTCAAAAACAAGCCGAAACCCAACGTCCGCTCGGAGAGTATATTTTTGAAACATCGGTGCTCGTTTCCGGTATTTCCCTTTTCGCTTTTAAAAATTCAAATCTGTAGAAGTGACCACCTATACATAAAGGCCATCCGTCCAATGTTTTGCTGGTCCCTTAGACAATTTTTCCCATTTGCACAAGCATTACGAATCCTGTCTATAGCGACCACCTATGTACGTAGACCAGAAAGCGAGAACAACCAGAGCAAGCTGCTACGGGGCCCAAACCTACACGACTTATTCCTTACACTAACAGCCACAAAAAAAAAATCAAGACCACAGCATATCCAGGACAAAAGATACAATAACCGGATGTTCTGCTGCATTACCAAGGTCACACACCAGGGGGCCCAAAATGGTATTGATATTCGTCTTCCCAGCACCAAACCACATACCAAATATCATTACAATCCATCTAGAGCTTCTAAAGTTATACTGACCACAAATATACCGAAACACAAACACACAGACACACCAAAAACAATACCTCCATTTTTCACGGAGGTAAGCATCGCGCTGTACCGCAGCTATGCTGAGGACTGTAAATGCACTTAAGTTCGCGTTATTTTTATTTCGCGGTAGGGAGAAAATGGAGTGTTCGCGGTGGTTTAAAGCTCGCGTTTGAAACAATAGTAGCGCCACAGTCATAGGTGGCCAATAAGTTTCGCGGCGGTTTTAAGTTCGCGCTGAAATTTCACCGCGAAAACCGCGAACATAAAACCACCGCGAACATTTCTGCATCTCTACCGTACATATACGGAGGGCAGTAACACCACATGGGGGCTATGGGCCAGTCTAGACCTCAGCTGGCCAAGAGGCTCGCCAGATCATATCGGCAGGAAATATTGCTCGATTATTACCCCAAACCGCAGCGGAGTTAATGATAGTGATCTAACAATAATGGAACTGTGAGATAGGGGCCGCGCTAATGGTGTTTATTACTACAGTTGAACCCCGACCCACTTAACAACCGAGCCTTCGTAAAACCTACGGCGTGGATTTGGCACATAAGTAGTGAGATAACATAACGTATTTCACTCATGAAAAAATGGCTAATCTTACAACCACAATAATCGGCGTGATAAAAGCAGACTCGACAAATCGCCGTCTGCTTGTCTTTCGGACGAGTTACAAGTGTTTAGGATGTGCTTTGGAGTGATGATGATTCGTATGATACTCAGTAATAGGTTTTTTTACCTTCGCCAATGATTTTGTGTTTGAGGTATTGCTCGCGTGTCTGTCTGTGTGTCTGTCTGTTAACACGATAACTCGAAACGGCCGGGACGGATTGATATTTGATATGTGGGCAGGTCTTGCTAAGACATTAAAAAGATTAGATTTTAAGCCTCCAGGCGGCTTGTTATGGTACTGCAGTGGAACTTCCGGTTATTGTATTTTTTGATCTGAAGATGGTACGGACACCAAATTGGAGTGGTCGATAGCTCTTGTGAACCTACAGTTGAAATAGTTCGTTCAGACCTAGCCTCCAAGCAGGCCCAATGGATTGCAAAGACCGTATCCAACTGTTAGAAGGAGCTTGTATAGCAATCCAAGGTTGCAAAACATACTTCTTCTGCCAGTTTGATACGGTCTTCGCAACCAATAGATCTGCTTGGAGATTAGTTCAGACCCTGTAATGCCTAGTGGCACATGTCAAAAGGGCAGCAAGTTTCATGAATTATATGTTGCTGTTTCAGTAGCAGGTATATTCTTACAGCAAGGGGTTGCTGGCCTTTCCCCTTAGTAACGTGTTCCAGGTACCTCATCGAACACGGGACGTCCCCCGTTTTACGTCCCTTCCGAAAGACGGGTGCAGCCCCAACCGAGGTGTCCTGACCCAGGATTGAACCGGAGTCTCCCAGTTACAAACCTATTGTACCTGAGAACTCAACTTTGAGGCTGCTTCCAGTGGAGCTACAGGGATATCCCACAGTTGAAACCATCACCACCATCCTCCGCTGTTTTCTGCATCTGCAGTCGTTGAAACGCCTTGAAGCTGCATTCAGTCTTTCTTCATATTCTTCCGATGTGTCTTGTGCCATAGCTGAAATCGATGGATGGTTAACAAAACACAAATGGCTTATGGACCCCGTTACTCTGGTACCAACTATGCTCTTCAACGAACCCTGACATGATAAGGGTGTATACATCAGTGTTAATGGCTTCTGCTGATAATGTGTAATAAAAGGTTTTTGTCCGTGCTTAGGCAAGCAGAGACCCTCTTCATTACTTGTCCCTGCTTACAATAAAGGCCGCGCCGTTGAGTGGGGAAATATCGAGTAAATGATACTTGTCAGAGTCATGGCGGGACAAAAGGAAACAAAATGGGCGATCATTACAGGGACTAGGGCTGGCTGATTATAAGGGGTGTTCTCAACATGTCGTACTTCGTTTGCAAGTGAAATCATTTTTTTAATGAATGTCGAGGGACCATCTCATACCCAAAAGCGACGCAGTTAAGAGTGGTATGAAAATGCATGTCATGGTTTCAGGTGTGTTGGGAAATATTCACCAAGTAGAGTTAACCGTTAAAGGCTACTACAACAATCAACCAACCAACCAACCAACCAACCAACCAACCAACCAACCAACCAACCAACCAACCAACCAACCGACCAACCGACCAACCGACCAACCGACCAACCGACCGACCGACCGACCGACCGACCGACCGACCGACCGACCGACCGACCAACCAACCAACCATTCATTCAGCCATTGTCCTTTTGTAGTGCCCAGTGGTACATAGAGCAGCACGTTTCCTTGCTGTTTCTGTAGCAGGAGACAGTATATCTTATAGTATCACAGAGATTGATTGCTAGCACTTCCCCTTTAACGTGCTTGTGGAACCTTCTCGAACACGGGACTCCAATTTTAAGTCCCTACCGAAAGACGGATGCAGTCCCAACCGAGATGTCCTGACCCAGGATTGAACCGGGTCTCCCCTCGCGTAGCAACTGAATTGGTACCAGGAGCTTAATTGCGAGACCGCTACCAGTTGAGCTATGTGGCAGCTCCTAACTGACATCTATCAAAAGAAGCAAAACCATGGACTGAGTAATTTTACCCCCCCCCCTCCCAAAGGCTGTGTTCATCCAGGGAATCAGAGAGCGGACAGGCAGAACACTAAAGTGAAAAACTAACAAAAACAGAAAACCGAGAAGGGTGGAGAAAACTGGTTGCCAAATCCTCAGTGGCGCCCTAACGGTCAAATAATTAGACTAAGGGGATAGATGATGTGAGATGGGTATCAGGAATATGGCTAGAGTCGTTATTGTTGATTCCTTTCATCCATTCTGTTTCAAATAGACGATAAACAAGTCTAGAGAGGATTTACGACAATCTGACGTTTTGCGGTATTCCGTGGACAACACCTGTCCTTGGTGCTGAATAGAAACTCCCGCATTTAGAATAATGGTACTGTCCAAACCGCGCGTCTGTCCTTGATGTTGAACGGACGACCCTACGTCAAATGTGAAGGGCTGTCTTTAGCTGCTCGTAAATCACGCTTCTGATATGATGGTTTGTCCTTGGCGCCGGGTGGACAGCAATTGGTTAAATATGAAGTCCCGTTTCTGTGAATTCTTTAAGCTTGTGAGTGAAATGGAACAAACGAGTTACACAACATTACACAACCCAACACGACACAACACAACACAACACAGCATAACACAACACAACACACCACAGCATAGCACAGGACAGCACAGTACAGTACAACACAACACAACCCAACTGCAGCACAGTACAACACAGCAGGGCACGGCACAGCATAGCATAATACAACACAACACAACACAACACAACACAGGACAGGCACAACACAACGCAATACAACACAGCACAATGTAACACGACACACGACAAGACAGCACAGAACGACACAGCGCAGCACGAGACAACACAAAACAACGTACGTTATTGTTTGGTTACTAATATTGATAACTTTATTGCCTGTATCTAAACAACCCGTATCAACTGAAAAGTTTAAAAGTCAGGGTGGCACGGAATGACCACGTGAACCTCACGTGACAATCTTGTGACATTTCAGAACGTTAGAAGCATCATCACATTAAGAACCTTCAATTATGTGATTAGGCTTCGACAGAAGAGGTAAAGAAACCGTAAAAGTAATACAATAGCTAAACAGACAAGCTCTATCATCCCTTCAACATTCCACAGAAAGGGCAGGGTCGTCAAGTTCGCAAGTGATGAAAAGTCAGTCACCGGATGAGACGGACTCGCAACGACCCTACTTGGAGGACCCTGTGTCTTATGGGAACGATATAGAACAGAAGCAATCTCATTCAGTAAAGGTAACGCTTTCCCCAAATTGCAGCTATAATACTTAGTGTCGTCCAAAGGAAACTAATTTGGACTTGCTTGATGGCTCAATTTTCCAGGGTCGCCTCCGTCTCTGTGGCATTTGGCCCCTTGTAATGAACCTGGGGTGAGTGGAGAAGAATTATGGCCGGTGGCTAGCCTATGGCGTGCCTCTGCGTGTGGGCAGTATTCCGTCCTGAGTTTCCGAGCACAGCGGTAGCCACGGGAGCAGTCCCGCCCCCACCGACCTACTCTATCGTTTCTCCATTATCCAACATGATCCTATTGATTTTACCGTCCGAAATTGTCGCACTAAATATAAACACTTTCGGATAGCTGTCATCGGCGGCAACTCCGCGGATTGATCTCGACTTTTATGGCCATTTGGAGCCGGCAAATTCGTCTGTCGGTACAAAGGCGACGCCCGGGTGACAAGCAAGCGCTGCTAACAAGCTTCACTGGGGCAATTAGGCCCACGATATCTAAATAAACTGTTGGCCGGACTGACCCCGTGCCACCGCGGTCATAAGGGACAGAAATTAAGGCGCGCCTCTTGTCGTTACAACCCCATACTTGTAATGACGCTAATGTATCATTGTCCAAATCTAGGGGCTACTGATGACTGGAGTCCATCGGGGGACGGCCGCCCCTTGCCCCGAGGAAATAATAGCCTGTATCCATCATAGGCAGAAATAGGGAAAGTATGAGTAAATTGACTCGAGCCTGATAGAATCGGCAGCCGGGTCCCCTGCCCCGTCATTTACGGTGTCTCGTCTGCGGGGTAACGGCCGGCCAGACGCGATTGCGCCCCGGTAGAATTAGCGATAAGACGACGGCCCTTATTCTCACGACGCGACTATAACTACGTTTTACCAGACTTAGAGAAAGTAACAGTCGGGGAGGCTCGAACGCTTCATTGTCGGGATTTGCGCCCTCTTCTTGAAGTTACTCTGATGTTCGGGAAGATAGTTTCAGTGCCATTAGGGCTAGTGATCACCCCCAAGGTGGACACTTACAAAGAAACAAGGGAAGAAAAGTTTTCTTCCAGATCTTAGCCACTCCGAGCTTTTTAACCTAAGAAAAGTCTAAGCAGTCATCTAAGACTATCCTTACATCAAAGCAAATGTAGTCGAAAAATTCTCATCTATTTTTTGTGTGACTTTTTTTCGTTGGTTAGTAGGAAAATATGGAGTCAATTAGTGTCTCAATTAAGCTATAAAAGGAATTATTCTGACAACAAATATTTCGCTAAAAAGTGTCAAACGACTGGGAATAGAAGAAGAAGAACTTTATGAATGTAGATGCAACGAACGAAATTCTGATTTTCGTCACCACAGCAAAATAACTGTTGAATGCAGGTTTGAAGATGAAGGACAGATAATCTCCAATGGCAGACCAGTCAAAGCCTGGACTCAGTAGACTCATACTTAGGGATTCCCTTTTGGGACTTTAATGTCCTGTTTTTGTTTGTCATGGCCCATAGATGTGATATATTGGTTCGTCACAATGATTTTTTTCCGCCTTTTTTTCCAGTGTCACATTTGGTACCCAAACATTGCAATGAAGTAGGAAATATGTCTAGCCAATCGGGCATTCTACAATCTTTTCGTTTTGTTCGTTAAAATCCTGAAAAAGGAGTGAATTCAGGCATTCTATCAAGATGATTACAATCTTGGAAACGTAGTTTACACATACACACACATACACACACACACACACACACACACACACACACACACACACACACACACACACACATAGACACCCACACACACAGACACACACACCCACGCACGCACAAACACACACGCTCACACACACACGCACACAAACACACACACATACACACACACACACACACACACACACACACACACACACACACACACACACACACACACACACGTATACCTAACTTGTCCGTCCAAACGCCCAACACAAGCGCCTTGGCCCGAAACTAACAACGTGTGTGCGGGCGAAACGAAGGCATCGATCGGTCTACCCGTACCTAATCCTACGGAGGGAATAACCCAGCGATAACGGACGAGGTGTAACAGACAAAATGACAGAATCTCATTGTCTCTTTCTTTAGGTAATCACGGCACACTCATGACTTCAGCTTACGGCCCGATCGCCGAAACCTTACCGAGCTCTCACCCAAAAAAAGAATCTCCCAAAAATTTATTAATTTGTCCAAATCTTTCAACATGTGGCGCACGTCCGGGCGTACTTACAACGACGTAATGATCCTCCTAGGAGAAATGTAGCAAATAGAGTCATTTGCCATTACAGCTAGGAGTAATCTTTCTCGGTCGTTTAGCCCCTCGCAACAATGTTAAAACATTCATGTTCATCATTGCCGTCCTCTACAAAAAATCGAAGCGCGAGAAATAGCCGGTGAAAAATAGAAGTGGAAAGTATCGACCGCCCGGATGCTAGACAATAAAAGGAACTTCATAAGCGTGGCCGGACGATAATATCGTCATATTATTGTTACACCGATAATCAGCAAGTGGCCGGGGCGTTTTGCGGCCCTCCGTCACGCTTCACGGATGGGTCGGGATCTCTTCTGTAACTTCGGGAAACTTTTCCATTTCATCGCAATTGTAAAGCTAAAACTAGATGTTAGTTGCTCTTTGGAACACATTTATCTCTCGCTTTTCTTGATATCATAAACTTTCTTAAAATCGTTCGTTAAAAAAAAATATTGTACATGGTATTTTGGGTTCACTTGTTATTTTCTTCTCTGAGAACATTGTGTGCAGATTGAATTATAGTTTGTCCGATTATTGATATGCAATTTTACGTATTTTTGTATGTCTGTATCTTATTGTTAAAGACGGCCAGATTATATTGAATATAAAATATCGGAGACCTATTGGATCCTATTGCTATATGAGTGTTTGGACTGAAACGGCGACCATCCTTGGCGTTTTGGTCAGTTGACCCCATCCATATGTTATTCAAGCAGGGGGACACGGTTTGGAGTCAGGCCATTATCCCAGCCTTCGGACATTTAAGCAATTTGTACCCCTCGTTTACATGACATCCGCTTCTTTAACCTGATGACACATATAATTTTCTTCTGGGATTGCGTATGAATATTTCATAGCCAATTTCATCTACTATGCAGAGGTTCACCCAGAAAGTCATATTGGATAGGGCCGGATTGAATTGATACAGCGGCTAATATAGTGGCGGGGAAATTTGGTAAAGCGGTCTGTTAATTCTAGCCGCAAAGGGGCGCCATTCCTTTGGCTTTGGTCATAACGGGCGGGTCGCTTACTGTCGTCTGAAATAAAATGGCCGCCGCGCGCTCCCCGCGAAGATGTCGTCTGTGAAACTGACCAGTTCCCGCCAGTTGTTTCCGGCGGGGTTCGTGTGTTTCCGCCCGGGAGTCCGGGGTTAAAGCGGCTTGAGTACCGCCATCTTGTACTGTTTAACCCCAATTTACAGACGGCCCGCCAATTATCACGAGCACGGGCCCATGCAACCGCCGGCAGGAACCATGAAAGAATCATGAGAGGAAAATCTCTTCGCAAGGCAATACGGTTAGGATTTGTGGGGCAAAGTTCGGATCGCAGTCGGAAGAGGCATTCCGGCCCTTTACCCACGAGTCCGGGCTTAACTTTTCATCAAGACTAGTTAGTCCTCTCGGTGTTCAATCAATGGCTAATTATCGTCCATGATGGAATCAATGCGCGCGGGATACCCCCGAAACGTTGTCTTCCTTAAAGACGACTTTTGCATCATTAAGGCACATAATGGTTTTGAGGCACAAATCCACCGGTATTCGGCAAAAATCGAAGAACGTAAAGTGAAAGGCGGGGAGAGTGATTAGACCGCGGCGCTTTCGACTCGGGCTTTCAGAGGTCTTAAACCACGGGACGGTTTGACCTTCAACTTCATCTGAAAGTCGCAAATGTCTCCACGGAACGCAACGTGCTTGGAAACTTTTCAAAGCTTAGATTTTCTTCTTTTCATCTCTGTGTTTAAAGTATTCTTAAGCCATGCACACACTTAAGGAGTGACATACACTTCAAGACGGGAACATTCGTAGTCTCAGACGATTCCCCACTGGTTGTGGAATGTTCGTTAGCAGAAACTTCCGCCGTAATAGGAGATATAGTCCAGCACACCAGACATCTAAGGACATCAAATTAGTTCATTAGCCACCCCTCTAACTACCACCCTAAAGTGTCTGGCTGCTTAAATAGAAGTAGGTAACTTTGGCCACGGGGCATTTTGAAAGAACAGATTTCACTCTCTAAGCTATCGTGTCGAGTGTATTTTTGATATGAGACGGAGTTTATGTAAAGAAAGATAGTTTAAATCAAGTGTTGGTTATTTTTCCCGGAGTTCTGAATCCACCATTGTAGGCTAAATCTGAAAGGTTACGCTATTATGGGACTAGTGGTGGTGGTGGGGAGGGGGGCTCTCATTTGAATACCCCTATTAATATCATTGTAAATCATACTTACGCTGTTACCTTTCATACGTGAGGAAATACTAGTATACTTTCTAAAACCTTTATCTAAACTTGAAAGTTTAAATACTCTTCGGTCGTTGCCGTTTTTAAGAGTTCAAGGGAAAAGAATTCCACAATTTATTTATTTCTATGGCTAGTTTGGGTAATATTTGGTATTGTCAGGGCGGTTATGTCAAATGCGTACCCGTGAAATTATATGTGAAAGAAAACCTGGGGAATTCGAATCAGTATCCAGGAAATCTCCACATACAGAGGTAGTGGAAAATATGTCATCATATAAGACGGCACATGACAATATCTGATGCGGGGTCAATCCAGGTTAAGTCAGCTATTTGCTAGGTTAACAACTCGGGTTAAAGGTTAAGATCGACAGGACAGAGTTAGCTATAGGGAAGGAGAGAGAAAGAACGAGAGAGACACAGAATCCAAATTTACTCCTCGTCTCTAAGAGGCTTTTCAGTCCTAAGTAGTTCTCTGCCGAGCACTCACGTCACTTAATACGCTTCTCAGCGGTAAGCAGTCCAATAGATGTAATTTTCCCGCCGAATCCGAGATTACGACGTAATAAATTAGTAAAGTAAAGATGGTGCGGCCCATAATCTCCTGCCTCAGGGGCTAATGTGTGGTGCGCCATCTGTTAGCGGCGAGTTTGGAGAAAGGCTGATGAGAGAAGATGTGTGATTATGCTTCCGTGGTCATGTGGATGTGTTCTCTACGAAATGTATCTCTAGGTTTGGAAGCAATGAACGTTTACAATATGATTTTTCCTAAAAATGTACCTCTAGAATACAAAAAGGCAGTTGATATTCACAATATGATTTTTGTCCAAAATGGTCCTCTAGTTCTAAAAGCAATGGATATTAAATATTCACAATATAATTTTCTCCAAAATGTATCTCCAGTTTTAAAAGCAATATTTAACATTCGCAATGCGAATTTCCACAAAACACAACTAGTTAAAAACAATGAATATTCACAATGTCATTTTGCTCCAAAATGTTCTTCTAGTTCTAAAAGCAAATGATATGTGTTCACAATATGATATATTTCCAAAATGCACCTCTAGTTTTAAAAACAACTGAACATTTAGAACAACCGATTAGGTTACTTTTACTCAACTTGTTATCGTTTGGAATAGAATTAGATCTATGTTAAAGCCTCATGCTGTAAGAAAAGAAACTCTCCGGAAAACGTCCTACACTACGTAGTTCTGAAGTTGGAGTACCTTTGGAATACAATAGTCCAACACAACGTTATAATTGAGTTGCAGGGCTATATTTGATGCACTGTGACCATGGAGTGCTATAATGTATACGCTTACAGCTGTAGTTGGTACATTTGTTAACGTTATACAGGGGCGAAGTGGCGTAAGCGCACATCCCTTTGGTTACACTTACCGCGGGATACTACGTTCAGCACCAAGGACAGGCACTGTCATTTTAACATCCTTCGGGTTAGAACATTCCATAGTTTATCCTGCGATGTTTAACTGCGTTGTCTGTATTTACAAATACATAGACATAATTCTGTTACCCCCCCCCCCCAACTGTGTAGATGATTGTTGTGAACCAGAATAAACTAATTTACCGTACCGTTACACCCTTTGAAATACAATTAGTCGCCCTTTATCGCCTAAAAACTTAAAGAATACTTCTCATAGAAAGACGTCTGAAAACATGCTTTTCTGTGCCTACAGTATAACAATAGTCTTTATCAGATTGGCTTCTTACATTATCAAAGTTTTGCAAGAGGAGACTATCTGGCCCTGGTTAGATGGTATAGCCTGGAGTCCAGCCTTGTTAGCTTTGGTCCGCCGCCTTAGATCCGCTAGCCTGCCAACTAGGGATCTTGAGCGGCGGGCCAAAGCTAACAAGGCTGCACTCCAGGCTAAGATGGTATGGTGGGACACATGCCTGTCACATTTAAAAGGAATTCTGACCTAAAAATCTTGCTTTCCAAGCCGCAATACGTCCTACAAGCTAAGGTTCTCTCTTAGCCTCTATAACAGGCTCTCTTGGGCCTTTTTGGGGCTTATAATACACTTTTGCTTGTACTGGGTCGTTTGTGCAGCCAGCCTGTAACCATTTGGCCTATCTACCGGCCAAATGATTACAGGCTGGCTGATGGTTACGGGCTGGCTGCAAAAAAATGTATTATAAGCCCCCAAAAAGGCCCGGTAGAGCTTGCTATGTTGTCTTGTGCTTCGTAGCTGCGAAACTTTACAGACAATGACACCGAAAATCCGTCCTGTTGAAATCACATTGTCCTCTCTGTTGTCTTGCGCTTCGTAGCTGCCAAACTTTATAGACAATAGCACCGAGAAGAATCCGTCCTTTTGAAATCACATTGTTACAGGGTCAGTCCCATTAACCTCCACCTAACATCAGCGAAGCCATTGACACCGACGCGACACCGACACCATCGGCAAACCTCTTAAACCGACCTCGAATCGCAGGGAAATCAAGTCAAAGCGGAGGATCAATCGGACATTAAAGTCCATGATATCGGCATAAACTCTGACTCAGGCATTCATCACGTACAACATTTATTGTGACCATTTTACTGCAGCCTGATTGGTTTCATACACACCGAGTTTTAACGGTCGATTAAGTTAAGATTGTCTAGAGCTAACGCGACGACATCTCTTACGATGGCTATTTGCGCAGGATAAGCACGCACATTTGAACCGAACATTTGAATCGAATGAGAGTAACTCTTTCCCTTGTGGCTCGTTTTGGCCGCCATATTGCCCGGCGCTAAATACCCGGATGTCGCCGGTCATCGGGCGTGTCCGACTCACTTGACCTCTGCCCTGAAAGTCCTGATTCTTAAATTAGCGCAATTCAGAGGGTTGTTGTTATTTGGTGGCGGTGATTCGTCATCGGGCATAACGAGGTGGCGATAGTGGGTCAGGGGAAGATCGAACACAACTACTATCGATACAGTTATAGATAAAACGATCGTGTAACGTTATGGAATGATAACAATAGATATCAAAAAGAAGTCAAACCCAAATAAGAATTCAGTTTTAGTATCTATACTAGAATAGTCACATGCTATATTGTTACCCATTGTCTGTCCGTACTTACATGCTACATGTACTTGCAATTAGCCTACGGGCAGGAACTTGCAATAAACTTATACTATAACTGACTACAGTATGTTTTCTTTTTTTTATTGAATTTCAAATAAATAACAGAAATCGACGACAAAAGAATACAAGAACTGATACAAACATATGGAAATATCTTCTTTACTTTGTGATTATTTTCGCAGCATAAAATCACAAACGTTTGAAAATTTGAAGCGGAACAAAGCTTCAAAGAAAGTTTTTAGTTTTCGACCAAAAGAAACATCATTTTTAGATATAAACCAGCCTCTCTTACAAAAATGGCCACATGTTATTCTGTTTCCTCGTTAATTTTTCCTCGTCATGCCGCAAGCAAGAAATGAATCGTTTGGCGTAACATGATTAATGGTCCCCGCTCGATTTTGTAATTTCCACATCAATTATTTGTATCTAATTGCCTGAAATACATATTCAATTGTTCGCAATTCTTAATTGGCTACTTGTTAGCGGTTTGTTGGGAATAGGGCAAATTGGCGACCAGGGACGAAACATGAAAACTATCAAGCGGGCAAGGAAAAAAATTAAACGAACACCAGGGATGCCGCATATCTAAATTAAAAAGGAAAGGGGGAAGTAAAAGTTACTGACGGCGATTTGGAGAGAAAAAGAGCAAACTGACTGGGAGAAACATCTTCCAGCTTTCAAAACACGTTTAGATCTGGAAAATGACTTTTCGTCGTGAAATGGTTGGTCTAGTCTCCTTTGTAGGGTTTCTGGCGGGCGCAGGCGTTTATTTTCTGGGGGTACGCTGATTCGCAATTTTCTTATTATCCGGGCTAGATTCTTTTGCTGGAGAAATCCTTTGATACTGCCAGCAAAGGAACCAGGCTCCGATATGTTCAAGATCGCGAATCAGCGCTCCCCTGAAAATAAACGTCAGTCTGAAAGCCTGAAAAGGAGGCTATGGTTAATCTCTTTACTTCCCTCCTCTCTCTCTCTTTTCTCAGTGGTAGATTTGAAGAAAGACACTGAACAGGGCTCTTATAAAATCTAAGTGCGCTGTAAAACCGAACAACAGTCTACATTTCTCTACAACATAATAAATCGCAACATTCACACAAAAACTCGCCAAGTAACTAATTATGTTGATGACGTTTATGTTGATACAAAAAATGTAGCAATCATATTTTGCTGATTATAGATTTGCACTCTCACGAATGTTGTTAAAAATCGCAACATTCACAAAAAACGTTTAATAACTAATCATGTTGATATCGGTTAAGCTGATACAAACAATGTAGCAATCACATATTGCTGATTATAGATTTGAACGTCGTTAAACCATCACCGATGGGGGAGAGTGATTTGATGAGAGGTAACGGGGTGTGACGGGGTCACTCCGGACGACAATTGGCTGCGCTGTCGGGCTGTCATGCCTAATTGCACCCTAACACCGCTGTGATGAGGCGGCCGGCTACTCTCCAAGCAGAGGAGTGGGTCCGGCAGGTTTTGACGTGTTTTTAGGCGTTTTTGTCGGGCTTTCTACTTTGTCATGGTTTCTTTCTGTGTGGGTTAAAGATAGAAAGAAACCATGACAAAGTAGAAAGCCCGACAAAAACGCCTAAAAACACGTCAAAAACCTGCCGGACCCACTCCTCTGCTTGGAGAGTAGCGGCCGGCGACTGGCGGGGCGGCACAGAGGCCTGGAGCACAGGCTAATCATGACTAGCCTCCACCAGGCCTTCCCACGGGCGTACGGGTCGTAGAATTCGGCGGGCACAGAAGCCTGGAGCACTAGCCTCCAACCAGGCCCAATAAATTGCAAAGACCGTATCCAACTGGAAGAAGGAGCTTGTATAGCGATCCAAGTTTGGGTTGCAAAACGTACTTCCTCTGCCAATTTGATACGGTCTTGATGCAACCTATAGATCTGCTTGGAGATTATGGAGCACAGGCTAACCATGACTAGCCTCCACCAGGCCTTCCTACGGGCGTAGGGATCGTAGAATTCGGCAAAAAAGGAATAATTGGCCAGGAAAGTCAGTCAGCGGTCAGGTTAATAATTCGCCCGCGCGGCCGCGGACTAGCCTGCAAATGAAACCCTGGCAAATATTTTCCCTATACTAGGCTATAGCCGACGTAGTTAGTCTGGTAGAGACTAGACTGGCGGAGCTGGCTTCAGAAGGCTGGAGCACAGGCTAAAGTAATTAGCCTCCACCAGGCCTTCCTACGGGCGTATGGATAGTAAAATTCGGGAATAATTGACCAGGAGAGTTAGTCCATGGCAAGGTTAATAATAGTTCATCTGCGCTTGCAAATGAAACCCTCTGGTGGCCAAACTTCCCTGGTAAATATTCTCCCTATTGGCCTATAGCCGGCAAAGTTATCCTGGTAGAGACTATATCATGAAGACCATGGCCCGGTTTACATGCGCATTGTTGGGTCGACTTGAAGTCGCTGTGTAAACCAGCTGTGTCAGGATGCAAACTGTACGTTAGAGGACTTTCCCTCCCTCCCTGTCCTCCATTCCACTGGGCGAGACTGAGGAGAATGGCCATAAACGCTCATGAACTTGTCACGACCTGATGATGATGATGATGTGTAAACCCAGCCCATGTCATGTAAATTCAACTACATGTACATTCTAGGGGGAGACAACCCTTACTGTGTAAAGATAGGCAGATACATCATCAAAGGATGTTTAGAGCTTATTAATTAGAATCAGTATTGTAAACAATACGTCAAACTCGACAAGTTGATTTATTCACATACTTGTACGTAGGTTAATCCATTTGTATTCATTTGTATGTGCTGTTGTAGAAGACCTTTCGAAATGTGCTGTACTTTTGTTGTGTCAATAAAGATTTCTTTCTTTGTAATCTCCGAGGGCAGGCATAACGTTGGAGTGTCTACACCTAGTAAAATGAAGACAACAACACATAGCTGAAAAAGGGAGGGAAAGAAATAAACACAAATTCTTTTTAGAAAGACAGAAACGTTTTCTTTTATTTGCTTTAAGACAATGATGATGAAGACAAAGACAAACACAGGGACATTGTGGCACTGCACTCTAGTTAGTAACTTATTTTAAAAGGAACATACAAGGACCAAAATAATCTCAACTAGAGTTCCACGAACACATTATCTTCGCCAAATAATCAAGGCTTATTGTGGAGAGTGATTAATATTTACATGCTTATCACCCCCTGCAAACTTGATCATACACCATACCGTTTGAAAGTTATGATGGGGGGGGGGGGGGGGGTAGAATGAGTCCAGTCTAGATAGGGATAAAAATCATTTGGTGGTACAGGACTAGTATATGTGTATAGTGTGCTGATATATGTTATAACTGGTCATCAAAAAAATTGAAAGTTATAATTAAATGGTACAGTCAATATATATGAATAGAATAAATCTTTATTCCATATCATACACATTTTGCAAGACATAGTACATGTTACTTTTCCATACGGTGCTACATGTAGGTAATACCTAGCAGTGGTGCAGTTTTGGTGCAGTGCTCTCTCTGAGCAGAGGAGTGGGTCCGGCTGGTTATTCACATGTTTTTAGGTGTTTTGTAAGGCTTTCTATTTTGTTCCCTTTCCGTTATGTCTGAACCCGTGTGTTGGACAAAAATGCCGAAACTGAACACTATAAAAACCAACCGGACCCACACATCTGCTTGAATTGTAGTGAGACTGCCCCATTTGTTTATTTATGTACCCCATCTGTTTATTTATGCTTCTAGGCAAGGCCTTCTGCTGGCCTGTTTCGGGAACCCTGTCACATGCCCCATTATGGAATGTAATGGATTTACAATTATCCTTACTAATTATGCAGATTAGCCCCTGTTTTCTATAATTAGATATCGATTGTGCAAAGCGCCATCTGAGCTCTCTACATACAAAACTTCACGACAATCTCTTCACCCCTTCTCAAGTAATACGTGTCCGAATGTCAAAACAAAAACACCCACTGCAGTTCTGAATAAGCCGCTAGGGGGGGGGGGGGCAAACTTACAGAACTTACTTCTTGTGGCATGAACTATCTACCACACAAATATAATGACCATAGCACTTTCAGAAAATATGCCATTAAATTTTGAAGCTCCGCTGCAGTACCTTAGGTACTTGCTAGAAGGCCGATTATCGAACTTGACCTTCCTTTACGTAAACCCTACCCATCCACTAAATATCATACAGATCCATCAACAGCTTCTTGAGTTATGTTGTCCACAAGAAAATACACATCCACACAAAGTCCGCTGCAGTACCAACGGAAAATGCCAGGAGAACGATTTTTGAACTTGACCTCCGTTTCTACAACATCTACACACCTGCAAAAAATCATGAAGATCCATCAACGTTTCCGTCACTTTTTTTGCCTACATACAAACGCACGAAAATTAAAAGTCCGCTGCAGTACTGTTGAAAAACGCATGGTAAACCATTTTTAAACTTGACCTTTCTTTGCACAACTACTACACACCTACCAAAAATCATAAAGATTCATCAAAGGTTTCTTGAGTTATGCTCTTGACATACATACAGACCCACCAAACAGCTGGCTCAACCGAAAACATAATCTACCCCGAGTACTATAGTACTCGGCGAAGATAATAAAGGTAGCAATGATAATAACAATGATAATAGGCAATAGTAACATAGTGCACCAACATCCTATCCACTAAGTCATGGAGTGGTATATGACTTCTATACCTGACAGAGATGTGAAGATAGGAGATATAGGTTTACGCACGTGTGCAAGTCGCAGAATTACCTTTGAGTACAAAATAGACAACCACACAGTAGGAAGAGAAATATGTTGCCTTCTAAGAAACAAAATCGGTGTTGTCACACCGAACGGTCGTGTTTGAAACGCAGAAACCTGATATAAACTTTGTGTACGTACGTATTATCAGAAGACTGACAAGCAACAGTGCAAACTACAGGCCTATGGAATAGTCATTAAGGCTGGGTTTACACGCTAGTAGACGCTAGTTTTCGGAGTGGACTCGAGGCTGTGTGAGGGGAGATTTTGGGCTGCTCGAGTGGAGTTTTCCTACTAGAAAATGCTACTCGAGTGGCCTAGGGTTCTCCACGCACAGTCACCGCGTGTATAAAACGGCCGTATGATCTAAGACAAGCTCAGAAACGTTCAATTTATTAATGTCATGTGCTGACGGAATTTCCTTGTACATAGGCCAATACATATCTACCTGTTTTCTCAAAAGAAATCGATTAATCTCTGACGCAAGCAATTGATGTTTCCTGTGTATCGTGTAATATACTTCATATATGCATTCTGTATTACTCTTATAGGATACCGTAGTGTTAAGACTTAAGTTTTTGTAGAATTAATTAGTATTGTTAATAAGCAATGACATATATGTCTTGACATTTTGTACTACCTACGAACTTGTCATACATTGTACCCGTTACATTTGTTGTGCAATAAACTTTGAATTGTGAACACATGGAGGACAAAACAGCTGAACAGCAAACCTCGCATCAGTTCCTTTCTGTCAGCCAACACCAGATTTTAGTCGTAAACGTCTCAATGTGTTTTGTGAAAGTTTGTGCTGAATTTCGTATATTGTTCAATGACCAGGGCCAACCCTTTGTAATAGCCTTCGGCTAGTTGGGTAGCCCTGGCTGTACCTTTTTTCTAGAGCCAAATGAATAAATCAAATCAAATCAAATAGGCGCACTATGTGGACGCTAAATCTACTACGTATCAAGAACGCCCACTAGCGATCTATGTTCGATTTACAAGTAGTTGACTCAACATCTCTGAGGTCAAGTTCATGTAATACGAGCGAATTATAAGATCTTCTTATTATGTATACGTAGGTGAATTAACTCCTAGTGTCCATGATAACTACCCACCCAAAATGCGTACCTGTTGATAAGTAATTTACAAAGAGAAATCATGACGCATCCATTTCTGCTATCCTTGTTTAGTATTAAGAATCGTGTGTCAGAACTTTGTTTTAAGTTCTTAGAGAAAGACTGAGATCTATAAATGGGCTTTATTCACAGTTGTAACTGCGGTTGTTGCCCATGAATGCACCATGATGCGATAGAGTCGAATTTTGGAGCAGCCGCAAGGGTCTAGCAGTTTAAAAAATTCTCGCAAGATGTCGCTGGGAAGTGGTTGTGTTACTTGACGGGACGGATCAAAATTTCAACCTAAATCCTTACCCCTGTATGTGCATAGAACATATCACAAGGATCACAAAACATCACCATAGCATCATCCGTTCATAACTTTGATATATTTTTTCTGTGCAATTTCTGTAGAGAAATCACCTACTTTTAGTGTGCTAAGAGGTCCCATCCTTTCAGTCTTGTATCTTGTGTACGCGTTTATATGTGGTTTAGTCGTATTTAAGTCGTAAACGTCTCACTGTCATTTGTGAAAGTTTGCATTAAATTTCACTCACTCACTCACTCACTCACTCACTCACTCACTCACTCACTCACTCACTCACTCACTCACTCACTCACTCACTCACTCACTCACTCACTCGTTGTTCGGCCATTTGTAACTGGGGCTTTATCTAGAGTTTTAGTGCCTGTCAAGAAATATTGTATGTTCTTTGCGTGATAAGTATGGAAACCTTAAAATACGTCAGTGTTAAATGGTTGGGATTTCATATTGTTGCATATGTAACTAAGGTTCAGGCTAACATATTGCGTGAATTATGCGAATCAGGAAAGCACCAATCGTCAACTTGCCATGGTAATTTTTTATAAGTATAACGTTAACTACGCTTGTTTGAGCGCATTATATACTGACCATGTCTCAAACGAAAAAGCTACACAGGCTCTGTATATAGTCTCTACCAGACTGACTACGCCGGCTATAGCATAGGGAGAATAATTGCCAGGGGAGTTTGGTCACCAGAGGGTTTCAAATATTAATCTTCCCGTGGACTGACTCTCCTGGGCAATTAGTGAACTTTTTTGCCGAATTCTACGATCCGTACGCCCGTAGGAAGGGAGGCTAGACTGTACATTCCACCAAGCAACTAAAGCCTTTATGCAAATACCGTTAAATAAAAGGGGAAATGCTTGCGGTGATTTTTTTTTAAATGTTTGTGCGTTTGTGGTCACGCGCGTTGACCACCTCACCGCGAACATTTCTAATTTTACGGGAGCAAGGTACAGTCTTTGATCGGTTCAAAGTCCGGTCACTGGCACTATGTACCAGGACAATGAACAACACGTGCACATTGACTCACCTCGCGAGGGGGTGTACAAGTCGAGAAATAGAAAATAAACTCTTTTATCTACAATTCATGAAAACATCATACCAGCAAAATCTTGAAGAAAAACTTTACTTTGAAAGTACAGCGTTGATTTAGCTTGATGCACAATAATGTGCCTGTATAAGATACTGTGTTAATGGTTACCCCTTAAGAATGACTTAATGGACTTATCCATAAACCGGCTACATGCGGCGCCCGGGTTAATAATTGTGGTACACGTGCATAGTATGTTATCTATTCAAACAGTCCCGTCAAGCGCTAAAACGAACAAAAATTGTCTCCCAAAACACGAAAATGATAAAGAACTCATCTCTATTACAGAGAAAGCTACAATACGTTTAAACGTCGCTGTCGGACTGCCAAAGACCGTAGCGTAAAATCGGCCGTGCCGCTCGGGCCTGAAGCGCCATGCGCCCCACCACGATGTGTCCACGTGCACACAGTGTGAGGCCCTTATATCAACCTGACGAGCAATCCTGCGTTGCTGAGTACCGGACAGGGGTTGTGAAGTATTCTCGGTTCCGCTGTACTCAGCACATACGTCTGTGTTTCCCTCTACAAGCCGCAAGGTAAGAAGCTACTCTTTTTATACACGTACGATTGCACAAACCTTTAATATGGCACCGGCAGTGACATATGGCATGTACCGTTATAAGGATTAGACGCGTACGGTGCCGGCAGGGGCCAAACATTCTTTCGCAGAGTTAACGTTGTCTAGTTTCAACAAGAAGACATTTTCTAAATCTTTCAGTCCTTTTTGTGACGCTAAGTCAGTTCATGCTGTATTTTTTCGCTGAAGTCCCCACTGGAGATCGTAGTGTTACCATCGCTGTTACATGTTACTTCTGTCTATGACACTAGTCGGTACTGTACTATGTTTATGTGTGTGTGTGTTGAATTTGGCGGCATTGCTATACATCCTATTTTAGCACATGGTGGCTTCATAACATTGTACAGAACTAGCGATATTTCACCCATTTCCTTATGAGAAAAAGGGAAATAGCATTTGTTCACGAGTCGCACAGATGTAGGTCATATAGCTATGTTTTATCTAGTGGCGCCAAATCATGGACAAACAAAGGAAAAATGCGAACGCGACGTAACGTTACAACTTCGGATCGACGTATCTTTTATACAATACCAGGTGTACGTTTCTTCATTTTATACCAAGAAGATGGTTAGATACCTTCTAAAACGTTTTGCTGGCATTTACAAAGATACGGGAAAAATCAATGACCTCACAGTGACCCCTAAAGGAGAGCCATGATTGGTTGACTGGGAGGTGTGGTAAGGGGAGTGCGTTGATGACGCAAAACGAGATGCAATTTTCTTCATTTTCCCAAGGAGGTTTGATTTTCCTTTGCACTTAGAAAATGGTTTAGATAAGTACGAGGTGTAATGTTCTTCATTTTATACCGAGAAGATGGTTAAATACCTTCTAAAACGTTTTGCCGACATAGGTCATTGACATAGATACGGGAAAAATCAATGACCTCACGCTGACCCCTAAAGAAGATCCATGATTGGTAAACTGGGAGGTGTGGCGAGGGGCGAGCGTTCATGGCGCAAAACGAAGTGCACTTTTCTTCAATTTCCTTTTGATGGTTAGATGCCTTCTAAAGCGTTCTGCCGACATGGGTCATTGACATAGATATGGCAAAAGCCATGACCCCACGGTGACCCTTAAAGGAGAGCCATGATTGGTCAACTGGAAGGTGTAGCGAGGGTAGTGCGTTGATGACGCAAAACGAGGTGTCATTTTCTTCATTTTCCTTTTCACGCAGAAAAATGGTTTAAGTGAATACCTTCTAGAATATTTTGCCGACATAGGTCATTGACATAGATACGGCAAAAGCCATGACCTCACGGTGACCCCTAAAGAAGAGCCACGATTGGTCAACTGGGAGGTGTGGTAAGGGGCGTGCGTTCATGACATAATACGCATGTAGGGCTCGAAATGAGCATTTTTTTCCTTATTCTTCCAATATGTGATTCTCGTTACTAAGATTGCATTTTTGTAGCCTGCAAAATTGCACGTCACTTATTTTCCTGCCATCCCAATTCTTCAAGTTTTTCTCTTGATATATTAGTTTATAGCCTTGCTTATATTATACCACTCTGGCTTTTTTAATTTGTATTAAATTATTCTGCGTGGGGACTTAATGTATAGAACATGCATTAAATCGTTCTGCGTGAATGCTTAGCATCTAGATTAAGTAAATAGATTGTTCAGATCAAAGGTCTTTTTTATGTCCTTTGTTTGACGTTGCACATTTTAAAATTTTTATTGTTGCCAGCTTGGAGTCTTTTGTAAGTGTTTACCTTTTAAAGATTAACACGTGCATGATTTTTTGTTTTACTGACGCACACCCAACCAACCACGCCATATCTCCTTTTATCTGTATCTGTATCTGTATACAGTACTGTTAATGCATTTAAGTTCGCGTGGTTTTCATTTCGCGCTAATGCGAAAATGGAGTGTTTGCGGTGGTTTTAAGTTCGCGGCAGCGCTATAGTCACATACCGATACAGCATTGGACAAAAATGTTTGATGTGGCTTTAACTTAAACCACCGCGAACATTTCTGCATTTACAGTATAACCCGTGTATATCCCGTACATAGATATACACGTCCTCGGTGTATATCCCTTAGCTTGACATATTTGGCGTTACGTCAGTTGTTACACCGAGTCAGCAGTTTCCCTGTGTTTGTTTTTGAAACAAGCCGTCAGGTACATCGTGACCTTTTCTTATCAGTCGTTAAGGTTGGAGAGCTGAGGACAGACATGGCCCCACCAACCGCAAACAACCCGAGCACGTTTACTTGTCGTTGGCCTTCGCGTTTAGATTACCAATGTTTGATATCCCAAAGTGCAACGAGTCAAATGAAGTCATGTTACGTCTTCTCTAAAATCTGTTGGTGGCGCCGTGTTGTCGAAATAGTTAGAGTGTTTGGCCCAGAACCCAGAGGTCCCGGATTCTAATCTTCTGACATGCCACCGATGTTGTGCCCTTGGGAAAGGCACTTTACATGGCTTTTCTCACTCCACCCAGGTGTAAAAATGGGTTCGGTTGGGGAGGTAAAAGGCGGTGGAAGGAGAGGGATGGGCGCCGTCCTCCAATACCGTTCCCTAGACACAGTACATAACAACCCACTGCCACTACGGCTCAAAAAGGCTATGGGACTACCTTTACCTTTTAAAAATCTATTGGTGTAGTTTTCCGCATTTGCCGGCTCATCTTCTACCGTGTGCTTTATCCTTAATCCAAAAGAAACAAGAAAGTATCTTTTCCGTGACCACCCCCCTTCCCCTTTTCCCTGTCAACTCCAGCCATCCCCCCCACCCCCACGAGGGAGACACGGCGTGTCCTCAGATAACCCCGGAATTGGAGACTTGCCAAGTTCAACATCACGAGAACCCCACGCTCGTGTCAAAGATCAATCCCTACGTCTTACATTATCACAGCAGTGACAACGAGATAAACGGGAAGTTCCGCTGCAGTGCCATAACAAGCCGCTAGGGGCCCCCTATCATTTCGCGGTCTCATCAAGACCAACCCACGACCTATCAAATATCAATACAATCCACTCATGCATTCTCGAGTTATGCTGCTAATCCACACACATACATAAATACATACAAACATACATCAAGGCCAACGCTACCGAAAACATAACCTTCATGGCGAAGGTAATTAGGTCAACTAGATAGATAACAGTATTTCTTTAATTGCTCCACCAGCTTTTATAGGTTACGTATACATTGATTGTAACCTTGTCAATCGTCACAAAGGCTTCTCTCAGCGAAGCATTACTTTGTAATGTTTCTCTAGCATTATTCATAAACGAGACCTTTGTGCAGTGTTCTTGAATTTATAGACATTGTTTGGTCTTCTTTTGCGTTAGACTGTACAATGCACCAGAAATTGAGTATACAATGTTCTGTGTTAGTCTATCAGTCTGACTGCGCCAGGATTGTTCTTGGTCACGCACACAGTATGCCTTGATCGGTTGAGCACGTGCACTGTGCAATTTGATGCCCTTGTGGGTCTCGTGTGGGAACTTATCGCCTTTACGAGTTGCTTGCGGAACTCTCGTGAAGCGGAAAAGGCACTTTACACGACTTTCCTCACTCCACCCAGGTGTAAATGAGTACCTACCTTCGGTTAGGGACGTCCCTTCGGATAGGACGTTAAATGGAGGTCCCGTGTTTGAGGAGAGACCCACCTCGAGCACGTTAAAGAACCCACCGCACTTATCGAAAAGAGTAGGGGTCCTTCCCGCTGTGAGTGGTTCAAAACCTACAGTCCTATGGCCGCACATGGGTTCACCCTTACTAGTGATAGCCTCCGGCTAGTTGGGCAACCCTGGCATATACATGTTGAACCAATAAATAAATAAATAAATTCTCGTCCTTACTTCACGTCAGTACTCTTTCAAATAGAGAATTTATAAAAAATATTTTTGTTATGATGTATCTAATTCCTTCTTTTCGTCTACAGAAACGTGTGAAGACCACTAAGTAGAAGACACCCGCACACTCCACGCTACATGGTGACCAATCCGTGTGAAAAAGGGAGCTAGATCACCTTTATAGACTTTGACTTTAGGATTTTACTTCAACAAAGATCTGAAAGATGGAGGATCTACTGTGGGCAGTGATTGTTGGATTCATCATCGCGTTTGTCCTCGCCTTTGCCGTCGGGGCGAACGACGTCGCCAACTCCATTGGAACGGCTGTCGGCGCCAAGGTCCTGACCCTGCGGCAGGCCTGCGTTCTTGCCAGTGTTTTCGAGCTGCTGGGAGCGATTCTCGTCGGTGCCAAGGTGTCGGACACCATACGAAAGGGCATCGTGGATGTCAGCGTGTTCAACGGCACCGAGGAGAAACTCATGTTCGGAAATGTGGCGGCTTTGTCAGGTAAGGTTATCATCTGTCTAGTTCAGACCCTTGTAGTGCCCAGTGTATTAGCAGGGTGTTTTTTTAACAGGGAGGGGTTGCTAGCCCTTCCCCTTTTACGTGTTCGAGGTACCCCATCGAACACGGGGCATCCTCCATTTTACGTCCCTTCCGAATGACTGGTGTCAGTGAGTTCTGAACTATTTTGTTGTCTAAGAACCCAATGTCGATTTCTCCTTGTCAAAATGTACAGATGTACCAACAAATCTATTCATCCCTCGTTGAAGTATCCTGTTTCGAAGTTTTCAATGCGCTTGCAGTAGCAACAAAAGTTACTTCAACCTGGTCCCGTCCCTGGTGCTGAACTTACATTCACACTGATTATCCTCCTACTGACTCCACACTGGCCCCGTCCCTGGTGCTGAACTTACATTCACACTGATTATCCTCCTACTGACTCCACACTGGCCCCGTCCCTGGTGCTGAACTTACATTCACACTGATTATCCTCCTACTGACTTCACACTGGTCCTGTCCCTGGTGCTGAACTTACATTCACACTGATTATCCTCCTACTAACTTCACACTGGTCCTGTCCCTGGTGATGAACCTACATTCCCGCTGATTATCCTCCTACTGACTTCGCACTGGCCCTCTCCCTGGTGCTGAACGTACATTCCGACTGATTATCCTCCTGCTGACTTCACACTAGCCCCGTCCCTGGTGCTGAACTTACATTCACACTGATTATCCTCCTACTGACTCCACACTGGCCCCGTCCCTGGTGCTGAACTTACATTCACACTGATTATCCTCCTACTGACTTCACACTGGTCCTGTCCCTGGTGCTGAACTTACATTCACACTGATTATCCTCCTACTAACTTCACACTGGTCCTGTCCCTGGTGATGAACCTACATTCCCGCTGATTATCCTCCTACTGACTTCGCACTGGCCCTCTCCCTGGTGCTGAACGTACATTCCGACTGATTATCCTCCTGCTGACTTCACACTAGCCCCGTCCCTGGTGCTGAACTTACATTCACACTGATTATCCTCCTACTGACTTCACACTGGCCCTGTCCCTGGTGCTGAACTTATATTCACACTGATTATCCTCCTACTGACTTCACACTGACCCTGTCCCTGGTGCTGAACGTACATTCACACTGACTGTCCTAGTGCTAATTTTCCATGATTCTCAGGCAGCGGCGTCTGGTTGTTAGTGGCCACCTTCGCGCGGTTGCCGGTGTCCACGACCCACAGCATTGTCGGCGCCACCGTCGGCTACACTCTCGTGGCAGCGGGACCAAAAGGCATTAACTGGCCACAGATCGGACTTATTGGTAAGTCTCAGGCGACATTAGACAGCACACTACACATTTTGATGTTGTTGTTTTTCTAAATTTACCATTAGTTATTATTATTAGAGTTAGTTTTGCTCCTTTTTTCTTTCTGAGCACCACCACCGTCACCGGCCGCGTGCACCTCTATTATCACTCCTGGACGTGATACCTTCAATGTGTTTTGCCAAGTATTGTGTCTAAGATAAAGTATAAGATAAGATTAGTCTATCAAAACTAAAAGTTTCACCAATGTTTTTACTAGACGCATTCCTGTGAAGGCAGCTAGTGTGTCCACCCATTTGTTGGTGTGCGTTTTGCAGATTTGGACCACGATATTCAACTTAATTTGCACAATCCTGTGAATAGTATTATAAGATTGGTAGGATACAAATAAACAAGAGCTTGATGCACAACCTAAACTGCTAAAATTTATCTGACCCTTACCTCTCCCCTCATGACCTCAATGAAAAGCGGCCTGCATGCCAATTTGAGCTCCTCATTAATAAACAAAGGTCCACATTTGGGCATGTCTATTGACTAGAATATTATAGGAAGACAGGAATAGATCACGACATCCTTTTTTAAGACGATCAGGTAAACGTGTCTTACTTTCACACCATTTTACAAAATTATCCTAGTATTAGGGTTGGGTTGACAGGATCATGAGGTGTTTTCACAACCCTTATCAAAAGAACGACCTGTCAACAATGCCAAAATATTCTTATTGACAGGAACATCATGTCATCAGTGCCAAAAATATTCTCATCAACAAAAACATTCTGTCAATTTTGCCAAAAATATTCTTATCGACAGGAACAGCCTGTCAATGTACAAAAACATGACAGGCTGTTCCGGTCAATACAAAATGTTGATAATTTGACGATTATAGTGTAGTTCACAGGTAAACCGTTTTTGTTTTGATCCCCAGTTGGTTCCTGGGTGATCTCTCCCCTCTTATCTGGACTCATCACTTCAGCATTCTTCAAGTTTGTGGAGTTCTTCATCTTAAGAAAGGTCAGTAACGTTAAACACAGGCACACAGACAGACAGAAAAGCCAAAAAGCACTTTCACAACTCAACTGTACATATTCTTGTCCGACCATGCTTTATACATGACCTTCATCCGTCAGTTTGCATAATACTGTGCACACACACAATCACATACACACATACACATGCACACACAGAAACAGACACAGACACAGGAACATACACAGGCTTACACACACACACACTCACACACATATACACACACACACACACACACACACACTCACACACATATACACACACACACAATCACACACACACAGACACAGATGCACACACGCACACACACACACAGACACGCAGAGACACACACACACACATGCACACACACACACACACACACACATACTAAAATACTTTACGGTGAGGTGATAAGTTATAGAATTAACATTGTTGTTACCTTAAATGCAGGACCAAGCAGCCGAACTTGGGTTGAAGTTGCTGCCAGGATTTTATGTATTCACCATGATTATCAACCTGTTCTCTATATTCTACACAGGAGCACCATGTAAGTATGGATAGTCAGATGTCCAATTTGATATTTTCCGATGTCAGCATATTTAGAAATTTTCCACAAAAATCACACAGCTTACGTTACAAAAATTATATTATGAATGACAATTTATACTCGTATGGAGACATTCAATTGGATCAAAAACAAAATAAGATAAATGTTGTGCCTTTGATATAATTATTTGTGACTTGGGCTCATGTATTGACAGACTTGTGATCAAACTAGGGCCTACCATCAGTTTGGTATGACCCTTAACCTGTGATGGTTCATGTTGTCCCTATGTGCAGTGTTGGAGTTGGGTATGACCCCTAACCTGTGCTGTTTTATGTTGTCCCTATGTGCAGTGTTGGGGTTTGGTATGACCCCTAACCTGTGCTGTTTCATGTTGTCCCTATGTGCGGTGTTGGGGTTTGGTATGACCCCTAACCTGTGATGGTTCATGTTGTCCCTATGTGCAGTGTTGGGGTTTGGTATGACCCCTAACCTGTGATGGTTCATGTTGTCCCTATGTGCAGTGTTGGGGTTTGGTATGACCCCTAACCTGTGATGGTTCATGTTGTCCCTATGTGCAGTGTTGGGATTTGACAAGATCCCCCTGTACGGAGTGTTCATCCTGAGCTTCGGGGGAGGGCTGCTGACCGGGCTCATGGTCTGGCTGTTCTTCGTGCCCTGGATGAGGAGAAAAATCCAAGGTGAAAATAAAAATCTTCTTTTTCATTTATCATGATAGATTTTAACATCACACAAATTTCTTGAAGATCTGTTGAAATATTAGAGGAACTGGATGTCTATGGCCTTCTGACAACATCTTTACAAAAAAAAAAACAATAGACCGTAGCTATAGCTTTTTAATGCATTGGTTGGACATTTAAACATTTAAATGCTGGGCTGGCAGTTGAATCCTGAGCAGTACATCTCAGTTGGGGCTGCACCCATCTTTCAGAAGGGACATAGAATGAGGGTCCCATGTTCGAGCAGGTGTCTTGAGCACATTACTAAGGGAAAAGGCTAGCAAACCCTTCACTGTCAAAATGTACCCAGTATCTAGAACAGCAAGGAAACTTGCTGCTAGGCACTACAAGGGTCTGAGTGGACGGACATCCGATCATGATTTCATGCTATTAAACATTACCAGAATCCGTCAGATTGTATTTCCAGAAACTGTCCTTTTGAGACGAGTAATGAATTGAAATTGCTTTTCAGAAATTCACGAGGCCAAGCTATCCGTGGTGCCCTCACAGTGCATGTGGCGACAGTCGGTCGAACACCTTTCCAAGCTACCCAACACCACGTTAGCAAACTGTGCCAAGTACGAAGTTAAAGAAGGCGAGGCCCACTGTAACATGGCTTATGTAGAAACAGAGGGCGAAGAGAACCGTAGAAACTCTCCACAGTCTAACGGTGTGATAATGATCGTCTCCCAGAATAGCTCGATCGGTCCAACTGATACCAGCACCTGTACAAATAGCACATCTACAGCCATCGGACATACAACATGTAATGGAGATACTGTAGCAAGCACTGTTTCCAGGGAAGATACAAACAACGGCAGCTTGCCGGTAAAAGATGCGGAGAAACAGGAAAACCACGAGGATCGGAACGCACAAGTCAAGCCAAGTCTTCTTTGTTGCACAAAAATTGCATCAGGTATGGCAAATAACATGGATTATTCACAACTATGAACTATTTATACTAGTGTAGTAATCTGTCATCATTACTCAATACATAAGATAATGGAATAGTACGTTTCACATTTTGACACGGCTTCTCTTTTAGATATACATTATATATATAGACACATATAGAGTCAGGGCATGATAGAAGTACATTGACTATTTCTCTGCTTGTTTCTTATATGTATGTATGAGAGGAATGAAATTGAATCTTTACTACTGGATTAATACATTTGTAATCTCAGAAGTTTCAAGCACCCATCCGGCAGCTTTTTTTCAATGAGGAGAAATGAAGAAAAAAAATTGCTGCCGCACGGGCGCTTGAAATGTATTTATCCAGTAGTTAAGATTCAATTTTAATCCTCTTTTCCTGACCCGGATGACCAATATTCACAAACGTACATGTATGCATGTTTTATGTTTTCTTACATGTGATCATTAATCTTTTTCTTTCTTCATTATAACACAAATGTGCAGACAGCAAAGGGGAAGACCACGAGGGTGTGAACACGCATGCGCACATCAAAGAGGTGCAGGACACGCCGGAGGTGGGGAAGCTGTTCCAGTTCCTCCAGGTGTTATCGGCAGGGTTCGGGGCCTTCGCGCACGGAGGCAACGATGTCAGGTATTGTTACATGTTCATGTAATCACTATGCAAGAGAAATACACCTAGGGGGCCTTGGACCCTATGACGTCACTCCTCCCAGCTCCTCAGCTAGGCTATCAGAATAAACATGTGGAGTCACACATCTACAGTCGCAATCCTTCCTGAATCTGACGTCTAAAGTATTAAAGCATCCATAGACCACAGAGCACAACAGGTATGAGCTTGTACAGTTTCAGAGTGATTCTCTCTCTTTGTACACTTAAACCAATGGCAGAGTCAATCAAGATGGCATCCCATAGATAGAAATAGCGGCACTCAGGGAGGATGTATGGCAATACTGCATTGTGTGTATTGGAACTGACGGACCACCCCACACCCACACCCACATACACACCCACACCAACGCACACATTCTTGCACACATAAACACATACAGTCACACAGTCAGTGACCATGACACACACACATACACATAAATGCGTAAATACAGTCACACACACACACACACACACACACACACACACACACACACACACATATACATACATACCCACAGTCACACACTGATTGATATGCCTCGTTACCTGCAGTAATGCCATCGGCCCCGTGGTGGCGCTGTGGCTGGTTTACCAGGAGGGCAGCGTTGCCCAGAAGTCGGCCACGCCCATCTGGATCCTGTTTTACGGGGGTGCGGGCATGATCATCGGCCTGTGGGTGCTGGGACGCAGGGTCATTAAAACTGTGGGAGAGGACCTGACCCCTATCACCCCTTCAAGGTGAGTGGTATACTCCAGTTTATACATGTAGTACTGAGACGTCTGATTGACCTGTTTCTTTTGTGTTTTTTAAGATCAATTTTATCATTTATTTTTTCTTATCGTAATCATATGGGCAGCTAAAATAAGATATATATGTTTTGTATTTCACTAATAAAATTGTACTCATAACTCCAGTTGGCCTTTTAAATGGTATCTTTGAGGATTTTTAAGATATAATAAACAGACTTTTCATTGACGTCAAGTAGATCCCCTAGCGACCAGGATAGCTTGTAAGTGAACTTATCAAAACAAAGCAGCAGCATATATGCATGGTCAGACACGTACGCTGTAACGCTGTATCCAACATGGAGCAAATGACGTTAATTGAAAAGCCAGGGTGTATACAGAAGGACATTGGCAAACGGATATTTTCAAAATCAGTTAAATGTCTGTTTTACCTTTACAGTGGCTTCACGATCGAGATCGGAGCGGCCACTACTGTCCTTATCGCGTCCAACATCGGCATTCCTATCAGCACAACCCACTGCAAGGTACGGGTTTGTTATTAAGCAAATTTGATTCACTCTAAGACTTGCTACTGTATGTAAGTATGTTTGTGGTGGTTATATTTTAGTGTCTCCACCCCACACTACGAGTATGTGTTCCCAATGTATAAAGACTGTACGACAGAATTTTGTGTCTGTCTGTCTGTCTGCCTGTCTGTGTGTGTGTTTTCTGTGTTTCCAGATTTTTGCAGTCAGCATAACTCAAGAACCTCTAAATGGATTACGATGACATTTGGTATGTGGGTATGTGTTGGGAAGACAAAGGTTGATTTTTGGCCCCCAGTTAGGACCTGGACTACAGACACACACCAAAACAAACAAAAAAACAAATAGGTCGAAAACAATACCTCCATTTTCATGGAGGTAAAAAACGTTCAATTGTGTTCTTGTTTACAATGTGCGTATATTCCATACTTGGGAAAAAATTGGACCTTGGCTAACTACAGACACACACCAATACAAACATACAAACAAACAAACAAACAGACTTAAAAGCAATACCTCAATTTTCATGGAGGTAAAGAAACATTCATTTGTGTTTTGTTTACAATGTGCATTTATGCTTGCAGGTCGGTTCCATCGTTTTCGTCGGGTGGCTGAGATCTCGAACGTCGGTCGACTGGAAGCTGTTCCGCAACATCGTGTTCGCCTGGGTCGTCACTCTGCCTGTCGCGGGCGGCATTTCCGCCGCCGTCATGGCTCTGCTGCAACTCGCGCTGTGATACTTGCCGATAAGTCTCTATCTGACTGACAACGCTTGCTTATGCTTCGGTCCCATTTCCAACCCGGGGCCCGGTCGGGCAGCTCGTGGGAACGAAAAATATGATATAAAAGACAACAAAAGGCACAAAACGTAAAAAATTACTTCCAACCATAAATTGTGTATTTACTTGATATGCAATTTCTATTTTTCGTTTTCGCAAACAGCCCGGCCGGACCCCGGATTGGAAATGGGACCGAAGCATAACCGGGGAGATAGATTTGCCAGGGGAGTTTGGTTAACCTTATACCGTGAACTCTTGGCCAATTGTTCCCTTTTTTGCCGAATTTTTCGGTCCCTTACCCCTTACTTCTCAGTGATGCTAGTTTAACATAGATCTACTAACATAATTCCACCAGGGTACATAATTCCGCCACCCTGAAAAGATACGTCTAAACAGATCTCCAACCCAACGTCCCCCAGAATAATGCACTCCTGTATATCTAAACTGTGTATACCTGGGGGGTGCTGCACTAGAGATCTCTCAAACCCGCTGTTTTTCAAAGTGGCGGATTTATGTAACCCGGCGGATAAATGTTAATGGAGGTTAAATCCTGCCTACATCTTTCTTTGTTTAGGGTGTGGTCTCCATCTCTATAGCCCTTGGGCCACACAGGCCACTACAGCAGGGGGTTAGTCCATTGGTAGGCTGCTTAGGGTGCATCTCATTATATTGATGCTGACATTGGGTAAACCTGAGTATTTGGTGCTAAAACATATTTGAACATATGTGTATAATAAAGGCAGTCATGGTACTAGTATAACAGTCACATGATATTGTAACACTTCTGTGTGAGTGGATCAAGCCTAGCAGTCAGGTCTCACTCAGCTTGTACTTACTATCCAAACTGATGTGTCACGCCTAAAGGAGGGTTACCGGTTATGCAAAACAAACAGACAAACAAACAAAGCAACTACACTCCATCAATGTGTCTACAATTGTATATACACGCACAGATATGACATTGTATATATACCGAATTTGCCAATTTTTCAAAAGACAAAATAGTTTGTTTTAACCTTTGTTTATTCAAGAAAAAATACAGCAGATGTGTAGATTACAGTTTATTTGGTACAGTGCAAAGTACAATATACACGCACATACATGACATTGTTTATATACTAGTATACCGAATTTTCCAATGTCTAAAAAGAAAAAGATGGTTTGTTTTAACCTTTGTTTATCCAAGACAAAATATAACAGATATATAGATTACAGTTTATTTGGTACAGTGCAAAGTTGGTGCTAAGGAAACAAACTTTATATTTTCATCCTTGTTACTTTTTATTACATAATCAAGCTTTTGAAAATAATAGTATGATGATTCAACCAATGAATTTTTTATTACCTAATGACATGCTATATGTAGAAGAGGTACACTACAAAGGTATGTCTAGAATCGTTGATGAAGGTTAGACATCGAGGTAGTAAGATACGCCAAAATAAGTTACTCAAGCAACGGGATAAAATTTTGAAACAGCCAGACGTTTCAAACAGCATCCGCTATCTTTCATTAATGGCTAAAGAAAGATCTGGTAGAAATATGTTCTAGGAACCATCTGAAATTGTCTTCACTTCATTAACATATCTATTCAGAGTTTTGGTACAAAGCCTAGTTCTACCAGATCTTTCTTTAGTCACTGACGAAAGATAGCGGATGCTGTCTGAAACGTCTGACTGTTTAAACATTTTATCCAGTTGCTTTAGTAATTATTTTGTCGTATATCTAGACTCGTTATCATTATGGCGATTGTGATAAAAAGAAATTTTATATATGTGACATGTAAGTTGGGTTAAATCAACATGATTTGACATAAACTATGCGAAGTGGGGCATGATTTACATAGGTAATTAAACGCCTTGTTTAAGGATGTGTGTATACATGATAAGGACCTCCATAGATCATTATTTTAATTAAAAGAGTAAAAATGCACATGGCTGTCACGTGGTGTCTTTAATGCAATATGATTAAAAAAGGATGACTTTCAGTACAATGAGGGGACATAACCGGGGACTAGCACGTCGGAAAACAAAAGGGCAAGTCAAACGGTTAGCTGAGGTCCCGCTTGAGTGACGGTTGACATAATTACATGACAGTATGTAAATCATGATCTAATTTGCATGACAGTTTAGTAATAATAATAACTTTATTGCACAACAATTGTACAAGGTACAAAGTATGGCATTCACTGGTACATATATAACATTCTATTAGGCTAACCAATCTATCTAATACAATATTATGTGGTAGTCTATCTTATACAATATGACGAAGTAGTCTATCTTATACAATATGGTGAAGTAGTCTATCTTATACAATATGGTGTAGTAGTATGGGATGACAATGGAATTTTACAATCATTGGAGGAGTTTCTTACGTCTAGACATTCTTTGATATATTTCCCAATGTAGTGAAGGTTAGCATCATTAGTATGATAATTATAATGGTTCATTCATCGCAATCGGACACTGTACGGTACAGAGTGGCAGGGTTCAATAGTAGCCATGAATTGTTCTGCAATTTACATAGATTGTGCCTTAAAAACTATAGTTACGTATCTACATTGGTGCAAAGGGTAAATTAGTGAAGGTATGAGGTCGTGGAACTCTAGTCTTACAGTGTACCTGTCGTCACCCCCCTCATTTGCATGATTTGCAAAGACACCCAGACCGTCGCAACTTCTTGTCAGCAAAGACGCGGTAAGTTGTGGACAAGGCAACAGCAGACGTCTTGGTGATTCATCAAAAGGTATACGTAAGTCTGACTTCCGTCTTCTGTCTGTCGGTAAGTTAAAGGGACTTTTTTGGGATGAGATATGGGGTTTTTAATACTCTTTTCTGAATGAACGTGTTCCTGATTGTAAAGTTTCTTCTAGCGGCGGCTACGCCCGGACTTATTTCTGATTGTTGAGATATATATGCACTTATATTTACGTTTTTAAAGTGTGTTGTTTGCGTCTGAATGTACGTGTGTGTGCGTGCGTGTACGTGTTCGAGTATGTGTGTGTCTGTGTACGTACGTATGTACGTACGTGTATGTCACTGTCTTTTAGTGTTGTAAAAGTTTCAACACGTAGCACAATTCATTTACTCATTTCATGATGGTCTGTGGAAATGGCACATGGGTCCTGGTACAAGTGTTGCTTGTACAAGTACGTAAAGTTAAATGGTTAACAGGTATGGCTCGATTCTATTTTGCAAGTTTCACAACAGGTAAAATGGTAAAGCCGACATAAGTCATGTAACATAACATACATGTAACATAAGTCATTATACATAACCTTGACACGACTTTATTCAGGTCACCACTCCACTCCATCGCGAAACTATGACATCGCGAATATGTTTTTTTGTTTGTATTTTTTTCCTTTTGTCCAAGCACTGATACGGGGTACAGAAGTGTGTCGTACATGAGCGACCGTTTTCACCCAGTCTTCTAACTAGTTTATCGGTGTGAATGTGCGTGTAGGCCTGTCGCCGGTTTCAATGAACCTCCCGTTTTTGCGATATCATACTGTTTGCGACCAAGTCTTCAAATCTACTTTGTAGAGTATTACTGAACAAGAAGCATTTTGTAACATCACTTGAAGCGCCCCTGACAAGTCAAGTGCGCTGCACGGCTAAGCTACCTGTACAGGTTGGAACCTGCGACATTTGCGGACAAAACACACCTGGCGCGAAAGTTTGTTTACTAAATAATGTCCAGCGCAGGTGAAGTCACGCACGAGCGTATCTGCTGGACTTGGCCGCTAAAACACGGCTAGGCGCCAAGTTCATTTGGTGTCACGCATTGTATGTTGCACGTAGAAGTGAAACTCGATACCTCAAAGCAGCCTACAGGCCCCGACCTCATTTGAATACAGGAGAGCCCTGATAAACAAACTATTTGACCCTTTTTTTCTCTACTGTCACCCCAACAAGGGCCTTTTCGTGCTCATGCATTCAAATTAAAAAGCGGAGCTTCTCGACCTCATGTAGATCCTCACTAAAACTATCTACATACCAAAAATTATGACGATCCATCATCAATTTCTTGAGAAATTTTCTTTCTAAAGTCTAAGATAACCTGCAGTTACAAAAAACGATGCTAGGGTGCCCTGAACCATACCACTCCTTCTCTTCCCCATCTAACATCCAAAAATCAAGACCACAGCATGTCCATAACACGAGATATGTAAACCGGAAGTTCCGCTGTAGTACCTTAGAAAGCCGAAAGGGGGTCTATTATTGAACTTGACCTTTGTTTGCGAATCCTACCCACGTACCAAATATCATTAGGATCCATCCTCAGCTTCTCGAGTTATCCTGTACAGAGACAGACACACACACACAGACAGGCACAAGCACACACGCAGAGACACACGCACAGACACCCAAAGCATATTCTTCTCGGCGAAGAACAAGACAAAAACACACCTGCGTGGAAGGAATGCACCAAAGTGGCATGCCGTGTAGGTCACCATAGTTTACTGTTTACATGCTTGAACTTGTTATGCCAACAATAAGGGGCATATTATGCAGCTATTACATAATACCTACCAACAACGTACCTGGCACAGCGTATACTGTAAATGCAGAAATGTTCGCGGTTTTCGTGTTGAACTTTCAGCGTGAACTTAAAACCAGCGCGAACACTCCATTTTCTCCCTACCGCGAAATAAAAACCAAGCAAACTTGAATGCACTTACAGTATTCTCGAAAGCCTCGTTTTTTTCGGTGTCACTACACCGGAACAACACACAGCGAGGGAGCGGAAGGGGAAGAGCAGCGAATGCTGGTCTCCAATTCTGCCGAAAACGACCGCCCTCTGATCGTGTACACTCTCGGGACGTGACCAGCGTTTGCGAGGTCCTGCGCCAGCGTGCTTTCCAACCGGTGGCCGTAAAACCAAGACTCTGGTGTTTCCATTGTTACCCTCGCCAGAAGGTTCTTTTTTGGACAGAGTTGGCATGTTTGTCGGTATGTGATTCTGTAATAACGATAACTAAAGAATGCCGGGGTGGATTGTCGTAATATTTGGTATGCGGGTAGGTCTTGAGGAGTCCTTAGATTCTTTAAAAAGATTTTGGATCCCTAGCGACTCGACAGAGATGGCAGGAATCGTGTCATCTCAGCTCACCGCGCCGAGGATGAACCGATGTAGTAATGTGTTCTTGAATGTGCTGATGCTTTCTATTTTGCGTGTTATCCTCTCCATCTCTGTAGGTTGAGTCATAGTGTCCAAGAGGAAGATGGTTCATTGCAGGTCGGCTGTCTTGCTGTCACTCCTTCTGCTGGTCTGCCTGATCTCTTCCGCTGAGCCACAAGGTATGTAGAATCTACAGAAACATGTCACATAGTCCTTTGTCTTCAACACTGCTTTAACAATTGTTGATAACATGCTATGTTGTGTACAGTATTCAGAGCACCACTTTCAAATTATCAATTTCAAATTATAACAGAATCATCTCAATGAGAAACTAAATGAAGTCAAGATTAGGAATACCTACATACAGCAATACCCGTTTTCAACCAGGTTACATTTTCATATCTAACAGGAAATGAGGACTCCGACAATGCTGGACCGGTACAAAACTCCGACAATGCTGGACCGGTAGAGAGCTCCGACAGCGCTGGATTGGTAGAGAGCTCCGACAATGCTGGACCGGTACAAACCCCCGACAATACTGGATCGGTAGAAAGCTCTGACAATGCTGGACCGGCACAAAACCCCGACAATGCTGGATCGGAAGAGAGCTCCGACAATGCTGAATCGGTACAGAACCCCGACAATGCTGGACCGGAAGAGAGCTCCGACAATGCTGGACCGGTACAACCCCCCGACAATACTGGATCGGTAGAAAGCTCTGACAATGCTGGACCGGTACAAAACTCCGACAATGCTGGACCGGTACAAAACTCCGACAATGCTGGACCGGTACAAAACTCCGACAATACTGGACCGATAGAGATCTCCGACAATACTGGACCGATAGAGATCTCCGACAATACTGGACCGATAGAGATCTCCGACAATACTGGACCGATAGAGAGCTCCTACAATGCTGGACCGGTACAAACCCCCGACAATACTGGATCGGTAGAGAGCTCCTACAATGCTGAACCGGTAGAGAGCCCCGACAATGCTGAACCGATAGAGAGCCCCAACAATACTGGACCGATAGAGATCTCCGACAATGCTGAACCGATAGAGAACTCCGACAATACTAGACCGTTACAGAACTCCAGCAATACTGGACCGGTAGAGAGCTCCAACAATACTGAACCGGTACAGAGCTCCAACAGTGCTGGACCGGTACAGAGCTCCAACAGTGCTGGACCGGTACAGAACTTCGACAGTGCTGGACCGGTAGAGAGCTCCGACAATGCTGGACCGGTAGAGATCTCCGACAATGCTGGATCGGTAGAGAACCCCGACAATGCTAGACCGGTACATACCCCCGACAATACTGGATCGGTAGAGAGCCCCGACAATACTGAACCTGTACAAAACTCTGACAGTGCTGGATCGAGCACTGGATCCATCATTCTCTCAGAGGAACAGGTACAGAAACTGCAAGAGGAACAAGAAGACAAGATAAACGCGCTGAGAGAACCGAACTTCAATCCCATCCTTGTTGTCCAGATCCTGGAGAACGAGGAGGCCAGGCTGCTAGAGCAGGAGGAGAACTTCAAGACGTACCTGGAGCTCCGGGCGGCGCGGCAGATGAGGAAGAGGCAGATGGAGGAAATGGAGGAGCTGAAGCGAGCAGAGCTGCAGCAGCTCAAGCAAAATGAGCTGCAACAGTTGGCGCTGCAGCTGGAAATTCAAGATACCCAATTAGAGATCCAGAATGCCAACCAGGAGAGACAGATGAGACTCCTTAGACAGAGGATGATCGAGGACGAGACGGAGGCTGAGCAGGAGCGAATCAAGAGGGTGAAGGAGAGACAGCTCACACGTCTGCGAGAATTGCACGAAAAGGCTGACGATAGACGGGGAGAGATTGATGCACTGCGAGCCCAACGTAACCTGGAGCAGAGACCACAGACGAAGACAGAGCGAAGGATGGACATACTTAAGGAGATGGAGCTCTCACGACGTCTGCAAGACATGCAATTGCAAGAACACGCTAAAGAGAGACAGGAAGAGATTGATGCACTGCAAGCTCAACTTGACCAGGAGCAGACCAAGCGCGAATGGCGGGAAAAGGACCGTGAGGAGGATCTTCTGGACTCCGAGGAGGATGCAATGCTGGAGAAGGCTCGAGAAGACCAGCTCATGAGTGCAGAACACTTCTTGGTTGTCCAGGTACAGCACGGGAAGAAGTTGCTGCGGGAACAGAAGAAACTGACTGAGAAGGAGAAAGAAGATATGCTCAAGCAACACCCACTATCACTCCGCGAGCAGATCATGGAAGAGGAGCAGGAATACATCGATCTAGAGGAAGAGGCAAAGCAACGCAGGGCAAAGTTAGACGCCATCAAGAAGAAAAAGAAGCTAACTGAGCCGGAAAAAAAGGGTGCATACTAAAAAGATCTGGCATTTAGTAGAAATAATTTCTAAACATCTATGAGATTCTTTCACTTTTAGAAATATCTACAAAAAATGGTAGAAAATGGTCAACAATGGCAGAATGGTGATTGCCCCCATAAAAGTAGGCGCTAATCCGGCCCTTCTGTCTGCTTTTGTACATCTTTAGATTTCACTGCAGGACACTGCTTGGTCCTTTGTGGAAAGCATTCTTCCCTGTACTTCGTAAGGATGTGTGAATTGCTCGCTTCCCAGCCTTCTGACCTATTTATAAAGATGTTACAAAGAATGGTAAAAAATGGCAGAAAATGGTAAGAAATGGTAACAAATGGTGACTAATGGTAGAATGCTGTTACCATTATTTAGAAGCTATTGGAAATATCATATTCTATACCATGAATAATTCTATAGTTTAAGGAAACTTAAGAAATATTTCTAAAGTTAAAATCACATACAAAATATTTCAAAAGTATCAAATCTCTTGCACAAATAATTACAATTAATCAAAAATATTTCTAAATCATGACAATAACGACTTGGAATGGACTCTATGTGACATCTAAGTCAGATTATAGTTAACATAATTAGACATGGATTATGTAGATTGGTGCAAAGTTTGCACAGTTAATGAGACATCTTGTATAAGGCTATGTATATATCTTTGTATGATAGCGATAGAATAATTATTTTTACTGATATGTTAGGTAAATTCCCTCACTTTAGATACTTGGATAGTGAAGAGAAATTTATCATCCTTACAGCCTTCGATAAACCAACTCTAACTAATCATACAGCCTCCTAGTCCTATTCCTCTTCCAAGAAGCAAGAGGAAGTCGAAAGTACTATAGTATACTCGATGTTTATATAAACTTCTCAACATATAAAAGAAATAAGAACTTTATTGCAAGACAATTGTAACGGGTACAATGTATGGCAATTTGTAGATACATAACAATCCACTATTTCTAATATTTAACAATTTCAAAGAACTAATCTACAACATGAATAACAATGTGCATTCTAATGGCTAAAACAGTGTACAATGTAATGGTGACGATGGTAGTATTCTGTGTCAGGAATGTAAAATAAAGTCTCGTTTTTGCATAGAGTTGTATATAAATTGGCCCACATACTTAGGTAGATATATTAACAGGGCAGGACAATATCATATTGAATATGTATATGGTTGTTAACAGTTGACCTGTGCGTGCTAAGCCCAGTGGGGCAAACATGTACAATAAAGGTCTTCATTATTATCATTATATAATAGGCCACAGGTAAGACATTATTCGAGATTTAATGGCTAAAGGCAATTCCGGTCCCGGCTATGCATAAAGCTGTTGAAAGTCTGTGCTTGTGCGCACACATTAAATCGCCATCAAAAGTTCTGACAAAATGAAAGAAGTGTTCTTTGATAAAAAGTTTATTGCAAGCTCCTGCCCGACTGTGGTCGGCAGGTACCGGTCAGGTTCGGCGGACAGAAAGCCCGGCCGGGCCCGCACCGATCACTGCCACGCGAAGTGACATTCTTAGTAAACACTCTTGTTCTGTGGCACCAATTAGTTTGCTTCCGGGTTTTACTTGAATATAAGATTCGAACTGCAGGCGGAACGCTATTTGGAGTATCAAGTATTGCGACCAAAAGTAGGTCCGACCAAAAAGTAACGTAAGAAAATCTGCATTTTGGTGGGTTTGGAGTTTAAAAGATGCCATTTTAAGAAAGTCAGCTGATGTAAAACGTTAAACAGATAATAAAGGTATTGGACCGGGAATGGATAGGTTACTTAATGTCGGCCGTCGAGCGAAGCTTCGGAGATTTACTGTCAATTATTTGAGTGGTGCGGTCGGGCGCTTTCAGTGCAACAGCGCCTCTAGCGGAAAGTGCATGACCAGGTGCAGATACTGTACCATACAATACTCTTCAAGCAGAGGTTGGTGGGGAACCAGGGGAAGATTGTTATCTTTTTATCCTGTGCCCCGTTTTCTGTAGGCTCTAGATAACAATCTTCCCCATCAACCTCTGCTTGGAGAATACAGTTCTACTATGCAACATTATGACTGTAAGCACGCCGGGAGTGTTTTGGTTTGGCGTTCAATGATCTGTAAGTAATTCCTTACAGGAACTGTGCAATTATAGTGTTTTCCACTCACTGCCTCTCAACCGGTGGGGCAGCACACGTTTACTCTAAATTTCTAAACTGTTGATTTTCTGAAAACGTTTCGGGGATTAAGCCCCTATCTCACTGGACCCGCGGCACGTTGGCGACCTCGCTGCGACCGAGCGATTTGACAGAGCTCTCAACGAATTTCATCGATGAAAATTAGTCTTTTTTACGCTTTGTGTGTTTTGTTGTCTTTTTAGTAGTATTTGTACGTTTTGCATGATATTCTCATGATAAAGTAAAGGGTAACTCAAATCCAATTAATTACGCAGCGAGGTCGCCAACGTGTCGCGGGTCCAGTGAGATGGGAGCTTGGTTTATGAATATTAATATGACGAGAGTATTGTCCATTGACAGCCATGTTAGCTGGTGAAACCTGAAAGTTGCTTGGCAAATGTTTGATTGATAGTTTCTGTAATTCCAGTCGTCTGAGAAGATACCGTACACATGCAGCATCTACAATAATGGCTGATTGAAGTTATGTACCACCAAAAATAACACCCCTTTCAAGTTTATTACCATTGTTGACAGCATTAGCAAGCTGACTGTCCAACTGGCAGTTTTTAAAAATATATTCACGAATTACAACACACCATAAAGCAAGGTGGGGTATGCATATGAACGTTATGATTTTATTTTATTGAGACAGCTATATACAGTTGTGTAACATGACTGAAGGCGATTCCTACATATGTGTAAACTTCATTGTCATTGTTATTGTTATTGCAGTGTGAAGCTGAAGTAGACACCATCGAAAAGCTATCAAAAGTTCAGACAAGAATTCAGAAGTTTGGTTTACTTAGCAGTCTGCTGTTGTTTCTTCTCACTTAGATGTGGTACCCTCTCCCATGTCTCCGGCCCTGTTAGTTTATATTCTGCATTACGAAAGTGCTGAGGATCAGAAAACCGACGCGCGAAGGCGTCAAGGAACATTGACGTCTGGGCCTGTGGGAAAGGTTGGCGGGTCATCTTGGCTAAATCCGTCACATATGACATATACAGGGGGAATATAGCATGGGCCTTGCGTGGAGCTAGGCCTGCTTCTAGCCGTGTTTTAAAGTCTTGGTCAATGTCTTGATCCATGGCTGCCTTCGAGGGAAGACTAATGCTACCATCTAAGACCCCTAAAGCAAGCTTTACTTGCAGCTGGAACAAAGCGAACGTTAGGGCATGATGTGTGAGTCCTGCAAACGACATAGTAGGATAGGTTGTGTTAAGAACGTGCTTATACAGTGGGTAAGCTCTACCCTGGTGGAGAGTGATGTCACATTCAGGAGTCAGGAAGGGGAAGCTGAGACGATAACCTGTACAATAGACGATGTCGTCTGCGTGAAACTCTTGCCCGTCCTGAAACCTGACGGTGTTTGGACCCACAATGCTCTCTACTCTAGAGGCTTGAGTAGCGTTAGGAGGGAGGTTGTGTATTTTCATGATGGGTGGGTTAGAGTGGCTGATGACGACACGTTCGGCCACCTGAGCGAGCTCCACGCACAGGTCGATGCCTGACGTCGCGGCTCCCATGACGACGACGTTTCTCCCGCGGAACGGCTCTGGGACCCGGTAGTCATGGCTATGCAGTGTCCTGCCCTGGAACTGGTCTGTACCGGGGATGACTGGAGTGTACGGGACGGAATAGCGCCTGCATATAGGAGAGATGACAAAAAACTCGTTTGTCTAAGAAGGCCGCTACAAGCTGGGTGTTACTGACATTGGCGCTTCGAATCGGTGTACAGAAAGTACGAGATCGTCTGGAACGAAATGGGACTACAGAGAGTGCAAAATGGAACGAAATGGAAAAAAAATTACGTACTTTCAGTAGTTCTATTTTTCCATTTCGTTCCATTTCGTACTTTCTGTAGTTCTATTTCGTTCCATTTCGTTCCATTTCGTTTATCACACCTTACATTTTACATAGACCATATTCACATAAAAAGAGCTACATAAGTCTGAAGTTGTGCATCTGCTTTTATCTTCACGGCAGTAGAATTTCACGGTGTAAAGAAAATGGACATTTTCATCGAACTGTAACTTCACGGTGGCGGCAAATGCACAAAAAGTCGGTGATGTTGTGTGGAAGGATGAGCAGTAGTAGGTATCGTATTGTACTCAGCGTTGGTTGTTGTAGAGAGATGGGGATGGCAAAAGACGAATGCTTTTTCACACGGTACAGAGGTGACTGTGAAAACAGTGAACACAAAGTTACAGTGAAAGAAACAAGAATTACACAGTCTATCCAACTACGTACCCGCCATTGCACACCATGACGGCATCAAACTGCTCCGTGTTCGGGATGTCTGGAGCCGTGACGTCAGATGTCGTGATTTGCCATTTCACGCCGTCATGGACGTGGACAGGTTTCACTGCATCGACCCTGTTGAGCGACTGGGGAGACATAAATTGGAAAAGCTAATTTACTCATTAGTCATCAGCAAAAAGACTACCCACGTAATACTTTCTCCTTGATCTAGTCTTACATCTGCTGTACTATCAATATCATCTCTCGATTTGATAGGGAACAAGCAGCTCAAAATAACCTAGGTCATTTCGAGGTGTCAAGAAGACTATGCACATGCACCCACCTAGCCAACCACCCACCCAGCTAACCACCCACCCTGACACCCACCCACCCAACCCACCAAACACACACAAACACACACACACACACACACACACACACACACACACACACACACACACACACACACACACACACACACACACACACACAAACACGCTGATCAGAACAAAACCTTCTAGGCAAAGGTAAAAACCGCCAGACATACATGTCATCTTAAACCCCGTAAGCAAATCTCAAGGATACCTGAATATACTTGTGCAGTCCAAAGTGCTCTGTATAGTTTTCTAGGTACCGAAGCACCTCCTTGTGTGGGAGGAATGATGGTAAGCGGCTGTCGTAAGGAAAGTCTGGGAAGACCATCGCCTCCTTTGGGACATTGGTCCTTTTGAAGAAAAACAAATAAACTCATTTTGTGCCAATTGTACCTCCTGGGGCCCCTTTTCTACTAGACAGCGACGTGAAAGTAGCCAGAGCGCTCAGCGAGGATCGAAACCACCGAGTTATTTTTCTACAGAAAAATATTGGAACGCTTCGAACTATTGAAAGACGTCAACGGTCTAAGTTTACAGACGAAGAACATGCATGTATGGCCGTGGACTCCGGTTTACTATTAAAGCGTTAAAGTTCCTAGCCGAAGACTGAA